>NC_090439.1:631643763-631965638 GCF_031143425.1 Pleurodeles waltl
GGTGTAGGGTGGGAGTCTGACCCTCTGCGTCCTCTCAGAGAGGAAGGAGTGGATCCATTCCCGGGTTCTTCCACGGACTCCTATGTTGTGGATTCTGGTGTGCCGAGTGCTGTGGGAGACCATGTTGAAAGCTGCCGAGAGTATGAGGAGTATGAATGCTGCAGTGTGGCCATTGTCTTGGAGTAATTGGATATCGTCAGTGGCTGCCAGGAGTGCTGTCTCCGTGCTGTGATTGCTGACGAAGCCGGACTAGGAGCTGTCCAGGGAGATGTTGGCCTCAATGAAATTCCGTTGTTGTGCAATGATTGCTTTCTCTAGTACTTTGGCACGGTAGGGTAGCAGCGAGATGGGCTGGTATTTTTTTTATTTCTGATGGGTCGGCCAAAGATTTCTTCAAGAGAAGGCATATTTCGGCGTGTTTCCAGTCCTCAGGGAAGGTGCCCATGTTGATGGAGCAGCTGATTGTGTTACGAAGCTCAGGGGCGGAGGATGCGCTGGCTCTGATGTATATGTGGTTCAGGCATGGATTTGAGGGGGCTCCCGAATGGGTGCTGTTCATAATGTTCACTGTTTCCTCTGTGGTGAGTGTAGACCAGTTGTGGATGGTCTGGGCAGGTTCTGGGGGTGTGGGTCGGTTGCAGGTTCTGGTGCCAGGTGACAGGAAGCTGTCATCGATGTCATGGATCTTGTGGTAGAAAAAGGCAGTGAGTTTGTCGCAGAGGTCCTCTGACGGGGGGTTCTGGTGGCTTCAGAGGAGGGATCTATGAACTTGTTGATGACTGAGAAGAGTTCCTTCAAGTTGTGTGCAAAGGAGTTGAATGGCTCCTGGAGTACGTCCTTCCTTCAGTTCTTGATTTTTCGTTGGTGTGCGGCATTTGCAGCTCTGAATGAGGCAAGGTCTTCACTGGATTGGTGGTTTCTCTAAACGTTTGCAGGTATACTTTGATTCTTGGAGTTCGGTGGTGAACCAGCTGGCCTTTTTAGGTACACGTTTGGCCGAAGTCAGCCAGAGAGGGGCTAGAGTGTTCGGCACATTCGGTGATCCATGCATTGAGATTGCGCGCTGCTATGTTGGACTCATTAGATCAGGGGGAAGGATTTGGCGAGCGATGAGGTGAGTTGCTCATTGGTGATTTCATTCTATTACCTGTGGTGGGGTCCTGGGAACAAGTCAGGGGTGTCTATGCTCCCCAATACATTTCTCTATTTACATCAACCCCTTTATACGAAGACCTGATGGCAATCCTATGATCCCACTAATAAATTTAAACGGGTGGGATACAGAGATTAGAGCACATGCACTGATGATGTTTTGGTCACAAATGACCCTATAATAACTTTAAAGGAGATTGAAAAGGAAGCTGTCTGGTTTAGGAGATTCTTGGGATATTTGTTGAATGAGGATAAAACACAAGTTGTCATTAACAGTAATACCCTATCGAGTGACATCCAGGTGGTGGAAAGTGCAGTTTACTTGGGGGTCAGTACTTCTGCCAATGTCAATAAAATTGCAGGAAATAATCTTGATCCCCTAATAAGGAGAGCTTGGAAGGATTTTTGCCAGATTAATCATTTATTTCTCTGAATGGTGGGTAGATGTAACATTTTGAAAATGCTATTCCATTTGTAAGGTTTTATATTTTTTCTGGTCTATCCCTTTGGAAGTCGAAAATAAATGGTTTAAAAAACTCAAGAACATAAGGACAAGAATTTTATGGATTTGTGCTTCGGCCAGAAGAGCACTGTGGTCCATTACTTTCCCTTAGGAAAGAGGGGTGTGGGATGGCAGTGCTGAACCTTAAGTTATATTATTGGGATACGCTATTACAACAAAATTTAATATTGTTGCAAGACAAAGATGAAGGGGTCATTACAACCCTGGCGGATGGCGGAGAACTGGCGGTAAGACCGCCAACAGGCTGGCGGTCTTACCTAGGTGAATTATGACCATGGCGGTTACCGCCATGGTCATCCGCTGGTTCTCCGTCCCGCCCGGCAGGGCGGAAACGACCGCCGGGCTGGGGACCTGGGTCTCCAGCCTCGCGGCCATCAGTATACCGCTGGCGGTATTTTGACCCAGCTTACCGCCGTGGATTTCCTGCGGTTTGAACCGCCATGAAATCCATGGCGGTAATCACTATCAGTGCCAGGGAATTCCTTCCCTGGCACTGATAGGGGTCTCCCCCACCCCCACCCCCACCCTGACTCACTCCCCTACCCCCCCACCACCCCTGCCACCCCCCAAAGGTGGCAGGGACCCCCTCCCCACCCCGACCCCCAACATAACATTACTCACTCACACCCGACACGCATGCAGTCACCACCAACACACACACGCATACACCCCGACATACATGCCTACATCCACACACACATTCAAACATACACGCACACATCCATACAGACATACCCACAGACATACATGCACTCATTCCCATACACACAACACCCCCGCAAGCATACACGCACTCACACACCACCCTACATACACACACGCACACCCCCATGCACTCACACAACACCCAACACCCCCCCACCCCCCTTCACTAACGGACGATCGACTTACCTGGTCCGTCGATCCTCCGGGAGGGGACGGGAGCCATGGGGGCAGCTCCGTTGACACCGCCACGCCAACAGAACACCGCCTCAGCGAATCACAGGACGTGATTCGCTGGGCGGTGTTCTGTTGGCGTGGCGGTGGAGGTGGAGCAACTTCCCCGCCGCCCGCAAGTATGGCTGTTGGTGGCTCTCCGTCAGAATAACGACGGAGAGCAGCCAACAGTCATAATACGCCGAGCGGCAAACCGCCTGCACAGGCGGTCTTCCGCACGGCGGTCCCCCAGCGGTCTTGCAAAAAGACCGCCGAGGTCGTAATGACCCCCGAAGTCTTGGGTGCAGTAGAAAGTACTCCCTCTCCCTTTGAGCTACTTCAGGGGAAAGAGGCTCATAGTTTCCTGTGGAGGAAAGTTGAATTTGGGTATTTCAAGAAAGTTCAACTTACGTCCTTGCAGGATGTGTACATGATTTGGTTTGTGGTTCGTGATAAGTCTGGGCATTGGTTGATTGAATTTCTATACACCACTCTGTAATAACTCTTTACTGCCTGACATATTTAAAGATCCTTGCATTTCTTGCTGGAAGATGCTTGGCCTTAACAGATTGGGTGTGTTTTACTCTTCCTCTGCTATTGTCTCTTTCGAGGATCTCAAAAGGGAATATAAGGTGGGTAATCTCAAATTCTTTATATATCTCCAGATTCTGGAATTCTTTAGTTGCAAAAGGTGTCCGGGTTCTTCACAGTGGGCATGATGGATAACTTAATTAGCAGACAGCCATGCCCAATGGAAGAAGTATATGGTTTTCTGAATTTATTTATGGATGACAACCTTGATAAACATGCTGGGAAGTGGCATGGGAAACTTGTTACACTAAATCCTACTCTGCCAGAGTCGCTCTGCCTTGCTCAATCATTTTTTCTGTCAGCCAATTTACAAGTTCAATACTATAAAATGTGTTTTTAGCTCTATCATACGCCAAGGAAGATAGTTTGGTCAAGTGGGGAGAAAAGGACTCAGTATCCTCTATGCCAACTTTATGGGGCAGATATAATTCATATGTTCATTGTGTGCCTAGTCTTAAGTGGGACTGTAGATTAAATCTCAAAGTTCCGCAATAAAAAGCTCAAGCTGGAAATTTACCAATTACACCAGCTGATCCTACTTGGCATACAGGAAGAAAGGGTCTTTGAAAGAACTAGTTTATATTTGTTTATTACTATGGTGGTACTTGGGGGTTGTGTATTGCCTCGGCATGGCTCAACTCTAAACCTCTCGCTTTTAGTACAGACCCTCGGCTGGGTATGACTGATTGAATTTATTGTATCAAGTAGTTCCCTGAAACTCTGAATTGTGTTAATTAACTAATCACAAGTTTTCATTATGGTCGTACGATGCCAGGTACATGTACTGTATTTATTGTTTCCCCCTAGGTCAGGGTGGAGGCTGGGGTTGGCTATGCTGTGTTCCACAAATTTGTAATAAAAATTGTAAAAAAAGAAATCAAGGATCTAGCTCTTATTGTTGGTTTCAATTAAATGGACAGTCATGAGAAGAAGGGACATATTTAGTGTGTATGTTTAACCTCTTTAGTGCGGGCTTCGGCCGCTTTTGCGCCGTTTTTTAGCGCCTGGACAAGGCAGGCGTTATGGGACCTGTGGGCTCGGAAGGAGCCCAGAGGTGCCCTCCCATGCCCACAGGGATACCCCCTGTCACCCTTGACCACCCCAGGTGGACACCCAAGGCTGGAGGGACCCATCCCAGGGACATTAAGGTAAGTTCCGGTAAGTATTTTTTTAAATTTTTTTTGTGGCATAGGGGGGCCTGATTTGTGCCCCCCTACATGCCACTATACCCAATGACCATGCCCAGGGGACAGAAGTCCCCTGGGCATGGCCATTGGGCAAGGGGGCATGACTCCTGTCTTTGCTAAGACAGGAGTCATTTCTATGGGGGTTGGGAGTCGAAAAAAATGGCGCAAATCGGGTTGAGGCGAAAAATTTGCCTCAGCCTGACTTGCCCCATTTTTTGGCGCCCAAGCTCCATATCCCCCTACGCCGGCGCTGCCTGGTGTACGTCGGTTTTTTTCACGCACACCAGGCAGCGTCGGCGGCTAACGCCGGCTAACGTCATTGATTAAATACGGCGCCCGCATGGCGTTTCAGAATGGCGTTAGCCAGCGCTAATTTTTTTGACGCAAAACTGCGTTAGCGCAGTATTGCGTCAAAAAGTATAAATATGACCCTATATCCCTGATGCGGGTCACGACCAGTGGCCGACACCAAGGAGGGGGTTCGAAAATCCTCGGGTGTGTTGCACCCGAAGATTTATTTATTTTTTTAAAAGCCCTGGGAGACACAGAAGAGCTTCCGTGTCTCCCCCCACCCCGCACCAGCCCCTTTGTGAAGTCAGCGCACCGCGAGGCACGCTGATGTCACAGTGTTCATTTCCCCATCGGAAAACGGCCTTCCCCACATTCGGGAAGGCCTCGTATGAAAGGGGAGACTCTCCCCTTTCATACAAGGCCTTCCTGAACGCGTTTCCTGGCCCTCGATCGCAGCACAGCTGGGGCCAGGAAACGCCACTAGACACCAGGGATTTCACTTGGGGGGGTAGGTCCCCCTCGGAAAACAGGCCACCCCCCCCCCAGGGCCATATTTTTAAATTTCAAGGCTGGGGCTCCCTGGGAGGGCACGATCGCGCCCCTCCAGGGGCTATTTTTTTTTTTTTAAATAAAGAAAATGACAGGGGGTCACCCGTGGGCAGGGCAACCCCCTGTGGGGGCACTCTTTCTTTTAGTAGTTGTAGGGTTTCCCTGGGGGCCATTTTGGCCACCAAGGAAACCCAACAACTACCCAAAAAAAATACAGATCTATATATATATATATATATATATATATATATATATATATTTATATATAGATATATCAATCCATGTAGATGGATATATCTATAGATAGATCTATATATATATAGATCTATATATATATGTATGTATATACATGTACATATATATATATATATATTTATATATATATATATATATATATATATATATATATATATATATATATATATATACATATACATATATATATATATATATATATATATATATATATATATATATATATATATATATAAATATATATAAATATATATACATAGATCACTTTTGTCAGTGCATGTGTGGTTTCCCTGGGGGCTGCAATCGGCCCCCAGGAAAACCAGACCCACATATAAAAGTGATCTATATATATATATATATATATATGCATCTTATATACATATATATATATATATATATATATATATATATATATATATAAATATTTGCCACCAGTTGTCTTGCAGTTGCAGCTTGCGTCTTCAAAGCAGTGCACATACTTCAACTGACACATGTCAACTGTAGCTTTTAGGCACCAATAAAAAAGTCAAGTATGTCTTGTGATTATGTTTCTGTTACAAAAGGATCAGACGTTTGTCTAGTGGCATTTTTAGTGCCATAAAGAAGCGCAGAAGGTTTATATGACTACTGCAAAGAGTAAGTCTGTATTTTATGTAAATAGCTGAGTACATTAGTAAAGTCAGCCACTACCTGCTCTATAATACAATTGAAATGTATGTGCGGGGTGGGGAGTATCTATGGAGGGATGCAGAGCACGTTTGCTGGGTGGTAATGAGGGAATTCGAGGAGGAGGACACGGGAGTGGGAGCACCAATAATAATTGTTGGACTGGGCGCAGGAGGTGCTAAAGTCTGTGGAGAATGGTATGTGACAAGGTGTTTGAGTGTCTTGAAAGAACGTGCTGATTGAGGGAAGAAGCGCAGGTAAGGTGGCCTCTACTGTTGCACGTATCACACACACACCAGCAATTTTGTGACTGTCTATGTAGGCTAGTGTTTTAGAGCAACGCTTTAGCCAATAGCAGAGATGGCATCTTGATGGATGACTGCTGCTGATGTCACTCGGGTCATAGAGGACAGCTCTGACATAGGATCAGAGACTGAGACAGCAGACACTGAGACAGCATCTGAGGGATAGGACAATGGCGCAGACTCTGGGAGTGATTTTTCAGGTGAGGAGTCCCATTGGATAACTCCTTCCAGTAAATTGTGAGGGAGGTGATGAGGGCAGTCCTGTTGTCCCTTTGCAAGCACAGTCTGTGCAACAGGGCAATAGTGGGTTAGCCCAACCCAGAGAGCAGGTGAATGCGGGGGCAAGCACAGAGAGGGTGCTTTCTTGGGGGCTCCCCAGTTTAGATCAGCCCACTGCCCAAATTGTATTGTGGAGACATCAAAATTATCTATCACAAAACAAACTAAGGCAGGCAGGCAGGCACCTGTGTTTTTGGCCCTGGGTTCGGTGGCTATATAGGGAAACATACTAAACCCAAACATTTCTGGAAACTAGACATCCGTGGGACAACACAGAGGTGTGACTTGTGTGGATTCCCCAAAGTTTCCTTACCCAGAATACCCTGCAAAGTTGAAATGTTGAATAAAAACTCTATTTTTCTTGCATTTCTGTCACACAAACTACAGGAATATGCTGTGATCCACAAAATTCCTACCACCCAGTGATTCCTCACCTGTCCTGATAAAAACACTACCCCACTTGAGTGCCTATACTTAGTGCCTGCGTAAGGAATGGATCACCCCAGGGTCAACAGTTGCCTCATGTAAGTACCAACATTGACCGTTGTGTGATCTATTTCTGTTGCGGGCAATAGGCCTACCCACACAATTGAGGTACGATTTTTATTGGGAGACTTGGGGGAACGCTGGGTGGAAGGAAATTTGTGGCTCCTCTCAGATTCCAGAACTTTCTGTCACCGAAATGTGAGGAAAAAGTGTTTTTTGGGCTACATTTTGAGGTTTGCAAAGGATTCTGAGTAACAGAACCTGATCAGAGCTCCACAAGTCACCCCATCTTGGATTCCCCTAGGTGTCTAGTTTTAAAAAATGCATAGGTTTGGTAGGTTTCCCTAGGTGCCGGCTGAGCTAGAGGACAAAATCCACAGGTAGGCACTTTGCAAAAACACCTCTGTTTTCTTTGGGAAAATGTGACCCACACAAGTGAGGTACCATTTTTATTGGGAGACTTGGGGGAACATAGAATAGCAAAACAAGTGTTATTGCCCCTTGTCTTTCTCTACATTTTTTCGTTGCAAATGTAAGACAGTGTATAAAAAAGACGTCTATTTGAGAAATGCCCTGTAATTCACATGCTAGTATGGGCACCCCAGAATTCAGAGATGTGCAAGTAACCACTGCTCCTCAACACCTTATCTTGAGCCCATTTTGGAAATACAAAGGTTTTCTTGATAACTATTTTTCACTCTTTATATTTCAGCAAATTAATTGCTGTATACTCGGTATAGAATGAAAACCCACTGCAAGGTGCAACTCATTTATTGGCTCTGGGTACCTATGGATCTTGATGAACCTACAAGCCCTATATATCCCTGCAACCAGAAGAGCCACCACACGTAATGGTATGTTGCTTTAAAAAATCTGACATTGCAGGAAAAAGTTGCAGAGTAAAACGCTGAGACAAATGGCTGTTTTTTTAGCTCAATTTCAATATTTTTTTTTCAGCTGTTATTTTCTGTAGTAAAACCTTGTAGGATCTACACAAATGACCCCTTGCTGAATTCAAAATTATGTCTACTTTTCAGAAATACTTAGCTTTCCGGGATCCAGTGTTGGTTTCACACCCATTCCTGCCACTAACTGGAAGGAGGATGAAAGCACCAAAAATAGTAAAAATGAAGTATGTCCCAGTAAAATGCAAAAATTGTGTTGAAAAATGTGGTTTTCTGATTCATTTTCTGAACAAAATTGTAGGTGTATTTTGGCTAATTTCTTGGTCTCCTCCAGGGGAACCCAGAAACTCTGGGTACCTTTAGAATCCCGAGGATGTTGGAAAAAAAGGACGCAAATTCAATTTTTCTCTACGTTTTACTCTGTAACTTTTTCCTGTAATGTCAGATTTTTGAAAGCAATATACCGTTACGTCTGCTGGACTCTTCTGGTTGCGGGGATATATAGGGCTTGTAGGTTCATTAAGAACTCTACGTACCCAGAGCCAATAAATGACCTGCACCCTGCAGTGGGTTTTCATTCCATGGCGGGTATACAGCAATTCATTTGCTGAAATATAAAGAGTAAAAAATAGCTATCAAGAAAACCTTTGTATTTCCAAAATGGGCACAAGATAAGGTGTTGAGAAGCAGTGGTTATTTGCACATCTCTGAATTCCGGGGTGCCCATACTAGCATGTGAATTACAGGGCATTTCTCAAATAGACGTCTTTTTTACACACTGTCTTACATTTGGAAGGGAAAAATGTAGAGAAAGACAAGGGGCAATAACACTTGTTTTGCTATTCTATGTTCCCCCAAGTCTCCCGATAAAAATTATACCTCACTTGTGTGGGTAGGCCTAGCGCCCGCGACAGGATATGCCCCAAAACACAAACGTAGACACATCACAGAAAACAGACCTGTTTTTAGCAAAGTGACTACCTGTAGACTTTGGCCTGTAGCTCAGCCTCCACCTAGGGAAACCTACCAAACCTGTGCATTTCTGAACACTAGAGACCTAGGGGAATCCAAGATGGGGTGACTTGTGTGGCTCGGACCAGGTTCTGTTACCCAGAATCCTTTGCAAACCTCAAAATTTGGCTAAAAAAACACATGTTCCTCACATTTCTGTGGCAGAAAGTTCTGGAATCTGAGAGGAGCCACAAATTTCCTTCCACCCAGCGTTCCCCCACGTCTCCCGATAAAAATGATACCTCACTTGTGTGGGTAGGCCTAGCGCCCGGGACAGGAAACGCCCCAAAGCGCAACGTGGACACAGCCAAATTTTTTAAGGAAAACAAAGGTGTTTTTTGCAAAGTGCCTACCTGTAGATTTTGGCCTGTAGCTCAGCCGCCACCTAGTGAAACCTACCAAACCTTTGCATTTCTGAAAACTAGAGACCTAGGGGAATCCAAGATGGGGTGACTTGTGTGGCTCGGACCAGGTTCTGTTACCCAGAATCTTTTGCAAACCTCAAAATTTGGCTAAAACAACACATGTTCCTCACATTTCTGTGGCAGAAAGTTCTGTAATCTGAGAAGAGCCACAAATTTCCTTCCCTCCAGCGTTCCCCCACGTCTCCCGATAAAAATGATACCTCACTTGTGTGGGTAGGCCTAGCGCCCGCGACAGGAAACGCCCCAAAGCGCAACGTGGACACAGCCAAATTTTTGAAGGAAAACAGAGGTGTTTTTTGCAAAGTGCCTACCTGTAGATTTTGGCCTGTAGCTCAGCCGCCACCTAGGGAAACCTACCAAACCTGTGCATTTCTGAAAACTAGAGACCTAGGGGAATCCAAGATGGGGTGACTTGTGTGGCTCGGACCAGGTTTTCTTACCCAGAATCCTTTGCAAACCTCAAAATTTGGCTAAAAAAACACATGTTCCTCACATTTCTGTGGCAGAAAGTTCTGGAATCTGAGAGGAGCCACAAATTGCCTTCCACCCAGCGTTCCCCCACGTCTCCCGATAAAAATGATACCTCACTTGTGTGGGTAGGCCTAGCGCCCGCGACAGGAAACGCCCCAAAGCGCAACGTGGACACAGCCAAATTTTTGAAGGAAAACAGAGGTGTTTTTTGCAAAGTGCCTACCTGTAGATTTTGGCCTGTAACTCAGCCGCCACCTAGGGAAACCTACCAAACCTGTGCATTTCTGAAAACTAGAGACCTAGGGGAATCCAAGATGGGGTGACTTGTGTGGCTCGGACCAGGTTCTGTTACCCAGAATCCTTTGCAAACCTCAAAATTTGCCTAAAAAAACACATGTTCCTCACATTTCTGTGGCAGAAAGTTCTGGAATCTGAGAGGAGTCACAAATTTCCCTCCACCCAGGGTTCCCCCACGTCTCCCGATAAAAATGACACCTCACTTGTGTGGGTAGGCCTAGCGCCCGCGACAGGATATGCCCCAAAACGCAACGTGGACACATCACAGAAAACAGACCTGTTTTTTGCAAAGTGCCTACCTGTAGATTTTGGCCTCTAGCTCAGCGGCCACCTAGGGAAACCTACCAAACCTGTGCATTTCTGAAAACTAGAGACCTAGGGGAATCCAAGATGGGGTGACTTGTGTGGCTCGGACCAGGTTCTGTTACCCAGAATCCTTTGCAAACCTCAAAATTTGGCTAAAAAAACACATGTTCCTCACATTTCTGTGGCAGAAAGTTCTGGAATCCGAGAGGAGCCACAAATTTCCTTCCACCCAGCGTTCCCCCACGTCTCCCGAAAAAAATGATACCTCACTTGTGTGGGTAGGCCTAGCGCTCGCAACAGGAAATGGCCCAAAACACAACGTGGACACATCACATTTTTTCATAGAATACAGTGCCTACCTGTGGATTTTGGCCTCTAGCTCAGCCGGCACCTGGGGAAACCTAGCAAACCAGTGCATTTTTGAAAACTAGAGACCTAGGGGAATCCAACATGGGGTGATTTGCGGGGCTCTGACCAGGTTCTGTTACCCAGAATCCTTTGCAAACATCAAAATTTGGCCAAAAAACACTTTTTCCTCTCATTTCGGTGACAGAAAGTTCTGGAATCTGAGAGGAGCCACATATTTCCTTCCACCCAGCGTTCCCCTAAGTCTCTCCATAAAAATGGTACCTCACTTGTGTGGGTAGGCCTAGCGCCCACGAAAGGAAATGGCCCAAAACACAACGTGGACACAACATATTTTTTCACAGAAAACAGAGGTGTTTTTTGCAAAGTGCCTACCTGTGGATTTTGGCCTCTAGCTCAGCCGGCCCCAGGAGGGGGGCAGAAATGGCCTAAAATTAATTTGCCCCCCGAATCCCCCCCCCCGGGAGCGACCCTCGCCTACGGGGTCGCTCCCCCTGCGTGACATTGGCGCCAAAAAACAAATCCCCGGGGCCTAGTGGTTTCTGCCCCCTTGGGGCTGATTGACCTAAAATCGACCAATCTGCCCCCAAGGGGGGCAGAAATGGTCTAAATACAGTTTGCCCCCCAGGGGAGCGACCCTTGCCTGATGGGTCGCTCCCCATCTCTAAAAAAAACAAACATACAAAAAAAAAAACACAAAAAGAAAATTTGCCCTGGCGCCTAGAGGTTTCTGCTCCCCCCTGGTGGCAGATCGGCCTAATAATAGGCCGATCTGCCCCCAGGGGGGGCAGAACTGGCCTAATATAAATTTGCATCCCCAACCCCCACCCCCCCACCAGGAGCGACCCTCGCCTACGGGGTCGCTCCCCCTGCGTGACATTGGCGCCAAAAAACAAATCCCCGGTGCCCAGTGGTTTCTGCCCCCTTGGGGCAGATTGACCTAAAATCGACCAATCTGCCCCCAAGGGGGGCAGAAATGGTCTAAACACAGTTTGCCCCCCAGGGGAGCGACCCTTGTCTGATGGGTCGCTCCCCATCTCTAAAAAAACAAACAAACCAAAAAAAAAAACACAAATTTTTTTTTTGCCCTGGCGCCTACAGGTTTCTGCCCCCCCCTGGGGGCAGAAATGGCCTAAAATAAATTTGCATCAACCAGGAGCGACCCTCACCTACGGGGTCGCTCCCCCTGCGTGACATTGGCGCCAAAAAACAAATCTCCGGTGCCTAGTGGTTTCTGCCCCCTTGGGGGCAGATTCTATTGTATTGTATTGTATTGAGTATTTATAAAGCGCATTCCGGCCCGAGGGCATCGAAGCGCTAACTGGGAGAGGCAGAGTCAGCTAACAAGGGGACTCCAAGACTTATTGCGGAAAAAGCCAAGTCTTGACCAGTCTCCTGAATGTTAGATAATTGTGTTCTTGCCTTAAATCCAATGGTAGAGAGTTCCAAATTTTAGCAGCTGCAATGGTAAACGCTCTATCTCCCCACTTCGCCTTCTTAGTGCGGGATGTTTGAATTCGATAGGCAGAGGCAGATCGCAACAGCCTATTGGGCCTGTACCATTGCAGCTTAGTGGTTAGACCCTTAGGCCCAATCCCATGGACAGCCTTGTGAGTGATGCAGAGAGCCTTGAAAGAGAGCCGCTGGGCTACCGGAAGCCAATGTAAATCTCTAAGGCACCTCTTAGCAGAGGCCCCACGAGGCAGTTTCAATAATAGCCTAGCCGCAGTGTTTTGCATCAACTGTAGCTTATTCAACGATTCTTTATTCAAGTTGAGCAGAAGCGCATTCCCGTAATCCAATTTGGAAATGACTAGAGCCAGAGTGGCAGTAGTTCTGCAGGATTGTGGAATAAAAGGAAATATTTTCTTTAATTTCTTCAAAGTCCACATACAGGTCTTGATTATCTGGTTGACCTGAGGTTTGAACGACAATTGATCGTCAAACAATAATCCTAAATTTCTCGAGGTAGACCGTGGTACAGGGAGAGTGCCACACTCTTCAGGCCACCAGATGGAAGACCAGTGTTCTCTCCTAATCCCAAAGCACAGAATCTCAGTTTTTTCACAATTAAGTTTTAGCCAATTGGCCTTCATCCAGTTATTCACTGCTGTCATACAAGCGTTGAAGCGGATGGCCACTTCCTCCATGTCTTCGTTAATAGGGATAATAATCTGAGTGTCGTCTGCATACGAAGTAGGGATAAAACCAAAAGAGCGAATTAGCTCTGCCAGCGGTGCCACGTACACATTAAATAACGTAGGGCTGAGGGAAGAGCCCTGAGGGACCCCACACGGCAAAAGGTAGGCTGGGGATCTAAAATCACCACTGCTAACTGTGGCCCACCTATCTGATAGAAAGGATTCAATCAGCTTGAGAGCCTGATCTCTAATGCCTACCTGATGTAGACGGTCTAGCAGAATATGAGGGGCAATGGTGTCAAATGCTGCCGACAGGTCCAATAGAACCAGAAAGACCCCCTGCCCCTCATCAACCAATCTGCGTATGGTATCGGATGATGCAATGAGAGCTGATTCAGTGCTGTGAGATTTCCAAAAACCATGTTGCGAGCTGTCTAGCCTCTAGGCTGTCTAGGCCCAGATTGACCTCAAATCGACCAATCTGCCCCCATGGGGGGCAGAAATGGTCTAAACACAGTTTGCCCCCCAGGGGAGCGACCCTTGTCTGATGGGTCGCTCCCCATCTCTAAAAAATCAAACAAACAAAAAAAAAAAAAAAAAAATTTTTTTTTGCCCTGGCGCCTACAGGTTTCTGCCCCCCAGGGGGGGCAGAAATGGCCAAAAATAAATTGCCCCCCCAAATCCCCCCCCGGGAGCGACCCTTGCCTACGGGGTCGCTCACCCTGCGTGACATTGGTGCCAAAAAACAAATCCCCGGTGCCTAGTGGTTTCTGCCCCCTTGGGGCAGATTGACCTAAAATCGACCAATCTGCCCCCAGGGGGGGCAGAAATGGTCTACACACAGTTTGCCCCCCAGGGGAGCGACCCTTGTCTGATGGGTCGCTCCCCATCTCTAAAAAAACAAAGAAACAAAAAAAAAAAAAACCTTTTTTTTTTGCCCTGGCGCCTACAGGTTTCTGCCCCCAGGTGGGGCAGAAATGGCCTAAAATAAATTTGCATCTCCAACCCCCACCCCCCCACCAGGAACAACCCTCACCTACGGGGTCGCTCCCCCTGCGTGACATTGGCGCCAAAAAACAAATCCCCGGTGCCTAGTGGTTTCTGCCCCCTTGGGGAAAGATTGACCTCAAATCGACCAATCTGCCCCCAAGGGGGGCAGAAATGGTCTAAATACAGTTTGCCCCCCAGGGGAGCGACCCTTGCCTGATGGGTCGCTCCCCATCTCTAAAAAAACAAACATACAAAAAAAAAAAACACAAACTTTTTTTTTCCCCTGGTGCCTAGAGCTTTCTGCCCCCCCTGGGGGTAGATCGGCCTAATACCAATAGGCCGATCTGCCCCCAGGGGGGGCAGAGATGGCCTAAAATAATTTTGCCCCCCCTACCTCCCCCCCCCCCAGGGAGCAACCCTTGCCTACAAGGTCGCTCCCCTTGCGTGACGGCGCAAAAAAAAGATCCCTGGTGCCTAGTGGTTTCTGCCCCCCTTGGGGGCAGATTGACCTAAAATCGGCCGATCTGCCCCCAAAGCGGGTAGAAATGGCCTAAATACATTTTGCCCCTACAGGGGAGCGACCCTTGTCCAAGGGGTCGCTCCCCATCTGTAAAACAAAAAAACAAAAAAATGTCTATTTAGGGATGACTTACTAGTATTCCAAAGGGAGGCTTAAAAGAGCCTGTTTAAGAGGTTGCACCTGAGGTTTTAAACTGCAACAGTAGGCTACAAAGGTATACCTAAAATGTTTCCTTAGTCACTTTAGTGGATGGCACATTAAGGCCCTCATTATGACATTGGTGGTAAATTCCACTTACCACCATGCTGACTGCCGCCAACATATGACACACACACACCAATCCTTCACTATTCAGCCACATGCACAAATCCGCCACACCAAAGGTGAATGATAAACTGGTGGTATCCAAACCCACACCATTACACCAACAGAACAACACCCATCACATTATGACCCACGAATCACCACAGCGGACATTCAACCATGGTAAACCATTGGGGGTACATACCGCTGCGCTCAAAATACACACACTCATACAAAACACCACTACATTGGTCAATTTAAATAACACACACCTGACACCCCTACACACACACCACACCCCCAACACTATAAAAAACACACCCACAGTACCCACAACCCTTTACCATTACAAACACTTGCCATCAGAGAGAGACAGCAAGACCACTCACACAACCAGAGCCACACACCATCATCACCTATACACCACCCACGCACCTCACAACACACACCACAACACATTACCCTACATACCCTTACCCACACTACTCACACAACACCCATGGCACCACAACGACACCCCAGTTTCTCAGAGGAGGAGTTAAGGGTCTTGGTGGAGGAAATCATCTGGATAGAGCCACAGCTATTTGGAGCACAGGTGCAGCACATATCCATTGCTAGGAAGATGGACCTATGGCAGAGGATCGTGGACAGGGTCAACGCCATGGGACAGCACCCCAGAACAAGGGACGACATCAGGAAGAGGTGGAATGACCTACGGGGGAAGATACGTGCCATTGCAGCAAGACACCAACTAGCTGTACAGAGGACTGGCGGTAGGCCCCACCTCCTCCCCCACAACTAACAACATGGGAGGAACAAGTCTTGGCCATCATGCATCCTGAGGGCCTGGCAGGACTACCAGGAGGACTGGACTCTGGTAAGTCAACTCTCTATTTCTATCATCCCCCTACCTGCATGCCATCACATACCCCCACCCTGACTCCCTAACACTCCACCACTAACCACACACCCCTCCATCACATCTCACCCATCCCAATGCCAAGCCCTGCACACACCACCAATGCATGGACACCACTCACAGACCTGCATGGACACAAATCACTAAAGCATGCACACTGGAGAGAATCAGCTAGCCCACACATACCAACTCACACAAGTTAAAGCTGCCAGGGCAAATATAACCTAGGAGGGCAATCCACCCCATGCACAAAATGTCACACACTGGTGGATCCAATAACACTGCATTTACATCCGCACAGGTATCCCAGCTAATGTCACCAGAGAAGAGGTACAATCACTAGCCAGTCCCCCCACAGAAGAGGTCCACAGTGATGACAGCGACTCGGCTTGCCTGGATCTGGATGACCAACCTCCGGGCAGTCAGTTACCCAGCCACAGTCACACACCACCACAGAGCCTCCCCCCTCAGGAAACACCACCACAGCACCCAACCAGCATTCCTATCCCTCTGTCCCCAGGACACGTCATTCAGCAGTATGTCCACCACTACAGGAACCCCAGGGGACAGCACACCCCCAAGACAATCAGGGATGTGGGGTCAGTGACAGTGGGCATACGGTTCAGGGGACAGAGTCACAGGACAACAGGGAAACTGGGAGGGGTGCTGTCCGCCAGGGGGAGGACAGGCCCAGGAACCAACTCTTCAGGAGGCACTCACCAAGATCCTGAGAGCATACCGACATTCACAGGATATGCTGGGCCAGATCCTGGACGACGTGCAGGAGAACAGACGGCTGCAGGAGGGACAGTACCAGGGGATCAGGGAGGACCTGCAGGCCATTAACACCACCCTGGTCTCCATTGCAGGGGTGCTGGCAGACATGGCCAACATTATGAGGGAGGCAGCCTCACAACAGCGGGCCCCTGCCACTAGCCAGACAATTAAACACCCTTCCATCTCTGCTGCCGCTAGTGGACAGGAGGCCCCGCCACAGGACCAACAGGCCACCAACACCCCTCCCCCTGCAGAAGGAGGCCCACTCTGCAAACGTTCCCTGGGATCCAGGCAGAAGCCAGAGACTATTGCCATGACCCCGCCAGGAAATGAGACTCTCCTGATTGTCACCCTTGTGTCGCGCTCTGTCACCCTGTCCACCTTGAACTGCCATTGCTCCCCTTCCTATGTCCCCTTGGACAATGCACCTGTGCTACAACTAGACTGAAAAGATACCCTGGACTTTCCTCCATCATCACCACAGCCCATTGCACCTCCCCCTTTTCCTTTTAGCACTGGAATAAACACAGTTTGAAAAAATACAAGTATGGAGTATGTCAAATGATTTAAGTATGTATTAGTTTAGCAATGTTCAAACATTGCAATTCAACTGTACAGTAATGTGCACATAGGATACACCTGTAGTTGGCTGCAGTGAACACACCAGGAGCGATAATGGGGCACTAACATCTGAAAAAAGAGTTACCAAATGGTAGAGGGAGTGGGCATAGAAGTGGGAAATCACAGTCTGCCAGTGACAATCTAAAAAAAAAAATGACAATGAAATGTGAAGTACTAATGTCTTACCTGCGTGTCATTGGAAATATTGTTGAATCACTGCAGTTCTGTTGTCCTCATCCTTATCCTCTGCTTCTTCATCTTCACTGTCCACAGGGTCCACTGCTGCCACACAGCCATCTCCAGCCTCTTCCTCCTGCAGAAAAGGCGGATGGCGTCTCAAGACAAGATTATGTAACATGCAGCATGCCATGATTATCTGGCATACCTTCTTGGGTAAGTAGCACAGGGATCCACCTGTTAGATGGAGGCACCTGAACCTGGCCTTCAGGAGGCCAAAGGTACGTTCAATGATCCTTCTTGTTCGCTCATGTGCCTCATTGCAACGTTCCTCTGCCCTTGTCCTGAGATTCCTCACAGGGGTCAGTAGCACTGATGGGTTGGGGTAACCAGAGTCACCTGCAAATATCGAGGGATAATATTTAGCCACACACTATCCCTTATGGCCCACATCCTACCCATACACATACATCCACTGGGCGGGAACCAGGGCTCACTTATTAGCCACACATGGTGCCTCTGTAGTTAGGACATCACATTTGGGATGCTGCTATTCCTCAGGATAAAGGTATCATGCACGGACCCAGGATATTTTGCATTGACGTGGGGATGTACTAGTCCACGAGGCACACCATCTGGACATTCATGGAATGAAAACTATTTTGATTTCTGTAGACCTGTTCATTTTGCTGGGGAGGGGACAAATGCAACATGTGTTCCATCAATCGCCCCAATTATGTTTCGGACATGTCCCATTGCATAGACGTCAGCCTTCACTGTGCCAAATCATCCACTTGGAGGAAAACAATGTAGCTGAAAATGTGTTTAATCAGGGCACACAACACTCTTGTCAGCACTATTGAGAACATTGGCTGTGACATTCCTGCTGCCAAGCCCACTGTCACTTGGAAAGAACCAGTTGCCAGGAAATGGAGCCCGGATAGAACTTGCACAAGAGGGGGGATCCCAGTGGGGTGACGGATAGCAGATATCAGGTCAGGCTCCAATTGGCCACACAGTTGCGTGATTGTGGCCCTGTCAAGTCTGTAGGTGACGATAATGTGCCTGTTCTCCAGTGTTGCCAAGTCTACCAGGGGTCTGTACACGGGGGTATGTCTCCATCTCCCATTCATCTACAGTGGTTGCAACCTAGGTTGCAAAAGAGTGAGAAGCTGGTCATAAACTATACATTGTAGCCACAACAGTTCAATGCATGATGTTATTTTGAAATGCATTTGTGGCATTTGTCCAGATAGTACAATTGTGAACTGTGATGCAGTTGTAATCCAGGGCCTCCCCCCCCCCCGAAATGGTGCCTGCCTGTCCTATGTGGATGGACAGGTGGAAGTGAGGTGATTCTGCTGACATTGTGCTCTGTTTTGGGAGGTGGTCGGGACCCACCATGCAACACCTCATTGAATTATATTGGCACCTATGGGGTACAGTGGCCAATGGTGATGTACGCCGGCGGTGATGGAATGCACTGCCGTGGGCGTCACAGCCATTTTCTATCTGTTCACTCACTTGCTACCTGATCTTCAACAGGACAGGACCTACACTGCATGTGCTGCTGTGACCTGTGTCTGGAACCCACCATGGCTTGTGTGACTGGGGAAAGGGCCCCTGCCTTCACCTCGGCAGAGTTGGAGCGACTGGTGGATGGGGTCCTACCCCAGTACGGACTGCTGTATGGGCCTCTAGACCAACAGGTGAGTACTCTGTGAGCACAATGCATGGGGCATGAATGCATGGAGTTGTGTGTGTCCGAAAGCCTTGTGTGGGAGGTGTTGGTGGATATCCCCTGGGCGACGTGCATCTTGTGTGCTAGGCCATGTCTGTGCAGATGGGGATGGGAAGGGGTATGGTGGGGCATGAGGATAACAGGCAGGATGGTAATACCTTTCCATGTGTGTATTTCCTCTGCAGGTCAGCGGCCATCAAAAGAAGGGTATATGGCGTGCCATTGCCAAGGACTTGCAGACCCTGGGGGTCTAGGGCAGGTGGAGCACCCCCTATCGGAAACTGTGGGAGGACCTGAGATGCTGGGCACGGAAGACGGCAGAGGCCCAGCTGGGGATGGCCTCCCAACAAGGAAGGGGTGCCCGTCGAACCCTGACCCCCCTGATGCCCCGCATACTGGCGGTGGCCTATCCTGAGCTAGATGGGCGGTTGAGGGCATCACAGCAGCCACAAGGGGGTGAGTACAGTGCCCATCATTACAAGTTACGCATGGCAGGGCTGTATCCAGGTAGGGGGGTGTGTGTCTGTGGGTGCCCCTAGGCCAGGTCTGACATTGCAGACTAGGGGCCATAGGTAGCAAAGGTTTTTACCCATTCTGTGTCTATGGGAAAAAGTGTTCATACATATGGCCCTAGGTCCCATGTTGGGCAGGGTTCTGATGTGATATTCCTCCTACCTAGCTAGTAGGCATCCACTACTGGGCAGGGCTGTGTGGGTCCCAGGTATGCTGCAGTTGGCAGTATGTGTCCCTCCCCATGTCATGGTGACTAGCATTGTTACTGGTAGTGCTCTGTGTATAGTGCGTAGGCCTGTTCCCTGTGTGTGAGGGTGCTGTGTATGCCAACCGTGGTGTTGGATGCAGCCATTGACCAAGTGTTTCCTTTGTCTCTCCCCCCCTTTTTGTTTTGTCACCCTGTCCTTACGTGCATTAGCATCATCTGGCGGAGGAGCACAGGACCGGGGGCAGAGTCCACCAACAATGAGGGCACCAGTGGAACAGAGGGCGAGGGGAGCACCACGGCGGAGACTGGAGGGGATAGTTCAGACACAGATACCTCCTCCGATGGAAGATCCCTGGTGGAAGTGGACACGTCTGTGACCACCCCAGCTACAGGTACAGCCACCACCCCGTACTAGCACCGCCATCCCAGCTGCCCCTCATTAGGTTGCAAGTGCCCACTCACCAAGGAGGGTGGGCATCTCCTTCGCCCCAGGCACCTCAGATCCTGCTCCAGTTAGCCCTGCTGCCCTAAGTGAGGAGGCTATTGACCTCCTGAGATCCATCTCTGTTGTGCAGTCAACCATTGTGAATGCCATCCAGGGGCTGGCAGCCCAAATGCAACAGAACAATGCATTCCTGAAGGGCATTCACACTGGCTTGGAGGCCCAACAGAGATTGATCCAGGCTCTGGCCTCCTCTCTGATGGCAGCCATTGTCCCTGTTTCCACCCTCCCTCTCCAACTTCCTCTACCCAATCCCATTCCCCTCAACCCCAACCTATCCCAAGCACACAGGCAGACGAGCATGCACACAAGACAACACGCAAGAGTGGCACAGGTAAACACAAGCACCACACATCACCCCACAGGCAGTCACTCAAACACCATCCAGATGCAGACATACCAACATCCACTGCCTCCACTGTGTCCCCCTCCTCCTCCACCTCCCTCCTAGTTGCGTCTACACTCACACCTGCATGCACTACATCCTCATCCACTACCGCCATCACCAGCACACCTAACAGGACACACACCTCACTGGCAGACACCACCCCAACAGCCATGCACACGTCCCCTGTGTCCTCTCCTACTGTGTCTGTGCCCCCTTCCAAGGTACACAAATGCAAGCACTCAGACACCCAACAGCCATCTACCTGACAACAGCATCCAGCCCATGCACCTGCATGCAAACACAGCAGACAGACACCTCTCACAACCACTCCCTCTTCCTCCACTCCAAACCTTCTCCCTTTTCCCTCCCCTATGTCCCTAAGAGGTTTTTCCTCTCCAGCATTGACCGCTTCCCTACCCTTCCCCCTCGTCCTTCACATCTGGCCAGGGTGGGAAAAACCCAGGCAAACACCTGAGCCACCCAGTCCATTGGCCCAGTAGTGTCCACAGCAACTTGTGGTGGTAAAGGATCCAGACAACCAGCCAGCCTCACGGAAAGGGTGCCTGCCCCAAGTGCTGCCCAGAAGGGCAAGGAGCCATCCCCAGCTGCTGCCAGGAAGGGCAAGGAGCCATCCCCAGCTGCTGCCAGGAAGGGAAAGGACCCATCCCCAGCTGCAGCCAGGAAGGGCAAAGGGCCTGCACCAGCAGGCAGGAAGGAGAAAGGGCCTTGTGCTGGGACTCAGTCGGAGCCCCCACCACCAACAATGGTTGTGCAGCTGTCCGAGGCTGCAGTGGATGGGCTGGAGCCTCCTCCCACCACCAGCAGCAGCAGCATCAGCACCAACACCACCAGTGGGCAGCCATCTGAGACTGCAGTAGATGGGCTGGAGTTTCCCCCAACCACCACCACCAGCAGCAGCACCACCAGTGGGCAGCCATCCGAGGCTGCAGGGGATGGGCTGGAGCTTCCCCCCCAACACTACCAGCAGCAGCACCACCACCACCAGTGGGCAGCCATCCAAGGCTGCCGAGGATGGGCTGGAGCCTCCCCCCACCACCACCAGTAGCAGCATCAGCACCACCACCATCAAGTGGGCAGCCATCTGAGACTTCAGGGCATGGGCTGGAGCTTCCCCCAACCATCATCATCAGCAGCACCACTAGTGGGCAGCTACCCGAGGCTGCAGGGGATGGGCTGGAGCTCCCCCCACCACCACCAGCAGCAGCATCACCACCACTAAGCAGCCATCACCACCTGCGGACGGTATGTAGTCCTGCCTCCATAGGCTGCTGTGCAGCCTGCCCCCTGCAAATCCTGTGGGTATGACACCCAGCTGAGAGACTGTGAACTTGCACTCCCCAGGATCAGAAGCACAGGGCATGATGCCCCCTCCAGAACCAGTGGGTAAGACACCCACTCACCCCATCCTCCCCAGGATCCAGAGCACAGGGCACGATGTCCTGTCCAGAACCAGTGGGGAAGATACTCACCAACCCCGGCCTCCCCAGGATCAGAAGCACAGGGCACAATGCCCCCTCCAGAACCAGTGAGTAAGACACACACCAACCCCAGCCTCCCCAGGATCAGAAGCACAGGGCACGACACCAACCCCAGCCTCCCCAGGATCAGAATCACAAGGCACAATGCCCCCTCCAGAACCAGTGGGTAAGACACCCGCCAACCCCAGCTTCCCCAGGATCAGAAGCACAGGGCACGATGCCCCTTCTAGAACCAGTGGGTAAGACACCCATCAACCCCAGCCTCATCAGGATCAGAAGCACAGGGCACAATGCCCCCTCCAGAACCAGTAGATAAGACACCCACCAACCCTACCCTTCCCAGGATCAGAAGCACAGGGCACGATGCCCCCTCCAGAACCAGTGGCTAAGTCACTCACTCGAGAGACTGTGGTCTTGCACTCCCCAGGACCAAGCACAGGACATTTTACCCTCTCCAGAGCATGTGGAGAAGTCACCCACTTGAGAGACTGTGACCTTGCACTCCCCAGGACCAAGCACAGGGCATGTTGCTCCCTCCTGAGCATGTGGGCAAGTCATCCACTTGATAGACTGTGGCCTTGCAAGCTCCAGGACCAAGAACAGGGCATGTTGCCCCCTCCAGAGCATGTGGGCAAGTCACCCACTCCAAAGACTGTGGCCTTGCACTCCCCAGGACCAAGCACAGGGCATGTTGTCCCCTCCAGAACCAGTGGCCTTGTTTCATCTGCCGGCTAAGGTGCCCCCCCCATTCCTTGTCCCCCTGAGATGGCTGACTATTTTCCAACTGATGCCTCTTCAGTGTTCTGTAAGTGTTGGTGCAGGTGACAAATGGGGCCTTGGACTTTGGCCAGTGGTCCTGTGGCCCATGCACAATATGGACTGGGCAGTGTCCCTTGAACTGTACACATGTATGTACCATTACATTGCATTTTCATATTTCTACTGTGCTGTTATTATAACACTCACTTTTGCACAAACCTGTTGTCCTTGCATTATTCCTCAGGGGTACGGGTAAATATGTTTTATTACTGCAGCTGATTGTGTGTATGGTGTTGGGGGTGGGGGTGTGTGGTGTATGTGTGTGTCACTCTCTTTTTCCTCCCTCCCTCCCCTGTGTGCTAGGCGGCTGTACCCACTGTGGTCGTCTTTGCCGTCGTTGGTGTTCGTGGTGGAGCAGGATGTAGAAAATCATTAGGAATGTATGAAGTTCAGGCTCAATGGTGGCGTGGTTGTTCCCTGTGTCTCAAAAGGTAAGTCCTTTCCCTTCTGTGCAGTACTTTCTCCAGGCTTTTGATGTCATTGGTACTGCCCCGGAAAAGGTGGCGGTTTCCAGGGTTTTAACATGGTGGGCAGAACATTGACTTTCACCTGGCTGTAGGTGGCTACCACCGTGGTGGTTGTTGTATGCGCCATGGCAGTCAGTGTGGTAAAGTGGATATCTATTTGAGTTCTCACCGCCATGGTCATAATTTGTCGGTAATTACTGCCGACCTGTTGACGGTATTCAACAAGTGACCAAGCACAGCAGACAGTGAAAAGTGCGACGGGTGCAACTGCACCCGTCGCACAGCCGCAACACCGCCGGCTCCCTTTGAAGCCGGCTCCTGTGTTGCGGCCGAGATCCCCGCTGGGCCGGCGGGCAGAAACCAGGTTTCCGCCAGCCGGCCCAGCGGGGATCTCATAATGGCCGCGGCAGGAGTGCGGCCGCATTGGCGGCTGCCCGACGGTCCATCCTTGGCGGGCGGCTTGAGCAAAATCGGGAGAAATGACTCACACCACTGTATGACCTTAATACAGCTTAGAAAATTTCTTGATGTCAAGAATATTGAGTGACAATTACATGTAAAAATATTAATTTTTAGTATTTTATATTTTTTCATGAACATATATTTAATTATTTGGTTGTATTTTATTAGTTTGTGTATTAAAAGTTCTTCCTATGCTAATTTTAAGTATGTGCAACTATCTTTTAGTCTAGTTTTTTTTTTTTATATGGCAATACGTTTAATTTAAAAAAATTATTTCAATCTATTTTTTATTCCTGGGTTGTTGTGTTTGTCTGGAATACTTTAGGAAGCTTCTAATATTTATTTTTTTATTGTTTAAGACAAATGTATTTATTTTATAACTTAATTTATTAATTGTATTATTAATTCTGTACATTATATAATAGATAATTTAAAATAGAGATTTGTTTTATTAATTTTCAATTGGTTAATTAGATAATTGATTTTGTAAATATTTCTTTGTTTTAGCAATTTGTATATTAATTAAATATGTTATGTTTGTGTTTTTAAGTGTAACAATTACCATTTTACCATTATCACATTTTAAATTAATGTTTATTTTAATTTTTTCCCAAGTTCATGTTTATCTGTATGAAGTTTCAGGGTAATAGTGTGGGAAGTATGTAAACACTACTTTGTAAATGTTTTTGAGAAGTTCCTTTTGGACCTGGCCCTTTCTGCAGGGTCACTCTAGATTTTTGCCTTCCTCTGCTGAACCTGTTTTTGTTGGCTGTAGGACTTTTTGCACTTTACTCCTGGTAATCAGTGGTAAAGTGCCTGTGCTCTCCCTTGTAAATAAGGTAAAACTGCAGATTTTTATTGGAATATTTAATTTACTTAAAAGTCCCTAGAATATGGTTCCACTTGTATACAGGGCCTGTAAATTAAATGTTACTAGTGGATAGTAGCAATCATTGTGCTGCCGAAAAACGTAGCAATATAAAATATGCCTCAAGCCTGCAACTGCAGCCTGTGGTGCAGTTTTAGGCTGCCATTTTAACCAGGCAAAATAATCCTTTTTTTTTAAAACATGTCACCCCAGGGTAACCCCTAAACAGCCCACAGGGCAGGGTGCATTGTATTCAAACAGTTGGACATGTACGTTTAAGTTTAAAATCTCCTGGTAGGGAAAGACTCCTAAATTTGTGGTGAAGAGTTCTAAGTTTGGGCTCAGTCTCTGAAATGGAAGTTGGAAAGCTCCATTGGGACAAGGCAGCAGGCTGGTCCATGAAGCCCTTTGGTGAAGGACAACTGAAAAGCATTTTCTGCTACCGAGAAGAACATAGCGGGAGAAGCTGCAAATTCAATCCAATCAAAAATGTACCTGAGGCGGATAGGCGAGCGGGTTGGTCCTGGTCTCTTTCTCAGAGCAGTTTTTGGCCAAAACTATTTCTAATTCTCAATTTTAGGATCTGGGCATATGGACACTTTTGGTATCCCACTCAAGGGCCCAGGACTTCTGGGACATCTCTTGGGAGTTTAGGATTCAGGCTGGGTCCAAGTGCGGTTTCAAGATGGTGGGAGCCTTTTGTGTCCCTGTGGCTCTGAACAGGAGACCAGCAAACTAGCCTTTGGGGTCACTCTAGTAGTCCTGGGTTCAGGTGAAGATGCATAGCTCAACAGCAGGCTCTAGGCTGCTAAGCAGTACTTCCAAGTACGGCAAAGCAATCTTGCAGAGTGCACGCATTCCAAAGCAGCAGGCAGTCCTCTGAGAATCCTACCACAGGTCCAGGAGTGAACTGAAGAGTGGGTCTGAAGGTCCTATTATTATCCTCTGGTCTCCTTCCTGTGGAAGATAGTAGAAGCTTCTAGAAAGGCTGTTTGAAGTGTATGGAATTTCCTGCCTCCCCAACTCTGGTTCCAAGCTGGCTGCAGGAACAATGTGGAGGTATTAGTCCTTTGTGTGAAGGCAGACATACCCTATACAGTTGCAAGTGGGTCTGTGTTCAGCTTTGTCCCTCATCTTGCCAGCAGATGGCCCATCGAGGCACACTGAATCCCTCAATTATGTGACTGTCTGGGAGGAATTCACAAAGTCTAATTGCCAGTTGAACCCGGTCAAGTGACCCAAGTCAGGTGCAGCTCAAAGGGCTAAGGGTAGGAAACTGCCAAGTTTCTAAAAGAGGCATTTTAAAAATTGTAGTGAAAATCAGATTTTACCATTAAAGAGGGTGTATTCTTACAATTTCACAGATACAAAACATGACTTAGCTACACGCTAAACTGGAAATTACAGCTTATTAACTGTAACAAGGAATCTCTAGATTTATCCTCTGGGAGGGGTAGACATCACAGTAGTGAAAAACTAAGTTAGGAGAGTTTCACTACCAAGGCATGTAAAACTTAAAAATAAATGTCCAAACTTTTCATTGCAATGCACCCTACCCTATGGGCTACCGAGGGTCTTCCTTAAGGGTGGCTTATATTTATTAAAGGAGGTGTTTAAGACTTGGCAAGGGAGTTTTATTGTCAACTTCAATTTGGAAGTTAGAAACTATATTCAAGCTGCAATGGCAGGCCTGGGTCATGTTTCATGGTACTTCTTAAGTGGGTGGCACAATAAGTGCTGTAGGCTCAGTGGCAGAATTTAATTCACAGGCCCTGTGTATATGCTATACCAGTCTACAAAGGACTTATAAGTAAATTAAATATGCCACTAGGGGCAAGCCAATTTAACAATGTACAGTGCACTGAGTCTTAAGGCCAAAAATACACATTTCAGCAAGAAAATGTAGGTCAGTGGGCAAAAATGTTTTTGGGAAAACAACCCTAAGGTTGATTGGCCTATCAGTTGGGTCGAAGGGTTTGATTTAGAGTTTGCTGTAATGGTTACTCTGTGACAGCATGACAGATATTGCTTCCACCTTACTACAAGTACCATAGGATATAATGCACTTTTAATAAGGCAGACAGGTTATTCATCACATTTGTGATGGAGTAACCCACTTTCAAAACCCTAAATCAGGCTCTTAGTAACTTTTTCTGCTTTGGAGGACTGAGCATAATTGAAGAAGCCTGCTTAGAAATGCCATACCAAAAGTGGGCACGAAAGCAAGGTTTGTCCTGCTCTGAGGTTTTTGCTAAGCTGAAAAACTTTTCACCTGAATGTCACCGAAAATATATCCAGTCATGTGAAGCCGGTTCAGGGAGCTCGAAGGCTCTCCCGGGCATACTGTCAGGACTGCAAAAAACTCACCAAATCTATTGTTTTTTATTTTTAGACAGTGGTTCTTCTAGGGGTGCCATTGTCCCACTACCCTGTGCCCTTATACTTCATTTTGTTTTAGTTTCAGGACACAGATTAAAGTAATGTTATAATAAGAGTTGAACTAAGGTAAAAAAACTAACATTTAAAAAAAAAAAAAAAAAAGTCTGAAATTCACCATAATTTACTGAGATACCTTTAACTTGCGCTCCACTGTGCCATGTTCATTAGAACTCTGTGATAATGCTGCAATTGCTAAGAAATGAATCAACACACTACTGTTAGTGCTGCAAATCTATATTTGCCTTAGATCATCAGAATATTTTACTGAAAAGGATGAGCATAGTTTTTGGAACTCAAAGGAGCTGTGTTCTAATTTTAGCTTTCTAGAGCACTACCCATGATATACATGACAAAAAGAAATACCTGATTTCTTCACTTACTGCAGTAAAGTATTCTGTAGGAAATAATTGTAGTTTAACAGATTTATTCCATCAATATGGTCTTCAGATATGCTACACTTTTGTCATAAATTCAGATGCTAGCACTCTAGTTGCTCATTGGACCTTTGTGGAAAAGCTGCATCCAGTCACTATGAATTTAATTGATAGACTCTGATGGTGATTTAAGTATATTTCAGACTGCAATTCAGAGTACTTTTGTGAAATGGATTGAGGACATTTTCTGTGAACTCGTGGACAATATACCCTCATTATGGCTTTCTAGAGCACTAACCATAATTTCTATGACACAATAACCTCCTCATTGTGTTATTTTATAAAGGAAATGTTTTACACTTTAAAGGATTGATTATATCAAGATGGTTTGAGATGTGCCATAATTTTGCCATAAATTCAAAATGTTAGTGTTCTAGTTGTTCGTTAGAAAACTGAAGTTGATTAGTAGGAAGGTAACTGAAAGACTGCTGCTGATGTTTGAAGTACATGTATTGCTCTGCATGCTAGAAACATTCACTGAAATATACAAGGAAGATAGTTGCACACCGCTACACATGGCTGAAGTTGTGCGTGGCGCGGGGTTGTGTAGCTGTAGGGGGTTCTCAGTTGTATGTTTGAATGTTTTGTAATCGAAATGTGGTCGTAAAACAGTCACACCATTCTGACTCCTTGAAGGAGGAGGTAACCCAAACGTAAATGAGAAGGGGGCCCCAAGGGACAACTTTGCTGTTTGTGAATGTGGGTAAAATAATTTCTTAAGAGCAGCCTTTTGAGTTTTCATTTTGAAACACATCTAATTTCCCTTTAAGGAAAATGGGCTGTATTTAAAAGAAATTGCTATCTATAAAAAGCAAGATAAAAAGCAATCACAGACATGGTGGTTTGCTGACCCCAGCAGGCCACCATCCCTGTGATATTTGGCCATTCCCAATGGGTCACATATTGCGGCCTACCTCATGAATATTAATGAGGTAAGTCTATTTCTGACCCACTGGGAATTGTTGACTATGTTTAAAATAGAATTGTGCATCACTGTTTGCATTTCCTAATTGTGAACTGCAAAAATTCTTAATTAGAAAATCACAAACTCAGTTTTTCATACATCTGGCCATTAGCCCCCTGTCCTGTAGTGTTTTTACAAAAAGAAAATTAAGGAGTTAGAGTAAGGATACCCTGACTCCAGGCACTGTGGAAGGGACCCAACATTTTTTTTAAATGCAGCTGCTGTTTTTAATTTAAATATTTGGGTCCTGGGGACTCCAGCCCCAGGGCTGGGTAACTTAGGTAAAGTGGCTGGGTAACTTAATTAAGGGGAGGGGGTGCACAGTCCCCTTCCCTGTGTCTTGTTAGGCCCCAGGGACTCCATTACCAGGAACTAATATAAGTTTATAGGGAGAGTGGCTTCCCTACCTGAGGCTTTATAGGCCCAAGGGCCACATCCCTCAGGGAAGGCTCATTTACTGTGTGCCTGGGAGCATACCCTGGGTCACAGCAGTTTTCCTGCCTGCACTGCCATCTAGCACCAAACAGGAACAAACATGCAAAACTGCTGCCACCTGGCAGGAGATGTAAATATACTCCTGCAGGCTGGGAGCCTTACAGAAGAGCAGCCACTGGCCTTTTTAGTTGAAATTGGCCCCAGGGAATGGAATCACTTGGGTCTAATGAGTGCCTATTTTACAAGGGGATGAGGACCTTGCAACCCCTCTCCCCAATCTTTATTAGGTCCTGTGACACCATACATAGGATGAATTCTCAGGGGCGGGAGCCTGCGCCCCCCCCCCATCCCAGAGACTTCATAGACCCTGGGGAACCCATCCCCCAGGGCCACACAGCCCCTTCCCAAAGTTTTATTAGGGTCAGGGAACCCAATTCCTCAAGGCTAACTTCCATAAGAAAGGGGAAGGGGCAATGCGGTCCCCTCCCCAAGCCTTATTAGGCCCTCAGAAACTTCATCCTAAGGGCTGTATCTTTTTTAAAGGGGGAGGAGAGCCACATGGACCTCTTCCCAAGTATTCTTAGGCCCCATTGACCATATCCCTTGGGCCCAATTCCACCAAAAAAGTAGAAGAAACTAAGCAGCCTCCCTCCCTGAGATTCATTAGGCCCAGAGGACTCCATCCCTTGGGGCCAAGTACAATTGAAAAAGAAGACCCAATATTTCTGGAACAGGATCACCAACAGAATATCTGTAAGAAATTTTAGATGTGTTTTTGAAAGCTTTTGTTATTAATCTGCCCTCATTTATTTGAGACATGACTAATGTACTCAGTAAATGTGAGGATGTAAACTGGGACTAAGAACAGATGAGCTTTGTTACACTTAGGCCCTCATTACAACCCTGGTGGTCGGTGTTAAAGCGCCAGTAATACCGCCAACAGGCTGGCGGAAAAAAAATGGAATCACGACCATGGCGGAAACCGCCAACAAAGACAACCACTTTAAAACTCCGACTGCCATGGCGGTAGAAACAAACACCGCAGCGGTAACCTCCAACAGACAGGCGGAGGACAAAGTACCGCCCACTGTATTTCAACACGCCTATCCGCCACCTTTTCCGGGGCGGAACCAACTCTATCAAATGCACGGCAGAAACAGTACACCGAAGGGAAAACACTCACCTCTCAACACCCAACGAGGAACCAGGACGCCATGGATCCCGAACTACAGGTGTTACCAATGCTGCTCTTCCTCCTGCTCTATCAGGAGCAGGACAGATGCCATTGACGACCACGGTGATTACTGCACCTACAACACAGGGGAGGGAAAAGAGAGTGACACACACACAAAACGCAACACGCAATACCCCCACCCCCAACCTCACCCACAACAACATACACACAAATGCATGCAGCAACATTACATATACCACCCCAACCATCTGGAAGAACGCAAGAACAAAAGTAAATGATAGTAACAACTGTAATCATGAAAAATCTGATAGTCAAAAATCAAAATTCAGTATATTCAAATATGTACACCAACTACACAAGTTCGGATAGTGTACCAATCATTGTCCATGGACCACTGGGCCCAAAATGCATGGGCGAAGACCACACAAGATACCTGACTGGAAACGGAGAGAACACTGCTGGGGCATCAGATCAAAAATAAACAGGCACCTCAGGGGGAGCGGCAGGGGGTGCACCTCAGCCAGATGAACACACAACGCCACCGCTGCACGAGGGGGCTCCATGCCCATTGCTGTATCCTGGGGAGTGCAAAGCCACAGTCTCTCAAGTCTCTCCAGTGGTTGGTTTGCCCACTGCTTTATCCTGGGGAGTGCAAAGCCACAGTCTCTCAAGTCTCTCCAGTGGGTGGTTTGCCCACTGCTTTATCCTAGGGAGTGCAAAGCCACAGTCTCTCAAGTGGATGTCATTCACCACTGGTTCTGGAGGGGGCCTGGTGCCCAGAGTGCTTCATCCTGCCAAGGACTGAGGTAATGTATGTATTTCTCCACAGGTTCTGGAGGGGGCTTGATGCCCAGAGTGCTTCATCCTGCCAAGGACTGAGGTAGTGGATGTATTTCTCCACTGGTTCTGGAGGGGGCCTGGTGCCCAGAGTGCTTCATCCTGCCAAGGACTGAGATAGTGGATGTATTTTCCAACTGGTTCTGGAGGGGGCCTGGTGCCCAGAGTGCTCCACGTGCAGTGTGGCCAGTACCATTCCCTCACCTGGGTGTGTGTGCCACAAGATTGCTGAGGAACCGGTAGCATCATATGCCATGGATGCAGCAACATACCCCACACCTTTGTGGCTTCGCCTTCCACCTGCAGGTGCAAACAGTGATGGAAGTCATGCCTCATGGAAGCTGGCCAGGGTCCAGGAACTCTCCTCCAACCTCGGACGACTGACCACTGGGGATGGTAGCCATGTCAACGGTGGTGCCACTGTCTGAGCACGTCGCGAGGCTGGTGGCGAGGCTTGCGGCGGTGTCGGTGGCGGCGGTGCTAGCTGTGGTGCGGCTGCCCACTGGGGAAGATGCTGGGGAATGTCGCTGAGGCTGTAGATGTGCCAGTGGCGGTGCAGGTTGCGGTGCAGGTGGCGGTGGAGGTGGTGGTGCGGGTGGCGGGGCAGCCTGCGGTGTTCGCCATCGTACACTGTTGGTGTTGTCGTGGACAGAAGGGGTGACACTGGTCCCTCAGTCGGTGCCACCGTACCCTGTCCTGACCTGCTCTTCTGCTTTTGTCCCTTCCCCACCTTTGATGGTGCCGCAGGTGTCTTGCCACTATTCCCTTTTGTTTATTCAGAGCCTCTTGATGGCTTGTAGGTGCGGCTTCTCCCTCTGGGATGTGGGCACCTTCTTCACCTTAGCAGGTGGCGGAATGTCCTTGCCCTCGCTACGTGGCACACTGGCAGCCCTGATGGGTGGTGCACTCGATGACCCCGAAGTTGCTGGCACCACTGTGCCTAGGGATTTGGTGGCTGAGGTGCTGGGCTGGGTCCTGGAGAGCCTGGCCCTAGGGGAAGGATGGGGGGAGGTGAAGGGAAGAGGTCAAGGGTTGCCAGGAAAATATTTTTAGACACACTGGGACGGTAAGATGGAGTGGGCTTGGGAGTTGGGGAAGATGTAGTGGTTGTAGGAGGTGTACGTCTGCTGGGTGAAGGTGCATGGGCCGGAGGCTGTTGTGAGGTGGATGGCTGTTGGGTGGGTGTGTGCCTGCGTTTGTGTACTTTGGGAGGAGGGCTCAGAGATAAACTGGGATAGGACACAGGGGATGTGTGAAAGGTAGTGGGGGTTGTGATTGCACATTAATGGTGTGTAGTGATGGGCGTGCTGGTGATGGAGGTAGTGGCTGAGGATGTAGTGCATGCAGGTATCAGTGGAGATGAGACAGGGTGGGAGGAGGAGGACGTGGAGGAGGGGGACACAGTGGAGGCAGTGGATGTTGCTGTGTCTGCATGGGAATGGTGTTTGTGTGAGTGCCTGTGGGATGTGTGGTGCTTATGTTTTCCTGAGCCATGTTTGTGTGTTGATGTGTGTGCATGCTGGTCTGATGGTGTGCTTGGGATAGGCTGAGGTGCAGGGGATTGGGTCTGGGTAGTGGAAGCTGGAGGGTGTAGGCTGGACACAGGGACAATGGCTGCCATCAATGCTGAGGCCAGAGCCTGAAATGCTCTCTGTTGGGCTGCCTGCCCAGAAGGAGTGCCCTCCAGGTATGCATTTGTTTGTTGCAAATGCCTCTCAACACCCTGGATGGCATTCAAAATGGTGGATTGCCCAACAGTGAGGGATCTCAGGAGGTCAATAGACTCCTCACTGAGGGCAGCAGGGCTGAGTGGGGCAGGGCCTGAGGTGCCTGGGGTGAAGGAGATGCCCACCCTCCTGGGTGAGCAGGCACAGGACACAAGCTGAGGGGCTGCTGGTAGGGCGGTGCTAGTAAGGGGGTGGCGGCTGCACCTGTTGATGCGGTGGGCACAGAGGTGCCCGCCACCACAAGGGAGCTCCCATCAGAGGAGGAGTCGCTGTCACTGGTGTATGCTCCTGTACCCGTCGTTGAGCTCCCCTCACCCTCCGACCTACTGGTGGCTTCAGACTCCGTTCCTTCACCCTCCAGGGCCAAGTGGGTTGCAGCTCCCTCCTGCTCCCGTGCCACTGCTCCTCCGCCTGATGATGCTATTGCACACAAGAACATGGAGACAACAAAAAGGAGGGGAAAGACAGAAGAAAAACATGTTCAGTGCATGCAACACCACTACCGTTGGCGGACACAACACACAGGGAGCATCCCTCAGCACTACGCCATGCCCTAACAGTTCCTAGAAAATTCACATGCCCATCGGGTATGAGGCCTAAGCCCAATTGCTGCACACCTGGAAGTCACAGGAGCCTGACTAGGTGTAGATGGCTCTTACCACTAGATGTGTTGTGGTGCCACATAGCCTGCCTCACAAGGGCCCTTCCCTACCGAGTTCGATCTGGCCTAGGGGAACCCACTGACCACCTCCCCCACCCAGACACCTCGTAATGCGTGCAGAGTCAGTTGAATGAGAGTGTACTCACCCCCTTGTGGCTGCTGTGATACCCTCAAGCGCCCATCCAACTCCAGATAGGCCACAGCCAGGATCTGGTACATCAGGGGTGTCATGGTGCGACGGGCACCCCTTCCACATTGGGAGGACATCCCCAGCTGGGCCTCCGCCGTCTTCTTGCTCCGGCTGCGCAGGTCCTCCCATCTTTTACGGCAGTGGGTGCTCTGTCTGTGGTAGATCCCCAGGGTCCCGACGTCCTTGGTGATTGCACGCCAAATAACTTTCTTCTGGTGGGCTCTGGCCTAGAGGAATGGTACAGGGGGAAAGGAAATTACTCATCCGTCCGGACCGTCATACTCTTTGCCCACCAGTTCCCATCCATGCCCTGAAGCACATACACTCACCATCCACACATGCAGGCCTCAGCCCCCCCATGTATCTTCCATCCACACCATTCAAAACAGGCAATGCCCATGCAGCATGCTCACAGTGTACTCACCTGTTTGTCTGGAGGACCATACAGTTGGGTGTACTGGGGGGGGACCCCATCCACTAGTTTCTCCAACTCCTCCGAAGTGAAGGCAGGAGCCCTTTCCCCAGACACTGTAGCCATTGTCGCTTCCAGACACAGGTCACAGCAGCATTTGCAGTGTAGGTCCTCTCCTGTTGAAGGTCAGGTATCAAGTGAGTGAACTGACAGAAAATGGCAGTCACGTCCGCGGCGGTGCGTACCGTCACCACCGGCATACATCGTCATTGGCTCCTGGCCCAAAGATAACCAATGCTGAATTGCGCCGCGGTCTTCGACCGCCTACCGTGACGGTGGACAACGCCAGCTCAGTTACCTCATTTCCCCTTGTCCCACCTTACAGGTCGGGCAGCCGCCATTTCAGGAGGCCACATGTCAGGGCAAATAACTGTGTCACACCTATTTAGGCCAGGAATACCGACAGACAAAGGCACATAGAGAAATGTTAACGTTAGTGCTAAACTGCCTTGTGAAACCTATGTGATGTATGACCCTCTGCTCACTGTTCTCCTCCATAGGGCACGTCTGCTGGGGCAGGTGATGAGATGACGGCATCCTCCGGTGTACAGACCCCTGGTGGACCTTTCGACAATGGAAGAGAGACACATCATAATCACCTACAGACTTGATCGTGCAACAGTCCAGGAACTGTGTGCCCAGTTGGAGCCAGACCTGATTTCAGCTATCCGCCTTCCCACAGGAATCCCCCCTCTAGTGCAGGTCCTGTCTGTTCTCCATTTCCTGGCCAGTGGGTCTTTTCAAACAACAGTGACCATGGCATCAGGGATGTCCCAGCCAATGTTCTCCAAAGTGTTGTCCAGAGTGTTATCTGCCCTGCTAAAACACATGTGCAGCTACATCGTTTTCACTCAGGTGGAGGATTTGCCCACAGTGAAAGGTGACTTCTATGCCCTGGGACATATTCCCAACATCATTGGTGCCATTGATGGTACACATGTGGCATTTGTACCCCCCTGCAGGAATGAACAGTTGTACAGAAACCAGAAAAGCTACCATTCTATGAATGTGCAGATGGTGTGTTTGGCAGACCAGTACATCTCCCATGTGAATGCCAAGTATCCGGGCTCTGTGCATGACGCTTACATTTTGAGGAATAGCAGCATCCTTTATGTGATGGGGCAACTCCAGAGGCTCCGTGGGTGGCTAATAGGTGAGCCTAAAGTCCCCACACAGTTTCATTAGGGGTCTAGGTATGGAAGATTCCCTAATGTTTGGAGGATGTCTAACAGTTGTCCCTCAATATTTGCAGGTGACTCTGGTTACCCCAACCTGTCATGGCTACTGACCCCAGTGAGGAATCCCAGGACAAGGGCAGAGGAATGCTACAATGAGGCATATGGGCGAACTAGGGGGATTATAGAACGCACCTTCGGCCTCCTGAAGGACAGATTCCGGTGCCTCCATCTGACAGGTGGCTCCCTATACTACTCACCGAAGAAGGTGTGCTAGATAATCGTGGTCTGCTGTATGCTGCACAACCTGGCTTTGCAATGCCAGGTGCCTTTTCTGTAGGAGAATGGGCCAGCTGGTGGTCTTGTGGCAGCTGTGGAGCCTGTGGACAGTGAAGAAGAGGAGGCAGAAGAAGAAGGTATCAACAACAGAAACAACATCATCATGCAATACTTCCAGTGAGACACAGGTAAGAAGATGTAACTGCTTCCCACATCTCGTACTATTGTTGTAGTTCGCTTAAGTCTATAATTTTCACTCAGTGTATGGACCCTGACTTGTCACTTTGAATTTCCATTTCACAGATCTCTGTCCCACTTTGTGCCCTCTTCTGTGCTTACTTCTGCCCTATAGCTGTGTTACATTGGTATGTGAACATGTCCATTGACATTGCTATAATTGTAAAAGCACACACTGACTTTAGATTGTTTTGTGATTGAAGTGTGTTTACTTCTGTTCAAATAAGTGTAGGGGTTGTAAAATGGGCTGGGGTGATGGTGGAGGAATGTCCATGGCATAGTCCAGTCTATTTGTTTCACAGGTGCATTGTCCAAAGGGGCATAGGAAGGGGAGCAATGGCAGTTTAAGGTGTACAGGGTGACATAGTGGGACGGAAGGGTGACATTCAGATGGGTCTTATTTCCTGCGGGGGTCTTGGCAATGTTCTCTGTCTTGTTCCTGGATCTCAGGGACAGTTTGCGGGCTAGTTCTCCATCTGCAGGGGGTGGGGTGCTGGTGTCCTGTTGTTCCTGTGGCGGTGCCTCCAGTACACTAGCCCCGGCGGAGGTGGAGGGATGTTCATCGTCCAGGCTAGTGTCAGGGGCCCGTTGGTGTGCCACTGTGTCCCTCCTGGTGTTGCGAAGGTCTGCCAGCACCCCTGTAATGGTGACCAGGGTGTTGTTAATGGACTTCAAGTCCTCCCTGATCCCCACATAGTGTTCCTCCTGCAGCCGCTGGGTCTCCTGAAACTTGGCCAGTACCATGCCCATGGTCTCCTGGGAATGGTGGTAAGCTCCCATGATGTTAGAGAGTGCCTTGTGGAGTGTCGGTTCCCTGGGCCTGTCCTCCCCCTGTCGCACAGCAGTCCTCCCACCTTCCCTGTTGTCCTGTGCCTCTGTCCCCTGAACCGTGTGCCCACTGCCACTGCCCCTAGGTCCCTGATCTTCCTCGGTTAGTGGGGTTGCCTGGGTTCCCTGTAGTGGTGGATACACTACTGATTGACGTGTCCTGGGGACAGAGGGATGCGCCCGCTGGGTGGGTGCTGTGGTGGTGTTTCCTGAGGGGGGAGTTTCAGTGGTGGTTTGTGACTGTGTCAGGGGAACCGACTGTCCCAAGGTCCCTGATGGGCCAGGCCGGTCATCTTGATCCAGGTGTGCAGAGCTACTGTCGTCACTGTGGGCCTCTTCTGTGGGGGGACTGGATATGTCTAGCACCTCCTGTCCGGTGACGTTGGGTAGGGATACTGTTGGGGTGTAAATGAATAGTTATTGTATCTGTGTGTGCCATCTTGTGCAATGGATGAGTGACCCTTTACTCCTGTGCTTGCATTATTGCTGTGGCATGTGTGTGATTGGTAATTTTGGGGCATGAGTGAGTCTCTGTACTGGACATGCTTTGGTGTTGGGTGTCCATGCATTGGTGTTACATGCAGGGCTTGGTTTTGGGATTTGTGGGTTGCGTTAGTAGGGTATCTGTGGGTTGTTGGGGTGATGGGTGTGAGGGTGAGGGTGGGAGTATGTGATGGCATGCAGGTGGGGTGGAGGGATAAAGTAGTAAGATATGACTTACCAGAGTCCAGTCCTCCTGCTACTCCTGCGAGGCCCTCAGGATGCATGATCACCATGGCATGCTCCTCCCATGTTGTTAGTTGCGGGGGAGGAGGTGGGGGTCCACCGCCAGTCCTCTGTACAGCAATCTGGTGTCGGGATACCACGGAACGCACCTTCCCCGTAGGTCGTTCCACCTCTTCCTGATGTCATCCCGTGTTCTTGGATGCTGTCCCACTGCGTTCACCCTGTCGACAATTCGGCGCCATAGCTCCATCTTCCTTGCAATGGATGTCTGCTGCACCTGTGATCCAAATAGCTGTGGTTCTACCTGGACGATTTCCTCCACCATGACCCTGAGCTACTACTCAGAGAACCTGGGGTGTCTTTGAGGAGCCATGATGTGGTGTGGGTGAAGTGTGAGGTGGTGTCTGTTGTGATGGGTGAGGGGATGTGCTGGTGTGTGTTGTTTGAGGTGCGTGGATGTTGTGTAAGTGATGGCGTTGTGTGTCTGTGGATGCTGGTGTTTTAGGGAGTTTCTCTCTCTGGCCTTCTTTCAAAATTTTGGTTGTAAGGGTTTGTGGGTGATGTGGGTGTGTGCTTTATATGGGTGCATTTCGATTTGTCCAATGTGGTTGTGTTTTTTTAGTGTGTGTGTATTTTGAGCGCAGCGGTGTGTACCGCCAATGGTTTACCACGGTTGAATGACCGCCGTGTTGATTCATGGGTCATGATACTGTGGTTTTATTCTTGTTGGCGTGACGGTGGAGGTTTGGGTACCGCCAATTTATTACTGACCTTTGGTGTGGCGGACTTGTGTGGGTGTCTGTATTGTGGCGGATTCCGAACTGTGGTCGTGATACCTGCAGCGGAATTCCGCGACCGCAGCGGTATGTTGGCGGTCTTCTGCACTGCGGTAAGCGGCATTTACCGCCAGGGTTGTAATGAGGCCCTTAATGTTGGAAGTCTTTACACTTGTAACAAGAAAGTGTATGGTATGATGGCTCTTGAACATTATTTGGTTACACAATGAGCCAAGTTACTTGAACACACCAATATGCTCCTCAAAATCTTTGATATTATTTTGACAAATAACTTTTTACTTTGTCATGGTCAATGGTTTCACCAATTAGAATGTACAGCAAGGAGAAGCAGGTTTGTTCCCTCTTATGGTAAAATTTTTATGGGATGGTTTTAGAGGGGGCATGCCTGGTTAGATAAGCATCTGAGTGAGTGCACCATATTGATTGTTGGGGTTACTACATAAACAATATCATCTTGATTTGGATAGGTGCTCATGCTGAATTGGTAGCATACAATACTTACTTGAACAATCACAATTTCAATGTCGAATTGACTATGACTTTTCATAAAGCTTTCTTGACCTGGAATTTTACATTTCGAATAACAAGATTCAGAGTACCTTATTGAGAAAACCAGAAGCACTGTACATTATTTTAATTTCTACAATTGTTCATTCAACCAGTATTATTAAATCAATCCCATATGAGGAAATGCTTTGTAGTCACAAAAATGGTAGTGAAAAAGAAGAATGTGATCATAATCTTGATCTGGCTATTGGTAGAATGGTACAGAGAGGGTATCATTTCTCTACCTTAGAGTAGACGGAAAAGAAAGTAAAAGCAATTTGTAGGGGAAGTTTGATTACATCTACTAAACATAAAAAGGAAGGTAACCATTTGGCATTTATCACTACTTGTTCATCAACAATCCCACAGATTTTGAGCAAACACTGTCTTCTGTATCAGGTTTCGAAACAACACACATACAGAAGGGGACTTACTGTTAAGGCGATTGTAAGTTTAAGTTACATTCCTCCATTTCCAACTGGTCCTAAAACTTGGATGCCAAAACAACCACAAGGGTTTTTTTTATACTTATTCTGCCTGTTTGTCATGCAAACTTGTTGTGAATAAGATCATGCAATTTAGATACAACTCTGGTCGGACCTATAAAATTAGACATTTTAATAATTGTCAAACCAAGTATGTGGTTTATGTAATTATTTGTGGCTGAAATAAGATCTATGAGGGAAGTACATCAATAGAGTTAGGATTTTGAATTATGGAATATGTTAGAGTGTGTAAGAATTAGAATACCACATAACCATTGTCATCTCATTCTTGCACAGTTAGATGTTGATAACCCTTTTTGACTCCATGGTATTGGCTTTATACCAAACAATAGGAGAGGTGCTAACAAGGAACAATGACCTTCATTTCCTATTGACTATCCTCTGGTAATTGAGTTATATAATAGCACCATATTACCTGGCTTATAAATATTGTCATTGAGAATTTCCATGTATTATATGTGTTGGATTTAAGTAGCACATAAGGAATCACTTGGTAACTTGCAGACTTTGGTGAAAGCAGTATGTGAAAGTGTAAAGAAATGGCTCCCTGTTGCAGTTACCCCCCACCTTTTGCCTGATACTGATGCTGACTTGACTGAGAAATGTGCTGGGACCCTGCTAACCAGGCCCCAGCACCAGTGTTCTTTCACCTAAAATGTACCATTGTCTCCACAATTGGCACAACCCTGGCACCCAGGTAAGTCCCTTGTAACTGGTACACCTAGTACCAAGGGCCCTGATGTCAGGGAAGGTCTCCAAGGGCTGTAGCATGTCTTATGCCACCCTAGGGACACCTCACTCAGCACAGACACACTGCTTGCCAGCTTGTGTGTGCTGGTGGGGAGAAAATGAATACGTCGACATGGCATTCCCCTCAGGGTGCCATGCCAACCTCACACTGCCTGTGGCATAGGTAAGTCACCCCTCTAGCAGGCCTTACAGCCCTAAGGCAGGGTGCACTATACCACAGGTGAGGGCATAGGTGCATGAGCACTATGCCCCTACAGTGTCTAAGCAAAACCTTAGACATTGTAAGTGCAGGGTAGCCATAAGAGTATATGGTCTGGGAGTGTCAAAACGAACTCCACAGCTCCATAATGGCTCCACTGAATACTGGGAAGTTTTGTACTAAACTTCTCAGAATAATAAACCCACACTGATGCCAGTGTTGGATTTATTACAAAAATGCACACAGAGGGCATCTTAGAGATGCCCCCTGTATTTTACCCAATTGTTCAGTGCAGGACTGACTGGTCTGCGCCAGCCTGCTGCTGAGAGACGAGTTTCTGACCCCATGTGGTGAGAGCCTTTGTCCTCTCTGAGGACCGAAACAAAGCCTGCTCTGGGTGGAGGTGCTTCACACCTCCCACTGTAGGAACTGTAACACCTAGCAGTGAGCCTCAAAGGCTCAGGCTTCGTGTTACAATGCCCCAGGGCACTCCAGCTAGTGGAGATGCCCGCCCCCTGGACACAGCCCCCACTTTTGGTGGCAAGTCCAAGGGAGATAATGAGAAAAACAAGGAGGAGTCACTGGCCAGTCAGAACAGCCCCTAAGGTGCTCTGAGCTGAAGTGACTTGCAGATGGAGGATTCCCCCAATAGGAATAGGGATGTGCCCCCCTCCCCTAAGGGAGGAGGCACAAAGAGGGTGTAGCCACCCTCAAGGACAGTAGCCATTGGCTACTGCCCTCCCAGACCTAAACACACCACTAAATTCAGTATTTAGGGGCTCCCCAGAACCTAGGAAACTAGATTCCTGCAACCTAAGAAGAAGAGGACTGCTAAGCTGAAAAACCCTGCAGAGAAGACGGAGACACCAACTGCTTTGGCCCCAGCTCTACCGGCCTGTCTCCCCTCTTCTAAAGACACTGCTCCAGCGATGCTTTCCACAGGAACCAGCGACCTCTGAAGCCTCAGAGGACTGCCCAGCATCTAGAAGGACCAAGAACTCCAGAGGACAGCGGCTCTGTTCACCAAAGCCTGCAACTTTGCAACAAAGAAGCAACTTTGAAACAACACGCGTTTCCCGCCGGAAGCGTGAGACTTGGCACTCTGCACCCGACGCCCCCGGATCGACTTGTGGAGAACAATCACTTCAGGGAGGACTCCCCGGCGACTGCGAGACTGTGAGTAGCCAGAGTTGACCCCCCTGAGCCCCTACAGCGACGCCTGCAGAGGGAATCCCGAGGCTCCCCCTGACCGCGATTGCCTGCTCCAAAGACCCGACACCTGGTAAAGACACTGCATCCGCGGCCCCCAGGACCTGAAGGATTTGACCTCCAGTGCAGGAGCGACCCCCAGGTGCCCTCTCCCTTGCCCAGGTGGTGGCTACCCTGAGGAGCCCCCACCCTTGCCTGCCTGCATCGCTGAAGAGACCCCTTGGTCTCCCATTGCTTTCTACTGAAAACCTGATGCTTGTTTGCACACTGCACCCCGCCGCCCCCGTGCCACTGAGGATGTACTTTCTGTGTGGACTTGTGTCCCCCCGGTGCCCTACAAAACCACCCTGGTCTGCCCTCCGAAGACGCGCATACTTACCTGCTGGCAGACTGGAACCGGGGCACCCCCTTCTCCATTGAAGCCTATGCGTTTTGGGCACCACTCTGACCTCTGCACCTGACCGTCCCTGAGCTGCTGGTGTGGTAACTTTGGAGTTGCTCTGAACCTTGGACCCAAACTTGAACCCCGTAGGTGGTTTACTTACCTGCAAAAACTAACAAACTCTTACTCCCCCCAGGAACTGTTGACAATTGCAGTGTCTAGTTTAAAAAAAAGCTATATGTGATTTATGTGAAAACTGTGTATGCTATTTTGCTAATTCAAAGTTCATAAAGTACCTACCTGCAATACCTTTCATTTGAAGTATTACATGTAAATCTTGAACCTGTGGTTCTTAAAATAAACTAAGAAAATATATTTTTCTATACAAAAACCTATTGGCCTGGAATTGTCTCTGAGTGTGTGTTCCTCATTTATTGCCTGTGTGTGTACAACAAATGCTTAACACTACTCCTTTGATAAGCCTACTGCTCGACCACACTACCACAAAATAGAGCATTAGAATTATCTCTTTTTGCCACTATCTTACCTCTAAGGGGAACCCTTGGACTCTGTACATACTATTCCTTACTTTGAAATAGTGCATACAGAGCCAACTTCCTACAGAAAGCCAAGCATTTTATCTAGTTTTCATGGTTCCTTTTCTAATGTGGACATGATGACATTAGGACATGTAAGTCTCCAAATCCATCCATTGTGATGTACTTGGTGTAGTAACGACAAATATAATATCTTGCACTAAGTTTCTTATTTTAGATGCAGTGTGGATGCAATAATAAAAGTCAAGCCCTTCCCTCATCAAATGTAATAATGTTGAAGCTCAGGCATTATTGATTTAAATTGCTGCCATTACAACTTTTTTACCATGGTGACAAATGTACCGATAATGTTTGGTGCAATAAAGGATAGGCAACATGGTTTTAATATAATGAATTCTGAATTTTGGATCATATGATAGCTTACCACATGGTATGTTTTTACTACTAAATGTTTTTAGCAAGACAAATGGTAATTTGTTATTAGTAGAAGCTTCTATACATCAATAGTAATTAGGATATTTATTAAATCGTTAGGATAATACTTGCAGTACACATAATTCCAACAATGAGCAGGGTTTAAAGATGGCCAACACTATTTATCAAATTGACGCTATGTAACATACCTAGGCCCTCATTTCAACCTCAGCGGTCTTCCACCAACCATATTATGACTGCTGGCGACCCTCTGCCCTTATTTGGACGGAGAGCCGCCAGCAGCCATACAGGCGGTGTAGTAGAGGCTGCTCCACCGCCATCGCACATCATCAGAACACCGCCCACCGAAATACGACTCAGTATTCGGTGTGGCGGTGTTCTGTGATGGGGTGCTGGTGGCGGAGCAGCCCCCATGCATCCCGTTCCCACCCGGAGGATCACCAAAACAGGTAAGGTGATCGTCTGTTAGGGAAGGGGGGTGGGGGGTGTTGTGTGGTGTGTGCATGCATTGAGGTGTGCGTGTGAGTGTGTAGAGGGGGTGTGTGAGTGCGTGTATGTATGCGGGGGTGTAATGTGTAGGGGAAATGTTATGTGTATGCATGTGTGCATGTATGTGCTTGGTCCTACTACCTTTGGAGGGTGGTAGGGGGGTCGTGGGCATATGCCAAACCGCCAATGTCATATTGGGGTGGAAATGACCGCCAGCCTGTTTGCGGTCCTACCGGCATTTTGCACCGTCCGCCAGGGTCGTAATGAGGGCCATAGTCATTGTCGGACTGTGAGATTATCTTTTAAAGATGATCTACCCAATTTTGTGAAAAGGATTTTAATGCAACTACTAGCTGATAGTCTAGAACTTGGTGTAGTGTATGGTCTATGGCAGTTACATAAATGTAGATTTTGTGAGAATGGAGTGTTTTAAAAGGAAAGAAATGTAAAATTGTGCCTTTTTTAATTTAGATACCATGGGCCATATTTATACTTTTTGACGCAAAACTGCGCTAACGCAGTTTTGCGTCAAAAAAATTAGCGCGGGCTAACGCCATTATGAAGCGCCATGTGGGCGCCGTATTTATTCAATGACGTTAGCCGGCGTTAGCCGCCGGTGCTGCCTGGTGTGCGTGAAAAAAAACGACGTACACCAGGCAGCGCCGGCGTAGGGGGATATGGAGCTTGGGCGCCAAAAAATGGGGCAAGTCAGGCTGAGGCAAATTTTTCGCCTCAACCCGATTTGCGCCATTTTTTCCGACTCCCATCCCCCATTGAAATGACTCCTGTCTTAGCAAAGACAGGAGTCATGCCCCCTTGCCCAATGGCCATGCCCAGGGGACTTCTGTCCCCTGGGCATGGTCGTTGGGCATAGTGGCATATAGGGGGGCACAAATCAGGCCCCCCTATGCCACAAATTTAAAAAAAAAAAAAACTTACCTGAACTTACCTTAATGTCCCTGGGATGGGTCCCTCCAGCCTTGGGTGTCCTCCTGGGGTGGGCAAGGGTGACAGGGGGGGTCCCTGGGGGCATGGGAGGGCACCTCTGGGCTCCTTCCGAGCCCACAGGTCCCTTAACGCCTGCCCTGACCAGGCGCTAAAAAACGGCGCAAAAACCGCGGGACGTCATGTTTTTTGACCCGCCCACTCCCGGGCGTGAATTTTGCCCGGGAGTGTAAATACGGCGCACATGCCTCAGAGTCAATTTTTTTGACGGGAACGCCTACCTTGCATATCATTAACGCAAAGTAGGTGTCCACGCTAAAAAATGACGTAAACTCCATGGACTTTGGTGCTAGACGCGTCTAACGGCAAAGTATAAATATGGAGTTAGTTTTGCGTCGGAATAGCGTCAAAAAAAACGACGCAATCCCGGCCCAAACAGAGTATAAATATGCCCCCATGTCACTATGGTTGGTATGATTTAAGTCTCCCGATTTGCTCCAAAATACTGCTCCCTTAAGATGTGATTTAAGAAGTTAAAATGTGCAATATACTATGGGGGTCATTCTGACCCCGGCCGGCGGCGGAAGCCGCCGGCCTGTCTGGAACCGCAAGAATACCGCTGCGCGGTCAAAAGACCGCCGCGGGTATTCTGGGTTTCCCGCTGGGCTGGCGGGCGACGGCCAGAAGGCCGCCCGCCAGCCCAGTGGGAAACACCCTTCCATGAGGATGCCGGCTCCGAATGGAGCCGGCGGAGTGGAAGGGGTGCGACAGGTGCAGTTGCACCCGTCGCGATTTTCAGTGTCTGCATGGCAGACACTGAAAATCTTGGTGGGGCCCTGTTACGGGGGCCCCTGCAGTGCTCATGCCATTGGCATGGGCACTGCAGGGGCCCCCAGGGGCCCCACGACACCCCATACCGCCATCCTGTGCCTGGCGGCCAAAACCGCCAGGAACAGGATGGCGGTATGGGGGTCGGAATCCCCATGGCGGCGCAGCAAGCTGCGCCGCCATAGAGGATTCCCCAGGGCAGCGGAAAACCGGCGGTACACCGCCGGTTTTCCGTTTCTGACTGCGGCTGTACCGCCGCGGTCAGAATGCCCAAGGGAGCACCGCCAGCCTGTTGGCGGTGCTCCCGCGGTCGTTGGCCCTGGCGGATTTTACCGCCAGGGTCAGAATGACCCCCTATGTGTAGAAATACCAACTATTTGATCTTGCACTAAGCTTGTTGTTTCTGATTCAGAATGAATTAATAATGAAATGCAAGCCTTTCCCTCATGCAATATGACATTGTTAAAGATGAGGTGTTATTGATTTAAAAAGGCTGTCATACACCTCTTTTTGAATTCCGTGACAAATGTACCAACAATATTTGTTGTGATTTAAGGATGGTTGACACATGCTTATGTAATCATTTTTAAGATCATCTGATAGCTCAACATTTTGCATCTTTTTATTATCAAATTTCTTTAGTAAGACGTGGTAATTTGTTAGTGAGAGAAACTTCTATACACATTTTCCTAATAATGAGTAGTATTAAAGATGGCCTACACTATTTACTAAACAGACTCTATTTACCTTCTTAGTTTTCTAGTACTTCTTTCATGTTGGTATTTTATATGTACTTCCTCTGGGACTGGGGGACATTTAAAGTAAACCTTTATCATAGGGCATCCTTCTTTCCAATTGGAGGTGACAATGCTATTATGAACTATTGAAGTTTTGCAATTATTCTGAAGTTGAGAGTTTATTATATGTGATAAAAAGAGACCAACAGTGGACTCCCTATCAAATCTTTACTGATAAGGCAATACATAGATATTTCTGATTCAACATAGCTGAATCATAGATTTGATGCTGATGTTCATCCTTCAAGTTTTGTGTATTTCATTGTAAGAAAATTACATTAACAAGACAACATTTAGCTATAAAACAGTGTAATGATTTTAGTTTTTGCTTATTCATATTTTACTAAGAGGGTGAACGGAATACTTATTGAATTCCATTTTTTTATGGTCTGTTGATGAATGTTAGTTGACATGTTCTTGCTTAGATAGTAATGAGGGATTTACCTATTGCAAAAATGAGGAATTTAAGTAATCTCATATAATGAATAATTTGATACATTTTTCTAGATGAGGACAGGTAGGACCACTGAAGAAATTTTGAATATGATTGTGTGTGTGTTTTGAACTAGTATAAATACAGGTAAACACATTAAATTGTGTTATTTGCCTGTAGGAAAGACTTGATGTTAAGACATGTTTTTTTGCTCCTTGAAAAAATGGATATCTCTCAAATTTGAAATAATTTTCTTGGGTAAGGTGATGTTATCTTTTCAATAAGGAATCATGTATATAAATGATTAGATGTTGGCCATAATGATGGGTTGTTTGTTTGCATAAATTGTTTTTTGCATAACATATTAATTAACTTTATGATTGGAATAATATATTATTGGATAGTTGTGTCTTTTCAGGTTATTTTAATACTGTTCTCTAATTGTAATTTATAACTTTTTTTATCATACTAGATTTGTAGTTCAAACTGAGGCCATACTCCTGCAGGTAAATGAAATTTTACTATCTGTATTTATACAAATAGCGAGATAACTAATCTATGACAGTGAGGGTCAATTTTGTGAGTTGTATAAGATTGATGCAGTAATGAGGTTAGTGTCACAGTTCCTATTTGAGTATTTTACCTTTGGGTACTGAATATACTGGATACAATTAATATGTAAATTGTGTTGTACTTCGTTTTTAAATATCTGGGGCATTATGGTCCATTTTTATTTGTTTTTTATGTCAGCCCTGAAAAGTATAGCACACATGCAAAGTGAGAAAATAAAGAAGAAATGAAAACATTTCTCCTTTAAACACCTAGTTTCAAAATGCCTTATTTTTGTATGCAAAATCCTGTCTCACATTTTAGTAGATAGAGTTTTGAGTCAAAAAAGGCAGTGGTTGAGTGGGAATGCCCATGTAAGGCCTCCTTGATGCTAAGTAATGCTAAACAGTACTTAATGCTACGTTGCATTACTTTTAGTCAACTTCCAATGCTGGAAATTAAATACTTTAAAAAAAAATGTTTTGCACTGGTTTGCATCACTTTTCTGATGCAAACCCAGTGCAAAATGTTAGTAAATCAAAAAACTAAGGGGGTCATTATGACCCCAGCGGTTGGAGATAATGTGGCAGTAGTACTGCCAACAGGCTGGCGGTACTTACTGCCACCTTATGACATTGGCGGATTCGCTAAAGCCAACACGCCAATGAACCACTCTGATTGCCATGGCAATAGCAGCCGCCGGCGCTGCTATTGTGCCGCCAGCGGTATCGTGACCCTGCCTACCGCTATGGTTTCCATGGCGTACATAAGCAGAGCATGGCAGGGTAGCAAATTATAGTTAGCTCTGCTAACTATGATTGGGGAATGTCTGTCTCTTTTTTTTCTTTTGAAATTTAGGACATTAATGTTATCACTGACATTTTCACCTAACGATGATGCTACATTAATCTTTGTTTTTTCAGTGAATTTTTAAGTTTTTTTTTTAAACAAAAGCAGATCTATTTATCAGACCTATCTATAATGTTAATCTAGTCTTTTTTCAGTGAATTTCTAGGGTTTGCTTAACGTAAAGTGATATTTTATTACAGTACATGAAGCTAACTTCCTGCCACGACTGTCTTTGGACATGCGTGGCAAAGGTGTGGCCACCAGGCCATATCTGTATCCAGACCCTGTGGCAAACCCTCCATCAGCAGTCAATCCCAAGCTGTGCATGGCCATTAGTCACATGCATCATGGGGTTAGCTCATCCCCCATGTCTTTTTCTTTTCATAAAGGGAAGAGGAGCATTGTGGTTCGCCTTCCTGAGCCTTATTAGGCCCTTAATACCCCAACCCCAAGACCCTTAATTATTTTGGAGGGGGGGCATGGAGCAGCCATCCCTGAGCCTCATTAGGCCCTGAGGACCCAATCCCCATGGCCTTTTTTAATAACAGGAAGGTCCTGGGGACCTCGTCCCAAAGGGCTTTTGTTTTATTAATAGGGAGGGGGGCGAGTGGCTCTCCTCCCTCAGCCTTAATAAGTTCTGTGGATCCCATCCCTGGGGTCATTTTGTTAAAGTGAAAGGGGCTGTGCAACACCCTTCCCAAGTCTTTAAAAGACCCTATGGACCCTAACCCCCAGGACCACTAGATAAGTTAGAGGGAAGAGGGCTGCACAGCCCCCCTCCACAATCCTATTCTGGCCCCACGAAACGTCATCCCTAGGGCCTGTGTTTAATAAAGGTGGGTGCCCTGGTGCCCACTAGGGCACCAACTATGAACAGTATTGAGAGCTATGGGGTGAGACTGCATTGCTCCTGTCTGCAGAGAGCAGTTATTTATGTTCCTCCTTTTAGGAGTAGGATCAATCACTTCATCTGTTTTCCTGCGTGCATTAGTGCAGGCAGGGAAACAAATCAAGTAACTGCTCGCAGCCGGCAGGAGGATTTTCAAAGCTACTCCCCACTGGGAGCAGACTTTGCGTTTGCTCCCATTTGGTGGGAGTTTTTTAAAAATGCTCTCTCCAGGTGGTTTGCCTACCCACTTCGGTCCGGGCAGTGAAATCGATGTGTCCCAGTGGTTGGTTCCTGGTACACAGCAAGTGAGTCAGCAACAGAGAATGGAGTCCCTGGGACTGTTAATGGCCGCTTACCATAATTTATTAGATTGGGCCTTGGAGGATAGGGTCCCCAGGGCCAAAAGTTGCATTGTAAGGGGACTGTGCACCCACTCCCATAAAACAATACTTTGGGCCCAGTGGATTTGGTCCGTGGCCCAAAAATAGCATGGCGGGAAGGTTATGTGCCCCCCGCCCCTTATGTAATGCAGAACCGGGGGTGGGCCCCCGGGGCCTATAATTGAAGAGGGCAGCCCAGGCCGTCATTCTGTTTTTTTATTTTTTTGATCCCACAGGCGTCCTGCAGGATTGTAGTAAAAACTGGTGATTATTTTTGTATTTTGGCCCCAGGAGGGGTCTCTCTGGGTTTCCCCCTTGGGTCTTGAGGGGTGAGGGTATCCCTACCCTAAACCTTATTTTACTTTTTTTTAAAATTTTCAATCAGGGGACTAAGGGGCAGATTTATGGAAAGTGGCAGTGCACCTAGTGCAGCACCTCTTTTCTTGCGCCCCTTAGAGCCCCCAAAATGCCACACGTGTACGCCGTATTTAATATACGGTGCACCATGGTGGTAGTTAGGGAACGAGTGACGCTAGTGACGCTAGTTCAGCACTTTGCAGGATTCGCATCCAAAATTTTAACGATGATTGTGCCAATCACCCCGAGGTCCATTGAAAACAATGAAAGACTCCTTTTAACGTCTGCTCTGAGCGGGCATTAAAAATCTTGGAAAAAATGACACAAAGAAATCTGTTAGATTTTTTTGTGCCATTTTTTCGGCCTCCATAAAGGCAGAACGCCCCTTTGCATACATTATGCCTGGTGCAGGCATAATGTAGCGCAAAGGATTACAAAGTGGCTCAATCCATGAATTGCGCCACTTTGTAAGTATGGTGTGTCGTTTTTTGACTTCTAACTCCACATAAGTGTCAAGAAAATTACATTAATGTGGCATTGGAATGGTGCTAGGCCCATTAAATGTGGGCCTAAGACCCTGAGTCCTGTAGTTGCAGCCAGCAACACTTTTATGATTTTGCTGGCAGGCAATCAGAGCGCTGACTCCCCTGGAAGTCTCACTCCTGTAGGAGAGTATTTGCCCAGCTGAAAAAAAGCTCCATGGGATATAAACAGAATGCCCCATTTGTATATTGACACTCCTGCGAGAGTCTCTTAAGCATCCAGTGGACCTAACCACCCAGATAAAAAATATTTTTGACCCTTAATTTCTACAAAAAAATACTGAACAGATTTACATCAAATCACAAAAAGCACAGCCTGTGAACCAAGCTCTTGCTTTTGAGTTTTGGAATGCCCCTTTTGTCTCAGTCCCTCCTGACAGGTCACCCCGAAACTTTCTATGCACAAACTAGTCAAAAATGTAGCCGTTTTTTTGGAAGTTTGGTGGAGATTCATCAAAAAGTGCCAACATTATTAGCAATGATTTTCTTATGGAACAGTTGACCTAACTATAACTACCCAGTTGTTACTGCCACTGGCTACTATATATATATATATATGAAATTAATTTCATAAAAAGCACAGAAATTTGGCAGTTATATTTAACAGTACTAATTGTAACTTGGTCCCCTGACATGCACTGCTTAGGACCTAACATAACTCATCACTCATCATGTTCTATGACATCACTGATGACATCTCAAATGACATATTGATGACATCACTGATGGCACCACTGCCACTGATCCCAGAGATCACCTACTCCTTTTCACTTTCCATTAGCTTGCTAGAGTTTTGCGAGATCGTCACTTTTTTGTAAAATAAGACTTAACTATCTATTCATCGCAGCACTATATATATATATATATATATATATATATATATATATATGTATAGGCAGTTATAGTTAGGACCTAGTTTCCATTATAAAATGAAATCCAAACTTGGATATATAGAGTTATGACGACTTAGTAAATACTCCCAATCTCATGCAGTGATCTGATTGACTGCCAACACTTCAACCAGGAAGGCATTTTGGGACTCAATTTCAGACGAGTTCCAGAAAAGCACAGAAAAGAAAAGGGGGAATAGGAATATCCTGGGCCCCTGTCATTGGTCCAGGAGTCCCCCTGGGGGCACCAGGGCAAAAAGCATTGTTTTCAATTCACAAATTTTGCAGTGAATTTTAAAACGAAGCAAGCACAGGAAATCATCTCCAGGTGGGCTGGGTGAGCCAAGTCCCGGGGGTATAATCGGTATTATTATTAAGGAGGGGGTACATGGGGCCCTCGTCGTATGGCTTTTAAAACTCCAGGAGACCACCACCTCTCTGGGGCTACATGTAATATAAATGTTGGGTTCACACCAACCCCCAGGCTCCCGGTGGCCATTATGTCCCCCGTGCCAGCTTATTTTTAAAACAGGAGGGTGGCTCCCCTTCTGGGTCCCATACTGCCCCTCATGGCCGGCTCATGCTACCTCTTGAGGTGCCCAACTGCAGGAGGTAGCTGTTTGCTTTTGCTTGGCTGAAAGTGTGACAGCTTCGGCCAAGCAAAAGCAAAATCTCCCCTTCCTGCAAGTGGGAGCTGGAAAATGTTCTTGCTTGCTGGAAGCAGATATTTCATCACTTTCCCTACCTGTAGACATGCGGGCAGGGAAAGTATTTATTTTGCACGAAGGGAACTGCATATTAAGCAGCTCCACACATGCAGGAGCAATGCTAGATTCCACAGGAGGCAGGGAGCTGGCCAGGACTTCGGGCACTGTGAGGCTCCCCTCACAGTCCCCTACAAGATTAAAATAAAAGAAACACACAAATGCATTTTCTCTACAGTTCCATCTGGTAAGTTTTCATAAAAAAACTCAAGTAACAATAACATTGGCAAACTTACAGACACACAAGATTACTGGATACATTACCTCAGCGTCCTTTAGCAGATGTAGTGTAGGAGATGCACTATACATTTTCCCTATGAGGTAGCACTTACTAATTAGGCAGCAGAAAGTACCTCAGCTGCGTAGACATTCTGCACAAAACAGCGGCCTCTTCTTGGATAAATACATAGCATCTGCACAGAAATCTACAGGTCAAGGATGTATTGTAAGCCTAAGCTTTAGTCTTTCCAACATATTTTGGCAACAAGACTTTGATGTAAGCTATGACCTGACTGTAAGTCACCCTTGTTGTTCTTAGTCTCTACCTTGTTTAATTGAAGTCCGGTTTAGCCTTTTGCTAGTAGTTAAATTGTGCACCATTTAGATTTTACCATACTGAATCAGACTTGACTCCAGGACTACACAATTTTGATTCTAAAGGTAAATGCAGTCAATGTATGTCATAAATGTTAGTGAGCCCTTTACTAATTATTTCTCAAACAAATGACCCAGCAGTCCATATAGTAATCTGAGAAGCTGTAGTTTGGATGATGTCATCAATTATGTAATCAGTAATGTCATCAATTATGTCATTTGAAATGTCATCAGTTATCCCGTCAATGATGTCTTTTAAACTGTAAAATTAGGTCATAGGCACTGCATCTTGGGGTGCAAGTTATAGTTAGCTCACTGAGCTACAACTGGGGAAGTTCAGTGTCTTTTTGTTTTCTAACTATTAGTTTTAACTCATTTCTACTTGATAATTTTCATGTTTTTTTTTTAACTTAAAATCATACTACCACACCTAACTATAACAAAAAATGTAACCATTTTCACGTTTTTTTTTTACAATATTAGGGAGGATCATTTTTCCATATCTGATTATAATGTAACCCTTAGATCCGTCAGTGAAACTCTTAGTTTTTTAAAACATTTTTGACATCACTTCCACACTGTACAGCCTTCAGCCATTCATAACAAGGGCTTGGCACTGGCCCAAACTCGTCTGTTTGCCAACCCACTGCAGCCTGCCCTTTGTGGTCAGGTGCTGCCCCTGTTGGAATCATGCATCCACTCCATTCTCCATTTGCATGCCTCTTCCCCTACCACTTAACCTGTGTGGACAGCCTACTGCCCCTGCCTATGCTAGCCTGCCCTGTGTGGACAGCTTGCTACCCCGTTCCACTCCTCCCTGCCTTTCAGTCTCCGTGTGTGTTCCCCACTGCTCCCTTCTGCCATGCACAGTCTGTTGTGCAGTTGTTGCTTTTCCTCCCCGGCTAGGTTGCTGCCTGTGACCCCTCCTCCATGCCATTCATTGTCCAATTCTGTCCCTGTCCTACCATATTTTGTTGCCCTTTGTGCTGCCACAGCGCATCCAATTTGCCATTCTTGCTTAGCTTGCTGCTTCTACCCACCACCTTCCTGCCCTCTGCTGTCTGAGTTTATGCCACTGCATACCCCTCCTTCCCTGGATGGTCTAATGTGCTGCCATTGTTACTCTTGCTTGCCCTCTATAGTTAGCTTGTTGTCCTGTCACCCTTTGCTGAGTCTATGACCTTGCCCACTCACTGCTGCCTTGCCATGTCCGATATGCTGCAACTGTCACCCTTCCTTGCTCTCATTGTTATTTTGTTGTCCCTGGTCCCTCCTCCTGCTTTATATTTTATTATGTGTGCCCTTGCCCCTGCCCTCCTGCCCCGTGGTCCATTAGGCTGCCACTGCCACTCATTCTTTCTCTGAATTGTCCTTTTTTTCTGGTACTGCCCCTCTTGCTTGCCCAACATTGTAAATTTACTGATCCTACCCCATACCTTCCATCATCAGACTCTATGGGGCATATTTATACTCTGTTTGCGCCGGAATTGCGTCGTTTTTTTTGACGCTATTCCGACGCAAAACTAACTCCATATTTATACTTTGGCGTTAGATGCATCTAGCGCCAAAGTCCATGGAGTTTGCGTCATTTTTTAGCGTGGACACCTACTTTGCGTTAATGATATGCAAGGTAGGCGTTCCCGTCTAAAAAATTGACTCCGAGGCATGTGCGCCGTATTTACACTCCCGGGCAAAATTCACGCCCGGGAGTGGGCGGGTCAAAAAAAATGACGTACGCCCGCTTTTGCGCCGTTTTTTAGCGCCTGGTCAGGGCAGGCGTTAAGGGACCTGTGGGCTCGGAAGGAGCCCAGAGGTGCCCTCCCATGCCCCCAGGGACCCCCCCCTGTCACCCTTGCCCACCCCAGGAGGACGCCTAAGGATGGAGGGACCCATCCCAGGGACATTAAGGTAAGTTCAGGTAAGTGTTTTTTTTTTTTTTTTGGCATAGGGGGGCCTGATTTGTGCCCCCCTACATGCCACTATGCCCAATGACCATGCCCAGGGGACAGAAGTCCCCTGGGCATGGCCATTGGGTAAGGGGGCATGACTCCTGTCTTTGCTAAGACAGGAGTCATTTCTATGGGGGTTGGGAGTCGAAAAAAATGGAGCAAATCGGGTTGAGGCGAAAAATTTGCCTCAGCCTGACTTGCCCCATTTTTTGGCGCCCAAGCTACATATCCCCCTACGCCGGCGCTGCCTGGTGTACGTCGTTTTTTTTCACGCACACAAGGCAGCGCCGGCGGCTAACGCCGGCTAACGTCATTGATTAAATACGGCGCCCGCATGGCGCTTCAGAATGGCGTTAGCCGGCGCTAATTTTTTTGACGCAAAACTGCGTTAGCGCAGTTTTGTGTCAAAAAGTATAAATATGGCCCAATGTCCTTAACCCCTCCTTCCTATACTTTATTGTACATAGTGCAGCCACTGCCCCTCCTGCATGCCCAGCATGGTAGGTTTGCTGCCACTGCCATTCTCCCCTATCCCTCCATTGTCTCTCATTGCCCTTGCCCCCTCCCTCCTGCGCCCTATAATCCATTGTGCTGCCATTGCCCCTATGTCTGTACTATGTGGTCTATTGCACTGCCACTACCCTTGCCACTTGCCCTACATGGTCTGCTTGCTGCCTATACCAGTTCCTCCTGCTCTGCTTTGTCCATCTCTCCATGGTCCATTGCATTTCCACTGCCCCTCACTCCTGCCTCTATGTTTTTTTCTGCTGCCGTAGCCTCACTCGCTAGTACTGTAGGGTTGGTGTGCTGCCCTTCTCTCTCTTGCTTTCCATGATCAGCTGTTCTGCCACTGCCTCTCCCACGTGCCCCATGTGATCCACTGTGTTACAAATGGCCCCTCCCACCTGCCAGGCATAGTCATCTTGGTACCTCTGCCCTGCTCCCCTCCTTTGTCTGAGTCTGTGCCCCTGCTCACTTCCTTCCCAAATAATCAACAACTTGAGTGTTAACATTGTTGGTTTATAACAAAAGTGTGGCAAACCTGAAGTCATCTTGATGGAATCAAAACTATAAAATCTGAAGCATTTCCTTTAGGAGTGAACAAAATAGGAATTATTGGTCAGTACTCAAGAAAGCTAAAATGAAGTCACATTTTCTGATTTCTCAAATAGTGACAAAATGCTTTTAAATTTGGGCTGTTTTGATGTTTTTATCCAATTAGTCACTTAATTATTTGTTGCACGAGATATGTAACATTTGGGCTTCTTTTGGGTGATATTTGGGCTCTTTTTTCTGGGAGAAACCATCTTGGGGGACTTTTCTGTGATCAAGTTCCCTCATTTCTTTATTTACTGTGCTCCTCAAAGCATTTGTGAAGTGATAGCAAGCTGAATGTTTATGTTTCACTCCATTGCATTGGTATATATAGGTATCTACATAGCACTATTCCAGGATGAAATTTCAACAAAAGGAGGCTAATGGACCTTAAAGTGAGGCCATTGTTTTGGGTCCAGCTAGAAGTGAAAATAGGAAACCCACCATTTCTCCTACTGGTTGCCTCTCAGGCAGGAAATCAGGCTGTGTGTGGCTGTTGTTGAATGAGTTCCAGTGTCATCAAAGTACACCTAGACAAATCAGCATATTTCACTGGTGACCCGGATACCAAATCAAGCTCAACAATAGGTGTTGGTACTCAAGAGGAAAGAGGTGATGTGAGATATGCAAATTGAGGATTTCAGAACAGTATGGGGGGGAAGGAGACCTACAACCCTAGCCCTACCTCACCCAGCTGGGTAGGGGAAGCTGGCCATGACCTAGCTTCTGGCCACATATGTCTAATGATGTTTTAATTTACATGAAATGTATTTGATCATTGCTCTGCGAGCTCTGCAGTTTTGCCAAGGATTGGATGTTCATTTAGTCTAAACATATTAATGACTCACTAGCAGGAACTGTGAAAAACTCGAACTGCCTTCAGTCCCATGGCTCTACATTGTGCCCATCATAAACTCCCACACAAATCTCATCTCACCCAGAACTTAAAGTGAGTAAATTCACAATTTGTACTAGATTAGAGTAATGTGTTGCATTGACTTGAAACTACAGAAACAAACCAACTGGAAAACCCAAATATGCTTACAGAAATCAGGTTACAGTAAAACATGTGAAATGTAAACAGGGCCTGCTGGCATGGTTTACCTCAAGTTTTTACAGTCATCGCTGGGAAATCAATCAACGATTTTGCCTATTAAGTTATGAATATGAATCTGTAAAACCCTTGGTGGGTGATAGGTGTAAAAGAGCTGCACAGCCTCATATGATTGCCAAGCTCAGCGGTAGTAAGACAGCAGGACTGTAGTAATGATGAAGGGGAACGGCGTGGGAGGATTGACATTAGTTGCAGATTTGAGGGAGTGTTCATGTTAAGATGATGGGGGTGTTGAATGTTCTAGGAAAATGGGTCTCCTTCCTTTCTTTCCTAATGGTTTTACATTTATTTGGATCCCAACCAAACCCATGTGCTGCTTGCTAAGACTGGGAGCTTTAGAACAGTCTTTGCTGCAACACGACTACAACCACCAAGGTTCTGTAAAATGTTTAGCGCCAGAGTCAGTGGTCACAGTGAAGGACTTTGGAGTGGAGGGCAGGGAATTGGTCAGAGTAAGTGACTGTGTCTTTTCTGGCCTCTTCGGTACATTTTAACTGAAAGGGTGTGGGTCTCTCACCTCTTACTGTGGCAACACTCTCAGCTATTAGACTAAGCAGTTCTTCTAGTCTTTTAAGTTTTCAGACATTCGCTTTACATTAAACCACACTTGTTTTGCATGAAAAATACTTTTTGAATTGTCTGTCTCAATCTTTTTTTTGTACTGTTGTCCCGTACTGTCAACGTTTAAAATGGATTTTGGTTTGACTGTCTTCAGGCAAGTAGACAGAATGCATGCTTTGCCAAGCAAGTTGTATTGGAGTTACTTTTGATATATGGGTCATTTGTTAATAATATGTGTATTATTGCATTGTGTTAATTCAGCAAGATCCATTCAATATTCTTTTTGTATCAACACCGCTCAAATAGCATTGAGATTCCCATTTTTAGAATTGCAAGTTGAAGGAACACAGTGTGAAGTAGTTATTAATTTAATTATTTAAGCATGATTACAGAAGTGAATAGGTGCTAAATTAACTTCCTCCAACTATAGGAATATTCAGTAGAACTTAGAATTCTCTTTAATTTTTTTCTGGAGGCTATTTTTGCATAATTTGAGAGTTACAATTTTCAGTTGGTTTTGGGGTCATACTTGTTTGACTTGAACTGAATTTGGGAGTGTACTTGGACAGCTTTGCGCTTGAGATGGGCCTCAAAATGTGGCAACACTTCTAGGGAGTTAAGTAGCGTAATGCTGCTGGTGTTGAAAGTATGTTTCAGTCTGCATGCCACAGTTTTTTTTACTGAAATGGATGAGGAAGATATTTGGGAACTCATAGAAAATGTGTTCTAATTCTGCTTTCTATGCAGCATTAATCACAACTTTTTACGACAAAATGAACCCCTCATTTTGCTAATTTCTAATGGGAATGTTTACAATATGCAGCTGTGATTCAATCAAGATGGCGTCAAGTGTGCTGCACTTTTGTCATGAATCCTATGGTAGTGCTCTCCAGTTCTTCATTAGTCAATTGATGAAGGCCCCAGTAGAACACTAAAGACTCAACTGACAAACTTCTGCCCCTGTTGGAAATACATGTATTACTTAGTATGTCAGACTCTATTCACACATAGCTGAAAAAGATAGTATGCATTTACAGAAAATAAGCTCTCATTTTATCTTCTGGAGTATATTCCATAACCTCTATGAGAAAAATTTGGGAAAAAAACTGTTTTCTTTCAAACATGATTCATTAAATCATAGCAGAGGAGATGCATTTTACACATGATAAAATCACCTTAGAATGCACCACAATTCCTAAACTTAGTATGGCACCACCAACAAAGGACTAGTATTATGACTAAAATTGGTTGCCACCCTTTTAAATGTGCTCCTATTTGTGACCCTCAAAATAGGCTTTCACTTCACTGCATTTAAATGGGGACCATGTCTCATAGTCCTGTAAAGGCTGCCATAACATGTTTTCCATTTGGTGGCCAGCTATTCAAGGGGTGCCCGTTAGAATGCCTTTTGGGGTTTAGTCCATTTTCAGGACACAGGAAACATACCTTGAGTTGTGTAGTGACTGCTATATTATTCCCATCAGTATTAACTAGTCCAGTTTACAGTGGCCAATCAGAGCATATGTGGACACCAAATGTCAATGTATCTATACATTTGTGAACCCTCATTTCTCAAAAACTACTGGAAAGATTTACACCAAATAACAAACAAAAAACACTCTTTCTGGGTAAAGATCTTGCCAAATGTGGTGTAATTCTGTTCAGCCATTTTTCTGTATTGTTGTTTAAATTTTCCCATGGAAATTGGAAGAGGAAAAAACATTTTGAACCCCCCTTTTCCTTGGCCCCGCTTGACGGATCATGCCAAATAATTCCAGTAAAGACTATGGTAGATGAACAACAACCGCTCTTTCTATGGAAAGTCCTAACTATAAATACAAAGTGGTGAGAAAGATCAAGTTTTACTAACATATTAGTGGCATAGAAGTTAGCGTATGGTGATGAATTAACCTACATTTAAAGGCCTAACAGAGAAAATAACATGAGATTTAAAATGTACACATGCAAATTATGGTGAATCATGTGGCCACCATTTGTATTGCACACTATGTTTTAACATGAGAGTCTGCAGTTATATTAAATGAAGTATTAATGTGAATTAATATTGTTATTGAAAGTATTAAATGATTATGAATTAATTGCATTCATATTGAATTAAATGGTTTTATTAATACAAGTTACAGGTGTCCAGAGAACCAAATGCATGTTTAAATTAGTTCTAACTTGTTTTGAATAATGTTTGCAATTAAATGATTTGCTTGCCATATTTGAATTGTAAGGTGTGCAGAGGGTTCATTAATGTATTAAATGTATTAATGTGTAATAAGGCTTTCTTAGCTTCACTAGGCCTGAAAAGATTACTTTTGCTGCAGTAATGGAAAATCACTCATTTAGTTTGTCCCCTCTGACCTAAATTCTTTCCCTAGATTGCTTATGTGAATGTTGAATGTCCTATTGTTTCATAGGCAAGAGACTACTTTTAGAAGTAACATTGTAACACTATTTGTTCTAGGTGTCAAACAGGACTGGAAACGTGTAGTTCTCATATGAAAAGTATTGGTTTAGTTCATTGTGTGTTGTGAGAAAGGATCTGAAGTAACAAATAACTAGAGAATGTATTATTTTGTTAGAAAAATCAATCAATAGCAATGCACTTCTGCTGAGAAGATTTTTTTAAAGTGTCAACATTTGGTAGTTTCATCTGCAGAGATTGGATTCTGGGTCTGACTCCCAAAATGCGCTGACCTGAAGGAGCAATGAATGGATTGTGCATTTCTTTAATTAGTGAGTGTTAGACCTGACAGCCTTAGGGTGGTCACCCCTAATTTTTTGCCTTCCTCCCTCCACTTTTAAGACACTGTTTTTGCTGGTTTTAGGACTCTGCTCACTTTACCACTGCTGACCAGTGCTAAAGTGCATATGCTCTTTCCCTTAAAATATGGTGACATTGGCTCAAACCCAATTGGCTTATTTAATTTACTTATAAGTTCCTAGTAAAGTGTACTACATGTACCCAGGGCCTGTAGATTAAATGCTACTAGTGGGCCTGCAGGACTGGTTGTGCCACCCACATTAATAGCCCCTTAACCATGTCTCAGGCATGCAATTTCAAGGTCTGTATGTCCAGTTTCACTGCCAAGACTTGAACTCCCCCTTTCCTACATATGAGACACCCTCAAGGTGGGCCCTAGGTAACCCATAGGGTAGGGTGCTGTGTAGGTAAAAGGCAGGACATGTACTGCGTGGTTTATATGTCCTTGTAGTGTAAAACTCCTAAATTAGTTTTGGACTGCTGTGAGGCCTGCTCCTTCCTTAGGCTAACAGTAGGGCTGCCCTCATATAATGTTTGAGTGTTAGATTCTGATCTGAAAGGGGTAACATGGTAATATTTAGTATGGTCATAATGGTAATACAAAATCCTGCTGAATGGTGAAGTTGGATTTAACATTACTATTTTAGAAATGCCACTTTTAGAAAGTGAGTATTTCTCTGCACTTAAATCCTTCAGTGCCTTACAATCCATGCCTGGCTGGGTTAGTTGGCAGCTCCCTTGTGCATTTCAATCAGACCACCTCAAACACAGGATGCTCATTGACACCTGCACACATCTGTATAGTGAATGGGTCTTCCTGGGCTTGGAGGGTGGCGGGCCTGATACTTACATGTCAAATGTCAGTGGCCTACTCTCACACAATGGACTGCCAAACGCCCTACTGGGACCCTGGCAGACAGGATGGAACTGAAATAGGACCTTGTGCACTTCTCAGCCACTCTTTGAAGTCTCCCCACTTCAAAGGCACATTTGGGTATTTAAATAGAGCCTCTGAGCCTACCAATTCAGACACGTCTGGACCTGAACCTGCAATTTGTCAAGAGGAACTGTCTGGCTGCCCAAAGGACTCACCTGACAGCTTTTCTGCAAAGGACTGCTGACCTGCTGTTGCCCTGCTGCCTTGCTGCCCTCTGGCTTTACTGAGAAGTGCTCTCCAAGGGCTTGGATTGAGCTTGCCTCCTGTTTTCTGAAATCTCAGCGTCAAAAAGACTTCATCTCTGAAAAGAACTCCTTGTGCAGAGGAATTTCAATGCACAGCCTGCCAGAAATGACGCGAAACCTGCATCGCGGTGTGAAATTACCGCAAGCCGAACCAGAATGACACAGCCCGGCTCTCCGAGTGGAGATCGATGCAGCACCTGCGTTGCAAATGGAACTTAGACTCACGGCCCACTGGATCGATGCATAGCCAAGTTGGAACGATGCAGTCCGACTTCCTGTGAGAAGAATCGATGCAGCCCCTGCTGTGCAACTGAAATGGGCCGCATTACCCACCAGATCGACGCAGCTCCTTTGACTTCATCCTGCACACCCAGAATTTTGCTGCATCCTCCCTGGGGCATCCAAATACCCAGCAACCAGAAGAGGATCCAAGTCCATGCATCGGAAATCAATGCAAGGCCCTGGCTGCGTAAAAAATATTGACGCACAGTCTGTGCGCACCCGGTTGAAACCAATGCACACCACACCATTTTCCACGCATCTCGTCCTCTGGTCCTCCGGTTGCTTGCAGATTATTTAGACGCAAACCAGGTACTTTGTGCTGCAACAGACACTTTGGCGTTCATTATGAACAAGACAGGAAACATCGCCGACCGCCGTGGCGGTGGTGAACAGAATTCCGCTGTTTCCTGTGAATGGAAACCCGTCATATAATGAACGAAAATCCCAACCCCGCCAAAAATCACCAGACCACCACTCCCCGCCATGGCCCTGTCGGTGGGATTCCCAGACCTCCCCATCCCACCACCGCCAAGCAAACCCACATCCTGCCAAATAATGATGCACAAATCACCTTGGGCAGCAAGTGGACTTAACAGCAAGAAGTGCACACATTGGATAAGCGTGTAACCCACACACCTGAAACACATCCATAATCCCATAAACACCCCCAGACATACCCTACATTCCTTTGCAACGAAACCAGGCCAAGAAGACAGAGAGCATCAGAGGCAGACAACGAACACCAGCATACAGGAGACTCACACCGACCCACAGAAGAGCACCCTCACCGCGTTCCCAGCCCAGACACCATTCACCACACTCACCATGTCACCCCCCCAAACATCCAAGCTTCACCGAAAGGGAGTTAAGGACCAAGGCAGGCCCCTCACACAGTCCTGGACTCTCACCATGCAGCAGCCCCACCCAGGAAACCACTGTCACTCCCTACCGTCATTCCGGAAGCGCAACCCAAGGGTAGGTGGAAGTGCTGTCTACCGGTTCCACTGAAAGCCTTGTGGACCAGGTCAATGGTCCGCGTGATCCCATGAAGCCCTGTCTTAGTGTAGGAGGGGCGACGAGTAGGAATGACATACTGGGTCATAAAGGACTCATGTAAGTGACTGATGATAATAATACTCCCTTTTTTCTGATTGTCAGTTGATAGAGGCAAGAGCTAGTATAGTTTATTTTTGGAGAAGCGCGTTTTTTTGTTACTAGGTCCTGAAGAAGCGTCGCTGGATCCGTTAGGACCTCAAAGACGCGAAACATGTCGACCCATTGTTGAGGTGGGTCTGGTAGTTCCTTGACCTCCTTGTTATGTGCAATACAGTTTGAGAGTGGTTGAACATTACTTCGACTCCACCCTCCTGATTACAGTTTTAATCTTGGCCAAGACCCCATATTAATAAAGATAGTTCTGACTAAGGGTCATTGAGCCAATTGTATCCTTCTATTTCATTTTGTTCTCTCCTTTCTCCCTCTCCCCCTTACTTACCTGTGGGAAAGGGTGGCATTATCAAAAAAGATCTCCGGCAAAGAGCCCCCCGAAAGGGTGGTGCCCGCCAGACATTGCAGCGCCAGTCTGGCGAGGAGCTGGTCCAATGATGAAGCATGACACCCATCTGGGTGTGTGAGGACTCTTGCTCCTATTACATAGGATCCCCTATTACTCTCCCTGTCTTCTTCTTGCTCTTTAGGAACAGTGTATCACATTATTAGTTACCCCTACCACCCAGTCAAAACCAGCAACCCAGTTCAAGCGTCCCCACACCAGTGTATCCAGGCCACAGACTGGTGGAACACAGGTACAGAGGCCACAGTCTCCCACTCCCAACATGCAGGAAGGCGAGGGCCCCAGTACACGTGGTACTGCCAGACCTGTGCAGGGGACACTGGCACAGGGGGCTAGGGCAAGTGCAAGGGTGGCAGTGGGCCGGGGGGAGGCCACAGGATGGATGCAGCAGCCCAGGATGTGATATCAGAGGTATTGGGGGCCTACCAGCATACCCATGACAGGTTGGCACAGATTGTGTCCACCCTGGGGCACAGTCAAAGGATGAAGCAGGAACACGCATGCCATGGAGCAGTGGGAATAGCACAACACTACAATGGCCACCATAGCAGGAGTACTGCTGCAGCTGGTCCAAAAGCAGTCTGACATCCACACAGGACAAGAGGCCCCTACTACAGCACCGGACACCCACCATGAGAATACACCATCAGCAGAAACATCCCAGGAACTACCCTCACAGGAAACCCAAGGGCCTACCATGTCATCCCCTGAAGATCCACAGCAGGCACCCAAAGGGACACTCAGGCCAAGATATGGCACTGGAACCGCAGCAAAGAACAAGGCCCCACTCAAGAAGTAACTCAGCAACAATCTGCACAGCAACCATCCCACTCAATCAGCCACCACACATTGCTAAGAGGCAATATGAACTAATGTAAGAAAAGATGGACCCATCATTAGTACCAACAAGGCTGCCACCATATTGGTCTTGAGGACACCCACCCCTTACGACTTGCCATCACTGTAAATAGCACTGTTCACTCATTTCAACCAATAAAACACATATCACACCTGTAACACTGTCCCCTGTGTTAAATTGTGAACAAAGTGAAGTATGGGTGCAACTGGCTGATAACTACTTTATTGTGAAATCTTTGCATGAAGGGAGTCCTGTGTGCCTAAATGTTGGCAATAAGAAAATGCTGAAAATTTCAATCTGTACCACGCAGAAGTAGACCATGTTTCACCTATCATTATCAACCCCCCCTATAAGACTGAGCACACTACCGGTATGTGTCACAAACCCCAATGTCAGGCCCAAGTCCCTCACAGTTACTGGAAGTAGAGTTCTATCAGTTGGGTCCTGGAATTGACATCTTCCCCTTCCTCATCATCACCATCACTCTCCTCACCTCTCTGAGGTAGCTGGTCAGGACATACAGCACCCTCCACCTCCAAGAGGGGGATAGAATGTCTAACTGCCACGTTGTGCAGCATGCAGCAGGCCATCACTATTCTACACACCTTTTCAGGCCTATAGGCCAGGGAACCCCCAGAGTTATGTAGACTGCGAAATCTAGCCTTCAGGAGACCTATAGTTCGCTCTATCACCCTCCTAGTACGTCCATGGGCCTCATTCTAATTCCTCTCTGCATCTGTCCTGGGATTCCTCACTGGTGTCAGGAGCCAACCCAAGTTTGGATAGTCAGAATCACCTAGAAAAAGGTGCAATACAGAGTCGTCATCGTTATGCCCCTTAGTCAGACAGCCTGGCTGTCTGCTATGTGTCAGTTAGTGACAGGCACACTTACCTATGATCCACCCTCTGTCCTCTTGGAGTTGTTCCATCCTGTGTAGCACACTACTGTTCCTCAACACAAAGGAATCATTGACTGAACCTGGTAACATGGCATTCACATGTGAGATGTACTGGTCTGCAGTACATACCAATTGGATGTTCATGGAGTGAGATTTCTTTCTGTTTCTGTACACCTGTTCACTGACTCTTGGGGGGATGATCGGTATGTGGGTGCCATCGATGGCACCTATAACATGGGGTATGTTGGCAAAGGCATAGAATTCCGACTTGATGGCCGGGAGGTCAGTACTTTTGGGAAACCTCACAGAGGACTGCAGGTGTCGTACAAATGCATTCAGAAATCTTGTCAGTACCATGCTGAGCATTGGCTGTGAAAATCCAGCACCCATGCCCACTGTCACTTGAAATGAGCCTGTGGCTAGGAAATGGAGTGCGGAGAGCACCTGCACTTCAGTAGGGATGGCATGCTGATTACGATTTCCCGGAGTTAGTGCAGGATCCAGTAAGGCACAAAGTTCCTGAATAGTTGCACGTGTGAGTCGGTAATTGATTATGATCTGACGCTTCACCATGGTCCTCATATCCACAAGTGCTCTGTACACCGATGGTGCCCTTCTTTGCCTCAAGGGTCAGTACCTGCGAGGGGTTTCAAAAAGGTGTGATAAAGACACATACATAGGCACACATTTCATCATTTGTGCACTGCATAGTGCATTGTAGTGACTCAACATTAACTACTTCCTGACAGATCTACATCTACATCACAATGAGCAAACAGAGTATTTCATGTGTGGTATATTACAGAATTTATTTATAGATGCGTAGTAACTGCCAAAATGTCTGCCCACTGTAATCCAGGCCTTTCGTTGTGGAAGTGACCTCATACCGCTAGCGGTTGACGTCACAGTGTAAGGCAGTGTTTACCGCTGGTCACACCGTCAGTGGTTAACATGGATGTCAATGGGGAATCCTGGTGTATCATGATCGCCGCCGGCGGTTAGGGTGCACACCGCCGCGGAACGTACTCGATTTTGTCATCGATTCTTCTCTTGACTCCCTGATCTTGGGTGGACAGGTAATCCACTGCGTGTACTGCTGTGGCCCACCTCTGCCAATGGTTGTGGCTCGTGTTGCAGGGGAAAGGGCCCTGGCCTTCACCCAGGAGGAACTGGAGAGGCTAGTGGACGGGGTCCTGCCCCTGTGCTCAAAACTGTATGGAGGGCCAGAGGTATAGGTGAGTGTGGGTTTGAGGGGCACTGTTTGGGTGTAATGGATAGTGTTGAATGGACATATGTGTGCACCTCTGAGCCTGCATGGGCCGTGGTGCATGGCATGCTGTGTGCGTATGGTCTGTAAGTCTGAGAGTACTGCCTGCCCCATAGTGGACAATTAGCCAGCTGTACCTATCTTGCAAGTGCCTGACCTCTGTGTTCCATATCCGTGTCACCCTTTTAGGTCAGCGCCCACAAGAAAATGGCACTTTGGCATGCCATTGCCAAGGAGTTGTGGACTCTGGGGTCTACAACCGGCGGAGCACCCAGTGTAGAAAGAGGTGGGAGGACCTGTGGTGCTGGGACCATTAGATCTGTGAAGCCCAGCTGGGGAAGTCCTCCCAATGTGAAGGGATGCCCATAGGGCACTGACCCTCCTCATGCGGTGGTGTACCCAGACCTGAATGGGCGCTTGAAGGCTGCACAGCAGTCACAAGGGGGTTAGTACTCATTTCACAAACTTTAGTGTGTGTGTGCATTAGGGTTCATGCTGCTTAGAGGCAGGGACTTCAAATTGTGTCCATCTACTTTATGGTCCCCAAAGGGTGTAGGGGTGTCTTTGTGGGGTCTCCCACATGTCGCCTCCTTAGGTAGTCCAGGGGATGGGTGTAGAGCAGTATTCTGGTCAGTAGTCAGGGACATGGCCATGGGCATAGTGATCGGTGCTGCCTGTTGGGTGTGTCTTCTGGGTGGGTGTATGTCTGGCCATTATGTACCTCCATTAAGCTATTTACAATTGTCTCTCCTGTTTTGTCTCCCCATCCCTGTTCTCTTGTGTTGGCTTGGTACAGCAGCAATATCTGGCGAGGGAGCTGAGGCACCGGCAAGTGGGGAAGCAGCAGCTCACAGATCCTCGGAATCAGAGACATCCGACGCCCAGGGTACCAGTGGGTGGGAGGGCGAGGGGAGTTCCATGGGGGAGGCAACTACCACAGGAGGTAGTGACTCTGAGACCTCCTCCCATGGGGGCTCCCCGGCAGAGGTGGAGCCTAGTGGCCACACCACTATAGTGACATCTTCCGCCACCCCCATTCCATCACCGCCCTCCCTTCTGCTCCCCACTGATTTGCCCCTGCCCGCTCACCCAGAAAGGTGGGCATCTCCTTCGCCCCAGTCACCTCCTTCCCTGCCCCAGTCAGCCCTGCTGCCCTCACAGAGGAGGACATTGACATCCTGAGAACCATCACAGTAGCGCAGACAACCATTGTCAATGCCTTCCAGCACCAACCTCCTACCACAAGCATTCACACAGCCAACAGACACATGCAAACACAACAACATACACTCCCCCCAGTGTGTCCACCTCTTCCACCTCCCTGTCTGTCCCCTCTACATCCACGCCCTCATGCACTGCACCTTCAGTCACTGTTGCTGCTCCTTTTACTGCACTCACCACACTAGCAGACATTCATACACGCACCCCATACACCACACCTGCACTCACCACAACTACGGCAGTTGACACATGCAGCACACTCACCAGACTTGCATACACCCACACAACATACATCCACACTAGCTGCCTGTCTTCTCCCACTGAGTTCACCCCCTCCTCCAAAAACACACAAACACATCAACACACCTACCCATCACACATCCACCACACCACAGCATACTGTCCAGTCACCTGTACCTACTACACGCAGCCCTACACCACATACATCCACTGCCTCTGCCTCCACTCCCACGCCCTCATCCAGGACCACCCCAGTTGCTCCCAAGAAACTTTTCCTCTCCCGTGCTGACCTCTTCCAACCCAGTGGCTGACCCCATCTTGTCCCCAAGTGTGCTCACCGCCATGCTCTTTCCACTCCTTCCTCTTCACAGCCCACCCCTGTCCACCCTTCACATTCCCGTGCCCCTTCCCCAGAGGAAAAAAAGGCCTGGGCTAAGCCTAGTCCATCTGGCTCCACCCACCCAAAACACCCCCCCTTCAAAGGACAAGCCCACCCCCCTCTCCACCTTCCAAACAAAAGTCCAAGGCCCACCCCCGTCGCAAATCCCCACCCCACCTCCACCTGCCCCCATGCTGTGAGGTGCCTGGATGCCCCTTTGTTGCCCCATTAGGTGGAGTACTGTGCACTTTTGGGAGTTAGGTTGGGTCCATTGTGGCCTATGTCAATTGTAACCGTACGGACTAGCCATTGGCCCTGTTTAGACTATTTGGCTCTGTGAGCTTTCATTAAAGATTTCTGTGTGGTCTGTGCTTTGACGGCACACTGTTGAATCCTGGTCTTTCGTTTCATTGTTTATGGGTGTGGGGCATTTGTATGAACTATGGTCAAGTTGGATTTCCCTTGTGTCGGGTAAGTACCTCTTGCTGTGGGGTGTATGACTTGTGCTGCTGTGAAGGGTTGGGGGGGCGTTGCAGGCTGGGTAGACTGGGTGGGTATGTGAATGTGCCCTTTCTTCCCTTGTTTCGTAGGTTGCGGTACTTAACGACGTCATCTTCGTTGGCGGTCTCGGTCATGAGGTACATGGCAAGGAGCAGGGGTGGCATGATCTGCGGCTCTCTATCCATGTCTGCTTCAGCGCGTTGTGTGGGCCTCCGGTGAGTGTTTCCTTATATTTGGTTCATTTCCGGCATGGCTTTGTGTGGCGGTGGTTCCCGCCCCGGAACTGGCGGCGGACTGGTGGTTCATTATGTGATGGGCGGGTTGAGCCTTTCCGTCGGCCTGTGGGTGGACTCTGCTGTTGTCGTCAGCACTCCTCTGCTGGCCATGGGTGGTTATCGGGATGCCTATCTTTCATTTGGTTAATTATTTGGCGGTCCATCCCACTCCTCTGTTGGCGGTTTTTACCGCCACTGCCGGCGGAACGGAACGGACCGATGTGTTCATAATGAGGGCCATAATGCTTTTAAGAACTTACAACTCTTTTTATCATTCTCTAAAGTGATATTTCAATGTGTGCTTATCAGATTTTGTTTGTTTTGATCTTATTTTATCCAGATAAATATTCTATATTTTTCTAAATCTGAGTGGTGTATTTTTGTGGTGTTTATACTGTGTTTTTGCCTGATTTATTGCACAAATACTTTACACATTGCCTTGTAAGTTAAACATGACTGCTCAGTGCCAAGGTACCAGAAGGTGGGCTCAAAATAATTCAGATTGTGTGTGACTTACCCAGACTAGAGTGAGGGTCCTTGCTTGGCAGGTGGTGACCTGACTGCCAACCAAAGACCCCATTTGGAACTTTGGAATTGAAGTCAGTGTGTCTGGAGAAGGTCCAAGTTAGTATTTTCCTGCCTTTAAGCTGTCTAGAACCAAGGCAGCCATTAGCCCTCAACAGTGGAGGATCATCGAGTCAGTGCCAGTCCAGTGGCAGGTACGGTAAAAAAAAAAACATTTTCTTCAGGCCAAGATTCCAAATCTGTAAATCATGGCTTGTTATTATAACAAGCCATGACTAAGAGCTCTGGAATTAAAGCTAAAGACAATCTGAGTTTCTCACAGTACCTGTCAGTGGGCCCAAATGAAAAAGAAAAAAAAAATACTTACCCACTCTCCTCAATACGATGGCACCTCATGGAGCCTCAGCCAGCTCCCTTCTCCAAATCGCAATGCAATCTTCATTTTGCAGATGAGCATCATGAAAGCAGCGTCAGGATTAGCTGGAGCGGGCTGCCTTGACGCTCGAGCAGGCACATGGGGCTCTCCAACAAGCTGTCTAAGACAGCTAGGTGGAGAGGTTTACAGTGTGTAAAATGAGGGAGTGAGCACCACTCTCCTGCTGCCAGTCAGCGGCAGCACCGCCTCCAAACACTGCTCAGACTGGGAGCAGTGAAAAATAAAATGGTAATTCTTTTTATTACTATTTTATTTTGAGTGGTTTGCTGCGCTGGCAGCAGGGGGGGTGATGCTCCTCAGCCCTAATGGAGGAGCCGCTGCTGTCCAGAACACTGTTCAAGACTGCTGTTACCCAGTCGCTGCTCGCTGCCCTCTGAAGGGATGGGGCGGGTGAGGTGGGAGGGAAAGGGTGTGGGGGGAACATTTAATAAAAAATAAACAAATAAATGCATAAAAACATACCTCCTCCATTGCCGCCACTCCTCTGTCCCTCGTTGCTCAAGGTTGCAGGCACAGGCTGCCAGCCTGCCCTGCGGTCAATCCTGATGCTGCTCAAAGCAGTGTTAGGACTGGCTGGGAGCTGTGTTGCCGGGCTGGAGAGAGCCTACTACCCATGTGTGTTTGGCCGGCCCCAGACGGTCGGCAAAAACACACATGCACTCTGAGGGGGAGTGTACTGCTCGTCACCCCATGGCCCTGCCCCTTTAACAAACAAAACAAAAAAATTGTTTATTATTGTTTCATTTGTTAACCCCTTCGCTGCCAGGCCTTTTACCCCTCCTGTGCCAGGCCTTTTTTTGGCTATTTGGGGCAGTTTGCGCTTAGGCCTGCATAACTTTTTGTCCAGATAAGCTAGCCAAGCCAAATTTGCGTCCTTTTTTCCAACATCCTAGGGATTCTATAGGTACCCAGACTTTGTGGGTTCCCCTGAAGGAGACCAAGAATTTTTTTTTTTTTAAATGCAAAAAAAGGGCTGCAGAAGAAGGCTTGTGGTTTTTCCCCTGAAAATGGCATCAACAAAGGGTTTGCGGTGCTAAAACCACCATCTTCCCAGCTTTCAGGAACAGGCACACTTGAATCAGAAAACCCAATTTTTCAACACAATTTTGTCATTTTACTGGGACATACCCCATTTTTACAATTTTTTGCTCTTTCAGCCTCCTTCCAGTCAGCGACAGAAATGGGCGTGAAACCAATGCTGGATCCCAGAAACCTAAACATTTCTAAAAAGTAGACAAAATTCTGAATTCAGCAATGGGTCATTTGTGTAGATCCCACAAGGGTTTCCTACAGAAAATAACAACTGAAAAAGAAAAATATTGAAATTGAGGAGAAAAAAACATCAATTTTTCTCTACGTTTTACTCTGTTCCTTTTTCCTGCAATGTCACATTTTTGAAAGCAATATAAATTTTTTCATAGAAAACAGGACCTACCTGTGGATTTTGGCCTCTAGCTCAGCCGGCACCTGGGGAAACCTAGCAAACCAGCACATTTTTGAAAACTAGAAACCCAGGGGAATCCAAGATGTGGTGACTTGTGGGGCTCTGACCAGGTTCTGTTACTGAGAATCCTTTGCAAACATCAATATTTGGCCAAAAAAACACTTTTTCCTCTCATTTCGGTGACAGAATGTTCTGGTATCTGAGAGGAGCCACACATTTCCTTCCACCCAGCATTCCCCCAAGTCTCCCGATAAAAATGATACCTCACTTGAGTGGGTAGGCCTAGCGCCCGCGACAGGAAATGGCCCAAAACAGAACGTGGACACGTCACATTTTTTCATAGAAAACAGTGCCTACCTGTGGATTTTGGCCTCTAGCTCAGCCGGCACCTGGGGAAACCTAGCAAACCAGTGCTTTTTTGAAAACAAGAAACCCAGGGGAATCCAAGATGGGGTGACTTGTGGGGCTCTGAGCAGGTTCTGTTACCCAGAATCCTTTGCAAACATCAAAATTTGGCCCAAAAAACACTTTTTCCACTCATTTCGGTGACAGAAAGTTCTGGAATCTGAGAGGAGCCACAAATTTCCTTCCACCCAGCGTTCCCCCAAGTTTCTCGATAAAAATGGTACCTCACTTGTGTGGGTAGGCCTAGCGCCCACAAAAGGAAATGGCCCAAAACACAACGTGGACACATCACATTTTTTCACAGAAAACAGAAGTGTTTTTTGCAAAGTGCCTACCTGTGGATTTTGGCCTCTAGCTCAACCGGCCTCAGGGGGGGCAGAAATGCCCTAAAATAAATTTGCCCCCACCACCCCAACCCTCTCTGGAGCGACCCTTGCCTACGGGGTCGCTCCCCCTGCGTGACATTGGCGCCAAAAAAAAAAATCCCCGGTGCCTAGTGGTTTCTGCCCCCTTGGGGGCAGATTGACCTAAAATCGGCCAATCTGCCTCCAAGGGGGGCAGAAATGGTCTAAATACAATTTGCCCCCCAGGGGAGCAACCCTTGCCTAATGGGTCACTCCCCATCTCTAAAAAAACAACCAAACTAAAAAAAAACACAAAATAAAATTGCCCTGGCGCCTAGAGGTTTCTGCCCCCCCCTGAGGACAGATCGGCCTAATAACAATAGGCAAATCTGCCCCCAGGAGGGGCAGAAATGGCCTAAAATAAATTTGCCCCCCCAACCCCCCCTGGGATCGACCCTTGCCTACGGGGTCGCTCCCCCTGCGTGACATTGGCCAAAAAAAAAAAAAATAAACGGTGCCTAGTGGTTTCTGCCCCCTTGGGGGCAAATTGACCTAAAATCAGCCAATCTGCCCCCAAGGGGGGCAGAAATGGTCTAAATACAATTTGCCCCCCAGGGGAGTGATCCCTGCCTATTGGGTCGCTCCCCATCTCTAAAAAAACAAACAAAAAAAAAAAACCACACAAAACAAATTTGCCGGGGCGCCTTCAGGTTTCTGCCCCCCCGGGGGCAGATCGGCCTAATAACAATAGGCCGATCTGCACCCAGGGGGGCCAGAAATGGCCTAAAATAAATGTACCCCTCCACCCTCCCAACCCCCAAGGGAGCGACCCTTGCCTACGGGGTTGCTCCCCCTGCGTGACATTGGCGCCAAAAAATAAATCCCTGGTGCCTAGTGGTTTCTGCCCCCTTGGGGCCAGATTGACCTGAAATCGGCCAATCTGCCCCCAAGGGGGGCAGAAATGGTCTAAATACAATTTGCCCCCCAGGGGAGCGACCCTTGCCTAATGGGTCGCTCCCCATCTCTAAAAAAACAAACAAACAAAAAAAAAAAAAAAAAAATACATTGCCCTGTCGCCTAGAGGTTTATGGCCCCCCTGGGGGCAGATTGGCCTAATAAAAATAGGCCGATCTGCCCCCAAGGGGGGCAGAAATGGTCTCAAATAAATTTCCCCCCCACCAACCCCCCCCCCTGGGAGCGACCCTTGCCTACGGGGTCGCCCCCCCTGCGTGACATTGGCACCAAAAAAAAAAAAACCCCGGTGCCTAGTGGTTTCTGCCCCCAGGCAGATTGTCGTAGCAAAAATCGGCAGATCTGCCTCCAAAGGGGGCAGAAATGGCCTAAATACAATTTTCCCCTCCAGGGGAGCGACCCTTGTCCAGGGGGTCGCTCTCCATCTGTAAAACAAAAAAAAACAAAAAATCCCCGGTGCCTAGTGGTTTCTGCCCCCCTTGGGGGCAGCTCTGCCTAATCAAAATAGGCTTATCTACCCCCCAGGGGGACAGAAATGGCCTAAAATATTTCCCCCCCCCAGGGGAGTGACCCTTGCCTAAGGGGTCGCTCCCCTTGCGTGAAATTCACGTTAAAAAAAAAACTCCCTGGTGTCTAGTGGTTTCTGTCCCCCTTGGGGACAGATTGGCCTCATCAAAATAGGCCAATCTGCCCCAAAGGGGGGCAGAAATGGCCTAAATATAATTTGCCCCCTAAGGGAGTGACCCTTGCCTAAGGGGTCGCTCCCCACCTAAAAAAAAAAAAAAAAAAAAGAATTATCCCTGGTGCCTAGAGGTTTCTGCCCCCAGGGGGGGCAGAAAAGGCCTTCCAAAAAAATGCCCCTCATTCCCCCCCCCAAAAAAATCCCTGGTGTCTAGTGGGGTTTCAAAAGCCGGATTGCAAGCAATCCGCCTTTTGAAACGCTCGGAGAGACTTCAAAGGGAAGAAAATACATTTCCTTCTCTTTGAAGCCTCTCCGGGCCTCCCCCCCGTGAGCTGAGCTGAGCATTTCTGAGCTCGCGCGCTGACATCGCAGGGGGGGAGGGGGGGCCGGGGGTGGAATGGGAAGGGCTTCCCCTTCCATCCCTGCCTTGTGGGGGTGGGTGGGGTGCACAGCGGGGGAGCACTAGCGCTCCCCCCAGTTCCCGTGCCTTGGACGAGGTGACCTCGTCCAAGGCACTGAAGAGGTTAAAGGTTTTGCAGCTTCTGCTACTGGTGGCGGCGGCGACGCTCCTCCACCCTAATGGAGTAGCCGCCCCTGCTGTTACCCCTCCTATTCTTTAAGTACCCTGATAACTTTTATCATCATAGTCTTAACTGCCCTATTATGTTATGTGGTTCAGTACTAATAAGGTCAACTAATTCTGAACTGCTGATCTGTCCTATGTGCAACCCGTGTTCTGCACTGTCTCAATACTACTATTAACTGACGCCGGGAGAAGGTGACCGCTCTGTCTTGATGAATCATCGCTGTCTGCTGTCACAGGAGGAGAGGTATAACTAAATGTCGTTTCCTGTTTCCTTTTCCATTAGATACTACACCAGCATATTTTTATATTGAGTTGTCATAGTTAAATGTTTTCTAAATTATTTTTGCCTTTCTTTTGTTTTTGCTTTGGCCTGCATGTGTTAGCCCATTGCACGCAAGTCCGAATTTGTGTTAGTGATAGGAATGGCCCAGCCCTGAAACCTGAAATCTGAAATTGAAAGTTAAACTGTATTTTGATGATTTATGGATGTTACCATCATCTGCCTTAAATTCTAACAATAATGTGTATATTGTGTTGTTGTTACTATACATTATTCTTTTGGAGTGTCTAACAGTGTTGATGTTTAGTAAGCTAAGTCTTTTCAGAAGTTTCGATCAGCCTTTGGTTTTCATGTATGTTTATAACTTAGTTGTGCGCACCATATATGTGACATTGTTTTTGGGATTGTAATAAAGCTTTGAAACTTTATGCAGTTTGGTTTTTGATTTAGAGTTAAATTGTTTATGATGTCCAGAAATGTTATGGTATAAAGTCACTGATTTGTGATTGAATGATTCTGCCTGCTACAGTCTTTGTCAAGTCCAAAGATTCAGTCGACATCAGTAGGTGGGAATAGTGATGGTGTCTCACCTGTGCAGTGGTGGCTGTTGAACCCAGAACCAGAGAGAAGAAATACTTTTCCGGGCCCCCAGGCACACGCCAACAGTGGTAACTGTGAATACATATTTATGTCTATTGTATTCTGTTTCTAAAGCATATAACAGTCTTACTGAGGCATATTTTCTCTCAACCTTGTCAAGACATTATTTAGGTGTCTGCAAGATTAAATAAAGTGTCAGGTAAAATTTCCCTGAATAATCTAAAAATTGCCCTGTAATAATATGCAATTCAAATGCATTGCGGTACTATGTAATCTTGTTTATATGTATTCCTTCAGTGAAAGAAGGAAAAATAACAAGGATAATTCCAAGAATCTGAATACTGCAGAGAAAGATGGAAAATAAGAAAAACTGAATAATTCAATATGTCCCTCGATATTTGAAGTGTATTTCTAGTAAGAAATACCCTACTTATTGATCTGAAAAATATCTGTACCCTGCACAACTCTAAACAAAAACATATTTTTGCCGTGTTGACGGTGATTGACTGTCCCTCTGGCAATTTCGTGTTTAATATGTGTTAAATGCAATGCATTCACTTACAGAAGATAAAACACATTGCCTTTTCCTATTGTAACCTCAGTCCTTCACACCTATTTTTTTTCTTCAGTATAAAGAGTGTTGTAAAGGGTTTTCAACTTTACGGGTACTTTACAATTTACGTAGCTATCAAAATGATAAACGTCTTGACATCATCCACATGAAAAGAGTGACTTTAGGACGCATGGATCCTAGTTTTAGTCCAACAAAGTGTCCACATCCATAGAACAGAAAATAAACATCCGGTGTTACGTTCACTGAAAGATTTGTGCTTGAATAGACTGTGAAAAAGGAACACGTTGCGCGTTCCGTACTTTACAAATAGAATTTGCATTTGCACAAATGCACATCATATCCACACATTGAATGTTCCCCACATATCAGCCCTAGTGCAAGTTTTGATTGTGTTATCGACGTTCCAGCAGCGTCTTTACTCACAGAGAGATTTATGGGAATTTGCACCTGGTACAGTCCGTCTCCCATTATGCACATGGATAGAAATGTCTACTGCCTACACTGCAGACTATGTACTCCACCTCACTTTATGAGGACTTGAGCACAGGTGTACATTCCCTTCTATTGAATATGGACTAACATCAATCTAAACGTTGAGATGTATGGACACATTACTGATCCCATGGGTAGCTTGTACATTCGTCTTGAGTCTACTGATGTCAGTAGGATCATGAGAATCTAAACTTTTTGCTGTGTATTTCACCTCACTGTAGAATTTCCATTTTTTAACACTGGGTGGAAGTAAATGTGTGGCTCCTCTCAGATTCCAGGACTGTCTGTCACCGATATGTGAGGAAAAAGTGTTTTGTAGCCAAATTTTGAGGTTTGCAAAGGTTTCTGGGTAACAGAACCTGGTGCGAGCCCCACAAGTCACCCCATGTTGGATTCCCCTAGGTGTCTAGTTTAAAAAAATGCATAGGTTTGGTAGGTTTTCCTAGGTGCCGGCTGAGCTTGAGGTAAAATCCACAGGTAGGCACATTGCAAAAAACACCTGTTTTCTTTTGGAAAATGTGATGTGTCCACGTTGTGGTTTGGGGCATTTCATGTTGCGGCACTAGGCCTATCCACACAAGTGAGGTATCATTTTTATCTGGAGACTTGGGGGAATGCTGGGTGGAAGGTAATTTGTGTCTCCACTCAGATTCCAGAACTTTCTGTCACCGAAATGTGAGGAAAAAGTGTTTTTTTAGCCACATTTTGAGGTTTGCAAAGGATTCTGGGTAACAGAACCTGGTGAGAGCCCCACACGTCACCCCATCTTGGATTCCCCTAGGTGTCTAGTTTTCAAAAATGCATAGGTTTGGTAGGTTTCCCTTGGTGCTGGCTGAGCTAGAGGCCAAAATCCACAGGTAGGCACTTTGCAAAAAACACCTCTGTTTTCTTTTGGAAAATGTGATGTGTCCACGTTGTGTTTTGAGGCCTTTCCTGTCAAGGGCACTAGGCCTATCCACACAAGTGAGGTATAATTTTTATCGGGAGACTTGGGGGAACGCTGGTTGGAAGGACATTTGAGGCTCCTGTCAGATTTCAGAACTTTCTGTCACCGAAATGTGAGGAAAAAGTGTTTTTTAGCCACATTTTGAGGTTTGCAAAGGATTCTGGGTAACAGAACCTGGTGAAAGCCCCACAAGTCACCCCATCTTGGATTCCCCTAGGTGTCTAGTTTTAAAAAATGTGCAGGTTTGGTAGGTTTCCCTAGGAGGATCCACAGCTAGGCACTTTGCAGAAAACACCTCTGTTTTCTTTGGGAAAATGTGACCCACACAAGTGAGGTACCATTTTTATTGGGAGACTTGGGGGAACATATAATAGCAACACAAGTGTTATTGCCCCTTGACTTTCTCTACATTTTTTCCTTCCAGATGTAAGTCAGTGTATAAAAAAGACATCTATTTGAGAAATGCCCTGTAATTCACATGCTAGTATGGGCACCCATGAATTTAGAGATGTGCAAATAACCACTGCTCCTCAACACCTTATCTTGAGCCCATTTTGTAAATACAAAGGTTTTCTTGATAACTATTTTTCACTCTTTATATTTCAGCAAATTAATTGCTGTATACCCGGTATAGAATGAAAACCAACTGCAAGGTGCAACTCATTTATTGGCTCTGGGTACCTAGGGTTCTTGATGAACCTACAAGTCCTATATATCCCTGCAACCAGAAGAGTCCAGCAGAAGTAACAATATATTACTTTAAAAAATCTGACATCATAGGAAAAAGCTATAGAGTAAAAAGTGGAGAAAAATTGCTGTTTTTTTCTCCTCAATTTCAATTTTCTTATTTCAGTTGTTATTTTCTGTAGGAAACCGTTGTAAGATCTACACATATTACCCATTTCTGAATTCAGAATTTTGTCTACTTTTCACAAATGTTTTTAAAAATGGGGTATGTCCCAGTAAAATGCCAAAATTGTGTTGAAAAATTGGGTTTTCTGTTTCAATTCTGCCTGTTCCTGAAAGCTGGGAAGCTGGTGATTTTAGTACCTTAAACCCTTTGTTGATACTCTTTTCAGGGAAAAAACCACAAGCCTTCTTCTGCAGCCCTTTTTCCCATTTAAAAAAAAAAAAAAGAAATTTCACTGTATTTTGGCTAATTTCTTGGTCTCCTTCAGGGGAACCCACAAAGTCTGGGTACCTCTAGAATCCCTAGGATGTTGGAAAATAATCACACAAATTTGGCGTGGGTAGCTTATGTGAACAAAAAGTTATGAGGGCCTAAGCATGCCCTGCCCTAAATAGCCAAAAAAAAGGCCTGGCACCTGAGGGGGAAAAGGCCTGGCAGGAAAGGGGTTAACCTCAGGTAAGAGACCTTCAGGAAAATTCTATAAAAGAAAGCAGACATACCTCAGTTATTAATTCTGATGATCTGATTTTGTCTGCCATTTGATTTATCTTCTATATCTACAATATCTTTTAGGAACAAACTTGGTAGTTTATAAAGAATGAGAGGTAGGGGGTTGAATGATTGAATTGATGTTCCCAACGTGTTTTCAAATCAAGTAAAATGTAGTAGTACAACCTGTTGCATATATTATATGTAGTGTAAATAAAATGCTCTTGATCACACTTGCATATGAGTACAGCGTTCATATTTATGCATGTGTATTTCCATGCAATGTATTGCAAATGAGTGTCAAGAGAACATACGTTAATAGTAAAAAAGAAGCCAAAAGAAGTAAACAGTGCACATGCACAAGTGTATTTTATTGATTGTTCAGTTTCTACTTCTAGCTCTATATATTTGAGAATCGAATCCTCAGTACTTTTTATTTTTCTCCGTTATGATAAAAACAGAAAATCAAACATGGATCACAATGAAAAATCAGACCAAAAGTGTGCATCATTTTTGGGCCAATGTCATTATTTGAACAATTGTAGAGATTATATTCAGCTCCTTATTTTGGCATAGTGTTGGTAAATACAGTTGTATATTGAAAACACACCACATAACATGACATTGGGCACAGCCAATTTAAGCACAAATTCAGACAAGGCCAATTTGGTGCATAGAAACTACCCTGACTTACCAAACTGACTGTTTAAGGACAAAAGCTATGCAACATATTTTTTTCCTATCACAAGGAGATGATTCCACATTACTGCATGCGTACCAAACAATGGTAATCAAAGCAAAATGCTGACTGTATATCCTATTAGCGATTTCAGATTTCCAGAGGTTTTGACATGACTTGAAGTTGTGTGGGCAAAAGTTGCCAACGTATGTCCCTTTTGTTCCATTGTGGTAGTGTGTCAGAGAAAATGGTTCATCTCGTCAAATCTATGAATGCTTGAGGAAGCAATGGCTAAAGCTATTTTTTATTGCCAAAGTTTCCAGAACCATCAGGGAGGCCTATCGCCTGCTATGCTTTCATGTGTAAAGTGTTTTTAGATGGGAATGGGCGAAATAAACAAAATATTACAAAACAATTGCAATTTGTATTACAACCCTTTTCCAAAAGGTTGTATTCCAATAAATACATTCAAAATGATATTATGGGAATGAATGTGCTTTTACACTTCAATAATTCCTTTACCTGAAGATTTATAGGGCCTTAAGTGCAAAGCCTTTTTGAAGTTGTAAAGCCTGCAATTCACAAAATCTCATACTTTGCCTCTTCAAAAAGGCACGTTGCAAGTCATAATAGTCTTTTGACTCATAATAAAGGCTGTGGCCCTCATTACGAATCTGGCGGACTCCGGACAAGACCACCATGTGAAATGCCGCCACCATACCGGCATTGGTGGCGGTAAAACAACTGCTGTATTACGAGTCACAAAACACAAACCGCCCAAATACAGACACAAAACCAACATTGCCAGGTCAACCCACGGCGAAAGAGTGACTGAACAACTGCTGGCCCCGCCACACCGACACCATTCCGACAGTCACATAATGCATCAACCTCCAGCACAGGGGAACATGCACAACTGTAAACGTTGGCGGTACGCACCCCCGTGGAACAAAAAGGCACTGTGGAAAGTACCCAACACCACATTGGCCAGTTCAAATAACCCACACCTGATAACCATGCACACGCCATGGACACCTGACTACACCACCATATGACTCCCCCTCCCACCCACCTACAATCCCTTGCCTCAGATCCGAGCAGTCACAGCCAAAGACGAGAAGAAGCATACCCCAAGCACAGCTAACAAACATTACACAGCACACATTGCACAATTCAACACCGTAGCCCACCAGCACACAAAGCCAAATACTCCCACATCACCACACACCCCGTACTGCATCCAACAGGCACTACACATACCCACCCCACAAGATGTAACGCCAGAAGAACCCACGCTTCATCGACAATGAGTTGCAGGTCATGGTGGATGAGATCACGAGAGTAGAGCCACAGCTCATGGGAGTCCAGGTTCAACAGACATCAATAGCCAAAAACAAGAGTTATGGCAGAGAATCGTTGACGGCGCATACCAACGCACAAGGGAGGACATCAAAAGGAGGTGGACCGATCTCCAGGGGAAGGTCCGGTCCATGGCTTCCAGGCAAAGGATAGCCAGTAATAAGGCTGGTGGTGGGCCCCCACCTCCTCACCTCCAGCTGACAGCCTAGGACACCATGTATTCTGAGGGCCTGACTGGCATTAGCGGAGGGCTTGACACTGGTAAGTCAGCAAAAACCATCCATGCCCAGCATGCCTCCCCACCACTCATCAAACCACTACAACCTAACCCACAGACCCAATGCTAAACACCCCATGCCCCGACTCTGCAAGCCACACCACCCTACTCCCACCATGCTTACTCACACACCCCGAATGCATGGATGTCAAGCACAATGTGCAAGAACCACAGCTCCCACAATCCAAACCAATGTCTGCAGTGCAGCAGCCGTCATTGTGATCACTAGGTAACAAGTTAGACACTGCATGCATCACAACAGGGACACAACAACAACAGTCCCACAACTAACATCTACTGTATTCATCCACAGGTACCCCTGCCACTGACACCCTGCAGAGGATGCCAGGCTCAGACAGCACCCCCCAGGATGAAGGCCCTACTGGATGTCTGGATGAGGACGTCTTGCCTGGGCCATCTGGGGCCACTGGGCAGTCCACCAACAGCACACCCACTCTAGACACAACGGAAGACCCTATCCATATGGTAACTACACCACAGCCAGACCCTGAACACCAAACCTGTGCCCCATGGACACGACAATCAGAGATGTGCCCCATAGTACAGCAGCCAGAGTCAAGGGCACCCACCCCAGACATTGATGGCCCTGCTGATACCAGGAGGGGGCACACTGTGCCAGGGACACAGAGGGCCAGGGCTAGTGGGAGGAGAACCAAGACCCAAAGGTCGGCACAGCCGCACCATCTGAATGCCCAGAAGGGCCTCAGCCAAGTGCTGTGTCTATACCAGCACACCCAGGACCCAGTGGCCCAGATCCTTGCCACTGTGCAGGAGACCCAGCGGCTGCAGGAGCAATACCTTCAGGTGGCCATGCAACAGTGGAAGGTCCACAATACCACCATGGCCTCCATTGTAGGGGTGTTCAAGGACCTGACCACTGTCATGTGTGATTCCACCACCCACCAGCACTCCCTTAGCACTGGCCACATACCATCACAGCCCTCTACGTCAGCAGCAGCCAGTGGTATCGAGACCCCACCACAGGCCTTGCAGGACACCACGACAACTATCCCTGTATTTGAGGAAACCCCGCACACACGAGGACGTCCAAGTCGACATCCAGCCGAACATGATGCCCAGACCAAGACCACCACCAGGAAGTGACCCTCTCCTGAACATTCTCCCCTGTGTGTGACACCCTGTTGACTGTCCACTCCCATATCACTGTCTATCCATGGCCAGCAGACAGGACATGGACTACCTACAGCTGGCCTTACCATTCTGATGATCCCCTCCACCATGACCCCACTCATCACCCTTGCACCTCTACGTCACAAATAAACGACAAATGAGCACAATCCATGTCTACTTGTTAATTTCCCATGAGGATGCATGGAACAGCCAATACGTGTACAAGTGGCAACTTCCACATTCATTGGAGCGTGACAGTGTGGTGTGCAAAATTCCGGGAGTTCGATCATGGAGCAGGCAGTGGTAGGGCATATGTGTCAATGGAGGCAACAGCCCAGGAGGGAGCACAGAGCACCACTACATTGTCATGAAAAGAGACCAAGACAGGGACAACAATCACTGTAGAAGTCATACATGCCAACTCCACACAAATGCACTGTAGGAGCAGGAATCCAGGGCAGACATGCCAGACAGGACCAAAACCATATGTCTAATACCATCACACATACACAACACATACAAACCCAATGGTCCCACCCTCACATCGCCCAGCATCAGACCTGGCCACAAACAATAATGTTGCACTGCCACCCAATGTCGACTCCCAGGATGGATGCTGCACACATTCAACAACTCTGTGAGGAAAATGCATAGCACTTCAACTGGCAAATCAGGAAATTTTCTACATACACATAGATGGCACTAGTGCACAAGCACAACACCTGCCTGGCTATAGGCCTGACCTGTACACTGTGACTACCTCAGACATGGACACATGTGTCAGCCCCCCAAACTCACCCTGAGTCAGAGCTGAGACCAATACCATAAGGGGTCATACACAACAGGTGGCAGCAGGGACATGGCAGACAGTTGTAGAGGACACATACCACACAGTTTCCACATACCTTTATCCCAGCCAAAGTAATGTTGAATCAGCTCCACCTTGGAGTCAGCTGCATCCTCATCATTCTCCTCTTCATCACTCCCCACTAAAGCATCGCTCAATGACCCATCTGGTATGACAGTGGGCCTCATTGTAACGGTCCTCTGCAACTGAAGATGGATACCTCACGTGTGTCAGGAGCCAGGGCAGGTTGGGATAGTCAGAGTCATCTGTGTGCATAGAGGGAAAAGGCATGTCAAGACAGGGAGGGCAATGGGGCAGGGACACAAGGGTGCAGTGAGCTGAGGGGCACACATATTCAGGGGTACATACTGGTGAGCCAGGCCTGGCTCCTCTGGAGCGGTGCCATCATGTGTGGGATGCTGCTGTCTGCAGGATGTAGGAATCATTCACAGAGCCTGGGTACTTAGCCGTCACCTGGGAGATGTACTGGTCTGCAAGACAAACCACCTGCACATTGACCAAATGAAAGTTTTTCTGGTTTCTGTACACCTTTTCATTCCTCTTGGGTGGCACCAGGGCAATGTGTGTGCTGTCAATGGCACCAATGACATGTGGGACGTGTGCCACAGTGTAGAAAGCATCCTTGACAGTGGGCAGATCTGTAAATCGGGGGAACCGGATGTAGATGGCCATATATTTTATCAGGGCACATAGTACATCCCTCAGGATGTTGCTGAACATGGGGTGCGACATCCCACTTGTAAGGTCCACTGTGACCTGGAAGGAGCCTGAGGCAAAGTAGTGGAGGACTGACAACACCTGCACTGTGGGAGGGTTGGAATTGGGATTGAGAATGGGGGGCAACAGATCCGGCTCAAAATGGGTCACTAGTTCTATTATGGTCACTGGGTTCAAGCGATAGGTTTGGATAATGTGATGCTCCTCCAGTGTAGCAAGGTCGACTAGGGGCCTGTACACCAGTGCATTCCTCATCCTCAACCATGCATAGTACCTGAGAACAGGAGAGAGGTGTTAACATGCCGTGCAGCATAGACGTATTACAAACTAAATTTCACACACATCACACATTGTAATAGTAAAAAGGTTGCCGTCTGTCTGCATGCATGGGACAAGTGGAAGTGAGATCATCCGCCGGTCTAACACATCATGGTGGTAGGTGATCACGACCACCGTGCAACTCACCATTGGCTCACACTGTTGCCAATTGGAGGCAGGAGTCAATAGTGATTGCCACCGGAGGTGACGATGATGTCCATGATGGCCGTGACTACCGTTTCATGTGCTCATGCTCACTTGACTCCTGAACCTCGTGCACTGAAGACCTCCACTGTGTGTTTCTGCTGTGTACTGACTCTGGTAGCCAAGATGCCGCATCCTGCAGGAGACAGGACCCCAGCCTTCACTCAGGAAGAGTTGGTGAGGCTTGTGGATGGTGTCCTGCACCTGTATGGACAGTTGTATGGGGATACCAGAGCAGCAGGTGAGCCCAGTGCCATTGTCCTGTTTGAGTTGCGCGCATGGGGATGGGATCCTTGGTAGGTGTCAGTGTGAATGGAGCATGGACAAGGGTGAGCGGCCAAGAGCTAGGTTGGCTAACAACATGCGGGTGTGGATGTGCGATGTGTGCTGTCCACTACTGTCTCAGGTATCCCATCCAACATGACTGTGTTCTTCTGTCTGTGTCACCAATGCGGGTCAGTGCCCATCAGAAGAAGGGGATTTTGTGTGCTATCACCAAGCAAGTGTGAAACCTGGAGGTCGATGCCGGGCAGAGCACCTACTGCAGAATATGGTGGGAGGACCTGAGATGCTGGGCCCGGAAGAGCACTGAGGCCCAGCCGGGGACGTCCTTCCAACAAGGGAGAGGTGCCCGTTGGACCCTGACCCCCCAAGGACCCAAGTATTGGTGGTGGCCTACCCTGAGGTGGATGGGTCCTTGAGGGCAGCACAGCAGCCACAAGGGGTGAGTACTCACTCTTACTTGTGACATGTGTTGACATGGTGGCTCTGGGTGGGAACCATTGGGTAGCTGTAGCGTGGATGTTTAGTACACTGATCTCCACTATGGGTTGCGTCCATCTGGGCAGGATTGACATCACAGGTGTGAGTAATGCCATGCAGATCCTCCAGTGTAGTGCTGCGATGACTGCACTTTGCAACCCCTTTCTCCCCATGTTCTGGGACTCCCATGGGTGCTGTCTGATCTTCTGAGGGCTCTCTAAAGCACTGAGAGGCCCCTCAGTCCCCTCAGTTTGAGTTGAGACCCCCAGATCCCTCCTGGGTCCAGGCAGCTCCTCTTTGATGCAAACCGCGTAGTTGCTTGAACCAAGGCTTATTGGCGGAATCCAGCGATGCAAACAGCCTGCATCAAACATCTCGATGTGGGACATCTCTTGTACAAGCAGGAACCCACGGCTATCTTCTTTGGTGCATTTCTGTACTTTTCTTCTAACCAAAGAATCCACTTTTGCACCTTCTTCCAGGTTGCCAGGGGCACCTTTGATATTGCAAGGGTGCCCTCACACACAGTACCTTTGCACTAGCCTTCAGTAAATGAAGGTTAGACATATAGGTGACTGGTATTACCTGTTGCAATGCAAAATGGCTGTGAAATACTGTGTGCACTATTTCACTCAAGCTGCAGTGGCAGTCCTGAGGAAAGGTTTGCATGAGTTCCTTATGGGTGGCAAAAGAAATGCTGCAGCCCATAAGGATCTCCTAGAACCCCAATGCCCTGGGTACCTAGATATCATATACTAGGGACCTATTGGGGGGCCATTGTGCCAATCAGAATTGGAATATGGAGTCACCAATCTATAGTGACAAATGTGTTAAACAGAGAGAGCATAAGCACTGGAGTCCTGGTTAGCAGAACTCCAATGACACAGTCAAGCATACTGACAACACATATAGGTTACACTCTATGAGCACTGGGGTCCTGACTAGCAGGATCCCAGTGAGACAGTAAAAACACACTGACAAATAGGGTTTAAACTATGAGCACTGGGGTCCTGGCTAGCAGGATCCCAGTGAGACAGTAAAAACACACTGACAAACGGGCCAAAAATGGGGGTAACCATGCTAGAAAGAGGCTACTTTCTTACATATATTCTGTAATTTTTAGAGTATTGTTGTCCAACTTTGATCTTATTCACGTTATGGGAGCAAACCATTTTAATGATAGTATTTATTCAAACATGGTGACACCATGGCTACTAATTCGGTTGATCTGTTTTTTACTCTTCAATAGAGTATTTGCATCAAAACTACAGGCTGTGGTCTACTGCACTGCAGCAGTAGAATCAAGACGTACTATCCTCTCAAGCCATCTGCCAGGGTTTTGGGCTACAAAAAAAGAGAAGTTTCAGTGCTGATGTTAGGTATGCTCCCAAATTATCCGACCAAAAAGTTAAGCTCTAAGGCTTTTCTCTATGAAATGACATAATAAATGTTATGCGACACCAATGCAATACCAGTAAAAATTAAATACACTTAAAATTTCTAACTAAATGAGAAACAAAACACAAAAAGACAACAAGAACATTAGCACAAACATAAAGAAAGCCTGATGTAGGCATCACAAGATGTTAAAAAGCAAACCTTACCAGTTAGGTAAGCTTTGGAAAATTATTTTGATGTTATTACAAGAGAAATTCTGTTCACTGAAACCTAGGCATCTATGGTGGCCAGCTTGTGAGTAAACAAATTCAAGTACAAGTTACTGTTCCCTCCCATTGAACTTTTTCTACACCTTGAGACTCATACTCTTCTCTGGGTTTCAAAATATCTTCAGTTGGGCAAACATGATGGTAGGATATGATGAGCATCACAGAGCTACATTGAAACATGGCAATGTTAACTCATCAAGGTTGCAACGTCTTCGGGGAGAGTTTGCAAGAGGCTAAAATGTTAATATTTTTCCAGACTCTAGTTGTTGTAACATCTCCAAGACTGGTATATCACAAGTAAGTCAACTTTCTTTTATTAGGGGAAGGGGTGAGAGGGTGCCCACAAGGTAGATTTTTGTGTAGAATAGACAATATTAATTGATTAAATGGAATTGTTCCTGGCCGGGAACAGCATCCAGTAGCAAAACACTAGACACAAAACATCATGCAGACAATGATATTTGTTTTCAAGGATTCATAGGTTGGTAGAACTTTTCTCTGCAGGAGAGAGGGTAGTCTTCTCTGCTCCTCAGATACAGGCACATCCTCTCCCTGGTGCAGGTCAAACAGGTTGTTTAAAAGAGTAAACCTGTGGTATAATGGTGATGAGATCTAACAATTCCTATGTTTTCCACGACAACATTTTCAATAAAGTGATGACCTGGGGCGCTTCAGTAGATGTTTTGTGACAGCAAGGCTATGGAATAATTCCGTGGAACTACAATCCACAAATGTGAATCCTCATCTCAGCTGTGATCACCTCGTCCCATCCTTCCAATTTCATGTGACCATCATACTTCAACTCTCTGAGCTTCCAAGATAATCTCCTTTTCACTACCAAGACTTGCCCTATGGCTGCAGCTGAGTGCAATCCCATTGATTATCCCTGAAATGTCCTCTGAATGGGGAAAGGAACTGTTAACGCATCCCTCTATGATACTTTATTACACATCAGAACTCGTTTTAGGCCAATGAATCTTTTGACCCAGTTGAGAGACACCTTAGGACGAGATAGCTAATCAATATGTCAATCAATACATCAATAATGTCATCAATATTTACCACAACAATGCATTTCAAAGTCATTAATTAATTCAAAACGCTACCATGATCTTTCAGCCATGAATAACCACACCGGTTTAGTAGAATTGTATGAGTTTTATTCCCTATTGCTTACAAATCTAATAGCAGGTGCGTCAATTTCCAAACCAAGAGACATAATAGCATAGTCACAATCTGACAACTTTGGTAAGATTTCATTAAAGCGAGAATCACAAACATCAGAACATAACACGGCGTGAACATAGATCAATTTAGCAGAGTGTCAATAACGGGTCAGTTCAACAAAGCATAGATTTGGTCGTTTGTCTATTTGCGTCAGTTTAGTCAACACCTGTCCTAACCACTGATTAGCATTAGCATGTTGGGCTTCATGCAAAACAATTTAGAACACCAATTTGGAAAACATCTAACTATGGTCTCTGTCAAAAGTAAGCAGTTCGTACCTAGAAAGGAAAAGCAAACAGACAAATCACAATTGCATTGTCATAATTACCCTCCAAAGTTTAGGTCTGCGCACAGGTTCAGTCTTCGTCTTCAGGACATCAGTCAAATCGCCATCAGACTGGACTCAACTTCAGGGCAAAAAGGGCACTTCCCTCATAAGGAGGTAAAGTGTAAAATGGACAAATCTTAGGGCGAGGATGGTTTTAAGTAAACCAACAAGTCACCAAACAGAGTGACAGAGTTTCTGTATAAAATCAATAGCATTCCCTAACCCACCTAAATGACTCCCCGTGACATGGGTTTTTATCTCTTTTTCGTTGTACATTCCCCCACCATTCTATTGGACATTTGTTATACCCCACTATCTTTAACCTATCAGAAAACACATTAGGTCACCTAACTTTTCACCCCATATTATTTTACAGACATTTTATTGGTCTCCATCATTGACGTCTTCAGAGGTGGCACGTCCGGTATGATTTAATCTTTCTGTAATTCTTTGCACATCTTTTGGTCAGTAGCTCCATTGTCTTCACCGGTTTGAATGACCTTGTACATTACATTAATCTACACTGTTTCATTTTGTTTTAACATTATTCTACAAGCAAAGAAAAATCATGGGAACGGATCTAGCATGGTTACATTCGTCTTCTAGTTTGGAAAAAAAAACATACGGGGTCATGTCCTTTGGTGAGTCAGCACACTGCAAGATAGAAAAATACATTTAATATGAGAGCCAAGCAGCTAAGCTTCGGCTCATGCTAATTTAAGGCCTATGAGGATTTCAGCACAGATTCAATAACGCAATCATTAGTACAAACTTATTTAAACATAATATAAACATTTTAGTCATCATTATTAGTCTACGTATACATTGGCGACCACTCCCCGTGGTCACATTTCAGGTGCATATTCAAGCAAATTACTAATACAGTTTCTATACAGCATTATCGCACACTAATCCACAAACATTTTATGTTAATATAGATTATATAAGCTACGCTTTCTCGTCCCTCCTCTGATGACGTTCGTCATCACACAAACCTTTCCCTTAATCCTTTCACTTTATTTTTCACCTTGCACATAATGCGCATTTCAACATCTTGTCCCTCGTGTGAACTTTCCCAAATTTCATTAAACATTTTCTCCCTTTCATTTTCATCATTCTTTTTATTCCTCTTTGTACAATTTCTTTTAATTTTGTCAATGATTTTGCATGCCCCCCATAAACCTAATAAACAGGCCAGAACAATTAGTAGACCCCCTAGTATTTTTGCAAAAACCCCATTCCAAATATTGCTAAACCAGCTCCCTACTCTGGCAATTCCTTTCCCCACTTTCTCCCACACTCCAGGTTCCTTCAAATCCTTCAAATCTGCACTATCTTTAGTTAGGTTAGTAAGCATACCTCTAATCTTTTGACTATTGTCAGGTATATATGAGCAACAATGACGCTCGTGGAGCATCTTGCAGACTCCGCCGCTCTTTGCTAAAAGAATGTCTAAAGCAAGCCGATTTTGAAGAGTCATAGCTCTTTCTGCAGCAAGTTCAGTATCCATTAGGAGTATAGCCCCTGTAAACATTTTCAGCATGTAATCCACAATAGTAGACAACTTTCAAATCTTTATAGAGTTTAAGATCCTACTGAAGGAATTGTGGCTCCAAATATGTCACCAACGACAGCAGCCCCTGCCTCTCGTTTTTGTCTAACATGTTGTAATTCAGATGTTTTAGGTATTTGTTAAGTCATCAATTTGGTAAATCTTTGGGAACACTATTCCCAAATAACATGTCCCGTACCATCCTTTAGGGAGACGGTAATAAGCATTAAGTCCACAAATATAATAGATACCAGGGATCGCTGGATACTGTCCATTTAACATGAATGTCCATTTACTCTGAAACAAAAACACATGCCTGCATTCACTCGTTCCCACAAATAAAGTGTCATGTTCAGATTTCAACCTATATATACAAAGCCTTCCTACAAGTAATGCATCTATAGCTAGTTTGCCTTGCGTCTTTATTGCAGTGTAAGCATAATCATTTGCATATGTGCATTTCTCTAACCCCTTTTCTAGCTGCTCTTTCAAAGCTTTGCGTCTATCCTCAGTGTGATCTAAGAAGCTTTTCTCTACAGGTGTCAATAAGCAAGTCAGATTATTGCGGTGTGCATAAGCTGTCCCAAATGTAAGTGTTGGTTCAAAGAAACCTCTAACTAATTTTATACTATGCTCCTTAGCTAACTTGTTCAGAAACTCAATCACAGGCACAAAAGAAAACACTACATCCAAATTTGAATAAAAATATTGCACATGCTCTTGATGATAGAATCTTGTTAGTAGCAAACTCCAACTTATCCCGTATGTTAGTGGCAAGCTATGATAGGTGACCCCTTCTTGCACTGATGAAGGAATCTTTGTGCACACATAACAGTTTTTCGCATCCATTGTTTCAACATACTCATTCAGCAAGCGATAGAAGACATTAGTGGAAAGTTCCCTTTTTGAGTTAGTTCCCTCATGCAAGTGTCTTGCATCCTGCTCAAACTTTTCCCACGGTGTTAGTTTTGTAGTTTCAGGTTTTGAAGCATTGTTAGTTGCTTTCTTATCCAACCACGGCATTCCCACAATCACTCCTACAATTATTATCGCACACACAATACCTAGTATAAGACTTAACCAACCACACACCTTACCCTTTTTATTACTACCTCTATTATAAGCCATGTCTGTATAGAATCAGATAGTTGAACAATAATCAACTTAAGGACGATATAAAACTCACTTTTTTTTTTTTTTTTTTCTTGATGCAAAAGTCTCTCTCTCTCTCTTTCTCTCTCTCTGCATGTATTTACAGCGTTTCACTCACTCCAGGACCCTTTTGCCAAATCAGGTAAGCAGTTTGTCATAATCGGGTTTTCAAAGTCGATTCAGGTTATAAGTGTCGCATCCGGTAGTTTATAAGTCTCTTTTTCAACTTTCCAGCTTTCAATTTAAAATTTTTGTTTTAACAAAGTCTCTTTCTTTTAATTGATTTCAGGTACTGTAGTATTGGCCGGGTACTTCACGATCAAAACAGAACACTAAGAATTCTTGCTGCCATTCAGATGTTGTTGCATATGCCCACTCAGGACCTGCGTACCTTTTATTTGCAGTTCTTTTTCTTTTCAATCTGCGTTCTCCTTGCAATTCTCCTTCACTTAGATCCCCTATTCGGGATGTATCAGTTTCTTCTGTTATTTTTTCACCTGGTACGATCCTTTCTTTTGCAGCCTGCTTCTCTGGCCAGTTATCTCCCTTCTGCGTCTTTTTCCTGCTTGTCCTTTCAGGACGCTGAACAGCACCCTCCTCTTGTGCTATGGTGTTTTCTCTTGATGGACCTGCAACTGGCACAGGGGATGCCGGTGTACTTTGATCTCTCTCTACTATTTCCCCTTCTTCTTCTTCTGGATCTGTAACGGGTTCAAGCTCTAACCAGTATCCGTCTGCTTCTGGGAGAACGTCTCCTTGATTTAGTTCTCCTGCTGCCTCTACTGAGATAGGCACATTGTCACCTTTCTCGAACTCGTTTACTGTTTGAGGGACTAGGCTGTTCTCAGTGGGCTCTCCTACAGTCTCAGTTCCCCCTTGGCTATTTTCAGGCTCCGAGGCTTCCTTCTCTGGACTTGCTGAGTCGGATATTTCAAGTTCCTCATCAGTTGGACACGTTACCTTCTTTGTGTGACTGGCATGTATCCAATTTGGAATACCTGCACATTTCACAGCAGTGGTTGTTGTCGGTATTACTTGATATGGCCCCTTCCAGTGTGGCTCCAAACACAACTTTCTCACGTGCTTCTTGACAACCACCCAGTCACCGGCTTGCAGGGTGTGACCTGGATCACTGATCGGTGGCAATGTGTTGGCTTCCACCTGGTGAGAAAAAGAGCGAACCACATCAGCCAAATCTTTGCAGTAGTCCAACACCATATCATCCGTGATATTCAGAAGAGCATTTGCAGGCACTGTGGGTAGCCTCATAGCTCTACCCATAAGGATCTTGTGGGGTGATAGTCCTGTCTTCTTATCAGGGGTTTTCCTCATCGACATCAACACTAAGGGCAATGCATCTGGCCATTTCATATTGGTAGCTGCGCACATCTTCGCCATTCTCGACTTCAAGGTACCATTCATTTGTTCTGCTAGTCCTGATGCTTCAGGGCGGTAGCCACAATGCAGTTTCTGTTCAATATCTAATGCAGCACACAAGAGCTTAATCACCTCATTGTCAAAGTGTCTGCCCCTATCTGATTCTATAGAGACCGGAAAACCGAACCTGGGTATTAGTTCCCTAAGCAGCAGTTTTGCAACTGTGAGACTGTCATTTCTACGTGTGGGGTAAGCTTCAATCCAGTGGCTGAAAACACACACAATCACCAACACGTATTTCAATCCTCCACAAACAGGCATCTCAATGAAATCCATTTACATCTTGGTAAATGGACCGCCAGCTCTCCCTATGTGGCTCAGAGTTACCACAGTCCCCTTTCCGGCATTCATCTGTTGACAGATGATGCACCTGTGACAAGTAACCTCTGCGGCATGTCTGAATTTTGGGTTAAACCAGTCAATCTTGAATGACCTGATCATTGCATCTCTCACAAGATGTGCCTGTCCATGATAAAGCCTCGCAAACTGTGACAGAAGACTGTTTGGCAAAACCAGTTTCTCTTCCTCTGAGACCCACAAGTCATCATCTCTTTGTACGCATTGCATTCTCTGCCAGGAGCATTTTTCCTCTTTGCTAGCACGACCCTGTAGTGTTTTTAGCTCATCTAGTGTATCAACCACCCTTAATGCAAAATTCAAGCATGTGTCATTTTCAGTTTGCGGTAACAATTCCCACTGATCCTTGAACGATATACAGTGCAATGCACAAAACCTTGCGACTTGATCTGCATAGCCGTTTCCCATGGACACAAAGGGGGTCATTCCAAGCTTGGCGGGCGGCAGTCGCCGCCCGCCAAGCGGGAACCGCCAGAAGACCGTAACGCGGTCAGAAGACCGTAACGCGGTCAAAAGACCGCGGCGGTCATTCTGGGTTTCCCACTGGGCTGGCGGGCGACCGCCAAAAGGCCGCCCGCCAGCCCAGTGGGAAACACCCCTCCACGAGGAAGCCGGCTCCGAATGGAGCCGGCGGAGTGGAAGGTGTGCGACGGGTGCAGTAGCACCCGTCGCGAATTTCAGTGTCTGCTAAGCAGACACTGAAATTCAAAGTGGGGCCCTCTTACAGGGGCCCCTGCAGTGCCCATGCCAATGGCATGGGCACTGCAGGGGCCCCCAGGGGCCCCACGACACCCCTCACCGCCATCCTGTTCCTGGCGGTTGAAACCGCCAGGAACAGGATGGCAGTGAGGGGGTCAGAATCCCCATGGCGGCGCAGCAAGCTGCGCCGCCATGGAGGATTCCCCTGGGCAGCGGAAAGTCGGCGGTACACTGCCGACTTTCCGTTTCTGGCCGCGGCTGTACCGCTGCGGTCAGAATGCCCAAAGGAGCACCGCCAGCCTGTTGGCGGTGCTCCCGCGGACCCCGGCCCTGGCGGTATTTACCGCCAGGGTCGTAATCACCCCCAATGTCTTGTGACTTAACATGAGCATTGCATTTCACCACGGCAATTTCAAGAGGTAACTGAATCACATGTAACAAATCCTTAATTTGTTCACCATTTTTCACAGGAGAACCAGAAGAGGTCATGAAACCTCTCTGTGACCACAATTGGCCAAAATCATGTACAATTCCAAATCCATATCTGCTGTCAGTATAGATAGTGACTCTCAGATTTTCAGCTGCGCGGCATGCCTTAGTAAGGGCAATTAGCTCTGCCACTTGTGCGGAATACACCCTCTCGAGCAAGGAAGCTTCAATGATACCAGCTATGGTACACACACCGTAACCGGCTCTCAGCATTCCGACTGAGTCTCTCAAACAGGATCCATCAACAAACATAATGCAGTCATTTTCCTTTAACTGTGTATCTTGAATATCAGGTTGGGGCTTGGTACATAGTTCTGTTACCTCAAGATAGTCATGCTCCACTTCCTCTTCATTATTGATCTCGGTACTTTCCACAGGAAGTAGAGTTGCCAGGTTCAATACAGTACATCGCTTTAGTGAGACATTAGGCGACCCCAAAATGATTGTCTCATATCTGGTAAGTCGGGCATTTGTCATGTGCTGGGTTTTAGTTCGAGTCAACAAACTTTCAACTGAATGTGGAACAATTACTGTTAAGGGATGTCCCATCACTATGCCTTCATACTGTGTGAGGCTTTGACCAACTGCTGCAACTGCGCGCAAACAACCCTGTAAGACTGCTGTGACAGGGTCCAATGTAGCTGAAAAATATGCTACAGGGCGGTTTGCACCTCCATGGGCCTATGTTAAGACAGACAAAGAACAAGCATCACGTTCATGACAAAACAGTAGAAAAGGCTTCGTATAATCAGGCATACCAAAGCTGGTGCCCTGCACATGCACTCTCTAAATTCCATGAATGACTCAAGCTCTTCCTTGGATAGGGTTATGGTGTACGGTTCATCCGTAATCTCTTTGCCTGTCAGCTTTATCAATGGTTTTGAGATAATTGAGAAGTTGGGTATCCACTGGCGACAGTAGCCCACCATTCCCAAAAACATTCAGACATCTTTGTTGTCGGGGCTTCATCTGCAAAATAGCTGTCACCCTTTCCTTCGATATTCTCCTGGACCCTCTCTCAATCAAGTGTCCTAAGTACTTTACTTCTTTCTGACAGTACTGCAGTTTCTTTGGCGACACTTTATGTCCGTTCTTTCCTAAGTGATTCAGTAAGGCAATTGTGTCATTCCTACAGTCACCTTTTGTCCTGGACACAATCAGCAAGTCGTCAATGTACTGCACTAGAGTCAAAACTGAAAGGTAGTACTAAGGATTCTAAATCCTTTTTCAATTTCTGATTGAAGATGGACGGTGACTCAGAAAACCCTTGAGGAATTCTGCACCAACTGTACACCTTGTCCAGGAATTTGAAACTGAATAAAGCCTGGCTGTCCTCATGAAGAGGCACCGAATAGAAGGCTTGTGACAAGTCTACAACGGTGAACCATTCAGCATCACACGGAACCTGAAACATGATCACTGCTGGGTTTGGCACTATGGGGCAACACTTCACCACAATCTACATTTATTTTTCTCAAATCTTGCGCAATTCGAACCTTCCCACAAGGCTTTTTCAAACCCATTATCGGTGAATTACATGGGATGCTTAATACCTCCTTCAGGACTCCTTGTTTTACAAAGTCCGTAATTATTTGTGACACCTGAATAAGGACATCTTGTGCCATATGGTACTGTGGCACCTGGGGAAACATTGCGTTTGGCTTTACTTGTACTTTAACTGTTTCCACTCCTTTTATCAGTCCCACTTCCTTTCCTGTCAAGTCCCACACTTTCTCGGTCACCGTTCCCTGCAACTCAGCCGGTAAGTCAGTCACTGTAAGCATCGGGAATAATGTTATCAAAGGGTAATCTTCATTTGCAGTTTCTGTCTGTAACTCTGAGAAATGACCATCATCCCCTTCATCATCACTGTTTGTCTGCACATCAATTCCATCATTGGAACAAGTAATCGAGCATTTCGTCCTACACAGTAAGTCTCTTTCCAGTAGGGACACAGGACTTGAATCACAGACTACAAACTTATGTAGTCCCTGAAAGTTGCCAATCTCAACTTGCACTGGATCTGTAATTGGATTTGTCAAGTACTGGTTTGCTACTCCGACCACTCTTATGGTACGCCCCGAAAGTGGTAATTTTGGAACCTCTGCGCTTCTGACTGTGGAGTGTGTAGCTCCGGTATCTACCAAGAATGAAACTTTGTGATCCATCACCTTTCCCTCTACATAGGGTCCCTTCTGATCTACTTCTTGGGACGCTGCAAGCCTGCACTCTTCACTGTCTGAACTGTCATCCGACCATTCCTCATTCATTCCATCTTCACCACGTAATGGAAATTGCTGTACTGTATTATTTTGGCTCATCACTTGACTTGTGACCTGCTGAGGAAGCATCACCTGTTGCTGTCCCATTGGAGCTATTGGTAATTGCATTTGCTGTCTAGTTACCATGGGAACCTGCTGTTGTACTTGCTGCATTTGCGCTGGCTGACCACGCAGCATTTGCATTTGCTGCATAGGCTGTAGCCCTTGCATCTGAACACTGTTATTTTGGAAGTTCGGGTTTTGATTTCTCAATTTTGGACCTCTCATATTTTGCAATGTACCGACATTAGTGCTTTGTTGAACGACACCATCCTGCACCACATTTGGGCATTCCCGCTTCCAATGCCCCACGCCCCCGCACGCATGACATGGAGACATCTTTTTCATCCCTTGTACGTCATTTTGAACCACAACAGTATTCAAGTCTGGACCGCGATTCACAAAACCTCGACCTCTCGGTTGTGCCTGAAATGCACCATACCCTTGCGGTTGCTGTTGTATCCTCTGCTGGATTCCATTTCCCTGCATACCTGCCAGCGCTGCCCTTATCTGCATCACCATCACTTTCTCCTTTAGTTTTCTCTGCTTTAGCTCAATCTCGTCAATACAGTACTTTGCATACTGTAACACCTCATCAATCGGCTTCGCTTGCCAACAGATCAAATGATTCTTAATCATCTGGCTAGCCCTGGTCTCAGCCCTTCAACAAATCTGAACACAAGATGGTTCATGTCTTCCGGCTCAATAGTTTAATTACCACTGTAATGTTTGAATGCCTTCAATAATCTCTCAAAGTAAGCATGTATCAATACCTTAACTTCCTGTGAGGTCCGGTTAGATTTTCTGCCAATCAGTCACTTTCGGCGACACTTTCTGCTTCAAAAACTCAATTACCTTGTGATAATACTTCATTACCTCCTCAGATGTTGCTCCGGTTACCTTATCCCTTGCCGGCTCCTGAGTCAGCCAGTCTATCCCTCTCTTGCACTCGAGCCATAAGTCGGGCGGAACAATGATCTCAAACCAGGTATTCAAACTTCCCAGAGACACTTCTCAAGCTTCACAAACCTATCGGTTTGTTGGTACCACTCGATCGGTTTCTCCCTCAACCTGGGATAATCATTTGTGAAAGATAGGATGTCTCCCCTGGACCACGGTACATGGATTAGAACCTCACCAGCTGTTTCTCTCATTGGTGGCATCTTTACTGATTCCGTATCTGGTGAAGCTTCAGCCTGACATGACCCCGGACAGTCACCTTTCTCCTGATCTCTTTTCTTTGCTCATCTGCCTTCCCACTTTTCGAAGGCTCCCCAGATTTGCGCACTTTGCAATATTTCTTTTAGATGCGCTTTCATTCCAGCAGACTTCATGTGCTCGAAGTCCTTTGAGTCAAAGTCTAACCTGTAACTTCTTTTCAAATGTTTAGTGTTCTCAATATCGATATAGTATTTGTCTGCCAGGTTCACCAACTTCTGATGTACCTTACCAACTTCTTTAGTGATTTTAGGGCACAGATACCTCAATTCTGCTTCTGTGTATGACTCTAATCTGTTCACCCCCATTATTCCGTCCACTAGTTCAGCAGCTTCTACACCCAGTCTCACAAAGTTCAGGTACTCATCTCTCCCCAACCTTTCCGGTGCTACTGCAGTTACTGTAGTCTTTTGTGAAGTATAGGTCTTCTCTAACCACTCATTTAACTGTTGTACCGTAAAACCTTGCAGTGAAATGTTCCCTGCATGCATCATTGGCGACTGTGAAGCATTCGTACTTATTGTTTGTGGGGTTAGCACTCCTAGCCCTGCCTGTCTCATTGCCTCCAATGGTGCTTTAACTGGGTTAAGGTCTAACAAAGACCTCGGTTTTTCGACTGCTTGCTTTCCTGGGGCCATTAACTGGGGAGTTCCTATGGACCCTTCTCTTATTGCATCTTGGGTTATTACTCCCTGATCACACATACCAGGCTTACCTTGCGCATACAATGGCACCGGTGGACCACCAGTAATTGGCAATGATTTTGCAGTTGGTGTCTGACCTGGTCCCAAACCTCGTGGAGCAGCGACTCCAAAGGTCTGATCCACTGAAGCCGGGGCAGGTATTAATGGAGGTCCTGCTGCTGGGTTATATCCCGGTATCAGTTGTGGCTGCGGCTGGGGCAGCAATTGTGGAGTTGGCTCAATCTGCACTAACCTCGATTTTGTATATATCGGGTCTGGCGGCACTATCAGATTTGTAGTAGTCTCTTGTACAGGGACGTCTGGATAGATTCTCTGTATCTGCGGTGGAGGTTGCAACTGTATCTGCATGTCTGGCGCAGTGGGTACACTGACACCATTCTGTATCAAACCTGTATCACTAGTCTGTGCTGTATCAGTAGCTCCCTTCTCCTGCGTCTGGTTCCCAGGATCTGCACTAGTGCTCGGGACATTGTCGCTTACCGCATAAGGTGGCGGGCGATCATGCAATAGCTGATTTAGAAATTCTTCGTTATCTGAACCATCTTCTTCTTCCCAAGATGTCTTAGTTTCTTTAGGCATACTGGGGTCTTTGTCTGTTTTACCTGTGGCTTTCTTTCCCTGCGTCTCATCTCCCTGTGTTATTGCTGGGAACAATTTAATCCGTCAAGAATTCCCCGTCTCCACATTTTGCTCTCATTATCCCACCTAGCTTCCGCTAGAGTCTTTTCTGCCCTTTTCATTCTTCTTTGGAACTTCTCTTGTCTCTGTTTTAGAGTCATTAAATCCCAAATTGCTAAAGCCTCATACTGAGCTGGCCTCGGAGGTGGCTTCTGGACACTTAACATCCACCTTAAATTCTCTAGAACTCTCGTATTGAACGTCCTGTGTTCCGGGAATGCCAAACATCCCTCTTTTTCTGTCAATTTGCGCCACTGTTTCATCCATAAACAAGGTGCAACACCTTTTTCCTCCATAACTATATAAGCTGGAGTACCCTCAGGTGGCGTAGGCTCCCCTTCACTCGCCATAATGTATACGTCTCCTTTCAGAGCACTCTTAAAAGCTTTGACAAAATTCATTTTTGCGTCTTTTTCCCTTGTTGTATTTAATCAGAAAGTGACTTTAATTCCCAGAACACTCTTCACCCACCTTTCTCAACCTATTGCCTTTCACGGACGTCAGCCAATCCGTGCGTGACCCCTCTCAACAACTGACCTATCTCAGCGCGGCACTACTTGACGTCACACTCACACACTGCAGCTGACAAAGTCTTGCGGCTCGTCCGCCCCTCACTGGATTTACACCAAACTAATGCAAAAATGACTGCGAGCACCTTAACAACAACAACAACACAAATTTTCCCGGTTTACTACAGAAAGGGTAACACATTTGCTTCAGAACTTTACAGAGATTTCACTTGAAGCCTCGGCCGCTACTCTCTCCTTCTCAGTTCCCGCATAAGCAAGCTGTCAACACCAGAGCAGTACGCGCTCTATTGGCGACAAAAATGCAAAAACCCAGCGCTCTCAAAACAACGTAATTTATGCATTGTGCTGATATGTTGTGGTTTAACCTTTTGCATTGCAGAGTTCAATCCTCAAAACTTATTTTTAATATGCTTACAAATCCTGTTCCTTTGTAATGTATTGCTGCAGGTTTTCAGAGTGTGTTAGGGTGTGGCCCCTTTCCAGGGCCTTCCAGAGACTTTCCCTGCAACATGCCTGGACGTGGTTCTGGGCTGGGCCAAGACTCTATGAAAGAGAGCCAGCCCAACTCCCAGTGCTCACTATTCAGAGGTCCCGGTGCAGAGCAGCAGCTTCTTTCTGAGCTCCTGTCCCGGCGGCCTATTTGGATCTTCCAGTCTTCTGCCCTTTATCCTTCATTGGTGATCATTGTTCCAGGCAGTAAGACAGTGGTTGGATTCTTGGTTTAATTCTTAAATGAGTAACAGATTACTTTGGCGCTACCATTTCTTGACATGTATATGGTAGTTTACAAATAGGCAAGACGCGCGATTTGTTTCATAAAGGTTTGACTTTGTTATTCATTGCATGCTACCATTTCTTGACATTGGCATGGTGGCTTAAGAATCAGCAAGACGAGTGATTCGTTTTATGGTGTTTAAAAATTGTGGTCCATTGCGCGCTACTATTTCTTGACATTTACATGATGTTTTATGAATTGGCAAGACGCGCAACTCGTTTCATGAGGATTTAACTTAGTTGTTCATTGCGCGCTACCATTTCTTGACATTTACATGGTGGCTTAAGAATCGACAAAAGAAGCTCGATTCGTTTCATTGTACTTTGATCTTGTTATTTATTGTGAGCTGTTATTTCTTGACATTTACATCGTGTTTTATGAATCGGCAAGACGCGCGATTCGATTGATGATGATTTGACTTTGATTTTCATTGCGTGCTACCATTTCTTGGTATTTTACATGGTGACACTCGAATGGGCAAGACGCACGATTCTCTCCTCGAGTTTATTTCATGTTGTTTATTGTATGCCACTATTCTAAGATATTTATTATGTAATATTCGAGTTGACAAGTTATGTGATTTGTTTCCAGAATCCATATGTGTTATTCATGGTGCACAATCCTTTTATGGTGTTTACTATATATATATATATATCTGCAATATGTGCAATTTGTGTTGAAACATTTTAAGAGTACACAGAAGGCCAGAGTTTCTAGATGCAATATTGTATGGTCCTAGTATACGTTCTCAAAACAGGATTTATATGACTGGATTAAAATTTAGTCAGAATGTTTTTCTGATTCTCATGTAAAGGAAAGTACATGAATAAGAAAGTTTTCATTTAATTCATCTTGATTCCCTTACAGGTTTCCGGCCATCTTGAAACTTAGTCATTTTAAACTTAACTCTTAGATTGTTCATGTTTTCAGAGCGACTAGGCTTAGAATCATAGTATAGTATTGATTTCAGGAGATATAATTTTCATATTGTGTGTTCTAACCTTTTTCTTACTAAAGGTCTCCTTCCCAGCTGTTCCCTTCGTAATCCCCTATTCCCCTCTTGAATTCTCTCAGTCTCTGTGATTTATCTATCAGAGTCTTGGAGTTGTTGTAGGAAAGTACCATCTTGCCTGGCATGTTACCCCCATATTTCACTGTATATATGTTGTTTTAGTCTATGTGTCACTGGGACCCTGCCAGGCAGGGCCCCAGTGCTCATTAGTATGTGCCCTGTACGTGTTCCCTGTGTGATGACTAACTGTCTCACTGAGGCTCTGCTAACCAGAACCTCAGTGGTTATGCTCTCTCTGCTTTCCAAATTGTCACTAACAGGCTAGTGACCAATTTCACCAATTCACATTGGCATAGTGGTACACCCATATAATTCCCTAGTATATGGTACTGAGGTACCCAGGGTATTGGGGTTCCAGGAGATCCCTCTGGGCTGCAGCATTTCTTTTGCCATCCATAGGGAGATATGACAATTCTTACACAGGCCTGCCAGTTCAGCCTGAGTGAAATAACTTCCACGTTATTTTACAGCCATTTACCACTGCACTTAAGTAATTTATAAGCAACCTATATGTCTAACCTTTACCTGGTGAAGGTTGGGTGCAAAGTTACTTAGTGTGAGGGCACCCTGGCACTAGCCAAGGTGCCCCCACATGGTCCAGGGCAAATTCCCCAGACTTTGCGAGTGCGGGGACACCATTACACGTGTGCACTATACATAGGTCAATACCTATGTATAGCGTCACAATGGTAACTCCGAACATGGCCATGGAACATGTCTTACATCATGGAATTGTCACTGGGGAGACAATTCCATGATCCACCGGGTCTCTAGCTCAGAACCCGGGTACTGCCAAACTGCCTTGCAGGGGTTTCCACTGCAGCTGCTGCTGCCAACCCCTCAGACAGGTTTCTGCCCTCCTGGGGTCCAGGCAGCCCTGGCCCAGGAAGGCAGAACAAAGGATTTTCTCTGAGAGAGGGTGTAACACCCTCTCCCTTTGGAAATAGGTGTGAAGGCTGGGGAGGAGTAGCCTCCCCCAGCCTCTGGAAATGCTTTGATGGGCACAGATGGTGCCCATCTCTGCATAAGCCAGTCTACACCGGTTCAGGGATCCCCCAGCCCTGCTCTGGTGCGAAACTGGACAAAGGAAAGGGGAGTGAACACACCCCTGACCTGCACCTCCCAGGGAAAGAGCCCAGAGCTCCTCCAGTGTGCCCCAGACCTCTGCCATCTTGGATTCAGAGGTGTTGCTGGCACACTGGACTGCTCTGAGTGTCCAGTGCCAGCAGGTGATGTCAGAGACTCCTTATGATAGGCTCTTACCTCTCTTCAAAGCCAATCCTCTTTCCTAGGTAGCCAAACCTCCTTTTCTGGCTATTTAGGGTCTCTGCTTTGGGGAATTCTTGAGATACTGAATGCAAGAGCTCACCAGAGTTCCTCTGCATCTCCCTCTTCACCTTCTGCCAAAGGATCGACCGCTGACTGCTCAGGACGCCTGCAAAACCACAACAAAGTAGCCAGACGACTACTAGCAACCTTGTATCGCTTCATCCTGCCGGCTTTCTCGACTGTTTCCAGGTGGTGCATGCTCTGGGTGTAGCCTGCCTCCTTCTTGCACCAGGAGCTCCGAAGAAATCTCCAGTGGCTCGACGGAATCTTCCCCCTGCAACCGCAGGCAACAAAAGACTCCATCACTGGTACTCTGGGTCGCCTCTCAGCACGACGAGCATGGTCCCAGGAACTCAGCAACTCTGTCCAAGTGACTCCCATAGTCCAGTGACTCTTCAGTCCAAGTTTGGTGGAGGTAAGTCCTTGCCTTCCCACGCTAGATTGCATTGCTGGGTACCGCGTGATTTGCAGCTGCTCCGGCTCCTGTGCACTTTTCCAGGATTTCCTTCGTGCACAGCCAAGCCTGGGTCCCCGACACTCTAACCTGCAGTGCACAACTGTCTGAGTTGTCCCCCGACGTCGTGGGACTCCCTTTTGGGACTTTGCATGGACTCTGGTTCACTCCTCTTCTAAGTGCCTGTTGTGGTACTTCTGCGGGTGCTGCCTGCTTCTGTGAGGGCTCCCTGACTTGCTGGGCACCCCCTCTGTCTCCTCATCCAAGTGGTGACATCCTGGTCCCTCCTGGGCCACAGCAGCATCCAAAAACCCTAACCGCGACCCTTGCAGCTAGCAAGGCTTGTTTGTGGTCTTTCTGCTTGGGAGCACCTCTGCAAGCTTCTTCACGATGTGGGACATCCATCCTCCAAAGGGGAAGTTCATAGTCCTCTTCGTTCTTGAAAAAACAGCAAGCTTCTTCCATCTGGTGGCAGCTTCCTTGCACCCTCAGCTGGCATTTCCTGGGCTCCTACCCACTCTTGATACTGTCGCGACTCTTGGACTTGGTCCCCTTGTCTTACAGGTACTCAGGTCTGGAAATCCACTGTTGTTGCATTGCTGGTGTTGGTTTTCCTTGCAGAATCCCCCTATCACGACTTCTGTGCTCTCTGGGGGTTGTAGGTGCACTTTACACCTACCTTACAGGGTCTTGGGGTGGGCTATTTTTCTAACCCTCGCTGTTTTCTTACAGTCCCAGCGACCCTCTACAAGCTCACATAGGTTTGGGGTCCATTTGTGTTTCGCATTCCACTTTTGGAGTATATGGTTTGTGTTGCCCCTATACCTATGTGCTCCTATTGCAATCTATTGTAACTTTACACTGCTTGCATTACTTCCTTTTGCTATTACTGCATAATTTTGGTATTGTGTACATATATCTTGTGTATATTTCTCATCCTCATACTGAGGGTACTCACTGAGATACTTTTGGCATATTGTCATAAAAATAAAGAACCTTTATTTTTAGTATATCTGTGTATTGTGTTTTCTTATGATATTGTGCATATGACACCAGTGGTAATGTAGGAGCTTTACATGTCTCCTAGTTCAGCCTAAGCTGCTTTGCCATAGCTACCTTCTATCAGCCTAAGCTGCTAGAAACACCTCTTCTACACTAATAAGGGATAACTGGACCTGGCACAAGGTGTAAGTACATCTGGTACCCACTACAAGCCAGGCCAGCCTCCTACAGCTGTTCAGTGGTGGACGTGTTGGGAACATGCACAGACCCCGAGGATCTGGTGACTCTGACACAGGCAGAATTCGACCTGCAAATCCTACTCTTGAATTGTCAATGGTTTGCTCTAGTGCACTTTAGAACTTGCCAAATCTCCATCGAAGGTTTCACACATACAATTTGACTCAAACTCGACTTGTCAACCACGCCCGATTGACCTAATTAAACTGCACAAATTACAACATAAGTCCAAGTGTCTCCTACACTTGTCAATATACTCCGGAGTCTTAGACCATGTCGGGTCCGTACATGAACAACCAACCACATGGATAATTTTGAGCACAAAGAGCCACACTCATATGAAGTACGCCAACTTCCCTACTCTCATACTGCGGAGTCTGAGCACTCTTACTAAAACAACATTTACCTGGCCTAAATACACACAGACTTCATAAATCACCTGCAAAATGCATAAGCTGAGCAAGCGCAAATCCTACACCACACATTCTAAAACGCCGAGGACATTCCCAACTCACTTAGGCAGGCTCCGAGATCTGGGGAAAGTCATGGTGAATTTAGAGACACATCATACCTCCAATTTGCATTATCTCAGAAAAACAGTCTAAACGATAATTCTCCGTCCTAGGGCCCCAAAGGGCCTAACCGTCGCTCTGCTACCAGAACTGTTAACGCGTCCCTCTATGATACTTTATTACACATCAGGACTCGTTTTAGGCCATTTAATCTTTTGACCCAGTTGAGAGACACCTTAGGACAAGATAGCTAATCAATATGTCAATCAATACGTCAATAATGTGATCAATATTTACCACAACAATGCATTTCAAAGTCATTAATTAATTCAAAACGCTACCATGATCTTTCAGCCATGAATAACCACACCGGTTTAGTATAATTTTATGAGTTTTATTCCCTATTGCTTACAAATCTAATAGCAGGTGCGTCAATCTCAAAACCAAGAAACATAATAGCATAGTCACAATATGGCAACTTTGGTAAGATTTAATTAAAGTGAGAATCACAAACATCAGAACATAACACGGCGTGAACATAGATCAATTTAGCAGAGTGTCAATAACGCGTCAGTTCATCAAAGCATAGATTCGGTTGTTTGTCTATTTGCGTCAGTTTAGTGATGTTGGGCTTCATGCAAAACAATTTAGAACACCAATTTGGAACACATCTAACTATGGTCTCTGTCAAAAGTAAGCAGTTGGTACCTAGAAAGGAAAAGCAAACAGACAAATCACAATTGTATTGTCATAATTACCCTCCAAAGTTTAGGTCAGCACACAGGTTCAGTCTTCGTCTTCAGGACATCAGTCAAATCGCCATTAGTCTGGACTCAACTTCGGGGCAAAAAGGGCAATTCCCTTATAAGGAGGTAAAGTGTAAAATGGACAAATCTTAGGGCGAGGATGGTTTTAAGTAAAGCAACAAGTCACCAAACAGAGTGACAGAGTTTTTGTATAAAATCAATAGCATTCCCTAACCCACCTAAATGACTCCCCATGACATGGGTTTTTATCCCTTTTTCGTTGTACATTACCCCAAAATTCTATCGGACATTTGTTATACCCCACTATCTTTAACCTATCAATAAACACATTAGGTCACCTAACTCTTCACCCCATATTATTTTACAGACATTTTATTGGTCTCCATAATTGACGTCTTCAGAGGTGGCACGTCCGGTATGATTTCATCTTTCTGTAATTCTTTGCACATCTTTTGGTCAGTAGCTCCATTGTCTTCACCGGTTTGAATGACCTTGTACATTATATTAATCTATACTGTTTCATTTTGTTTTAACATTATTCTACAAGCAAAGAAAAGTAATGGGAACTGATCTAGCATGGTTACATTAGTCTTCTAGTTTGGAAAAAAATAATACGGGGTCATGTCCTTTTGTGAGTCAGCACACTGCAAGATAGAGAAATACATTTAATATTAGAACATTGGAATGCTGGGGGCTCCCTTGAAAACAATGGAGTTCTGCGGGCTTTTACTGGCTGGTAAAAGCCCGCAGCGCCAACATTCCAATGTTCGCTTTGTTCACAGCAACAGCTGTGAACAAAGCCTGACGGAGCCCGAGGGGATTCTAATCCCCTCGGGCTCCGTGAATTTTTTTTTTTTTTTAATAGAACATTCTGCCCTGTGTGGCAGAATGTTCTAATAGCCTTAGAACCCGCTGTAGCGGGCTCTACCGGCTATTAAAGTCCCTCTCCCTTGTTCAATGCCCTCGCCTTCGGCTTGGGCATTCAACGCGGGAGCGGGCCTTTAATAGCCAGTAGAGCCCGCTGCGGCGGGTTCTAAGGCTATATGAGAGCCAAGCAGCTAAACTTCGGCTCATGCTAATTTAAGGCCTATGAGGATTTCAGCACAGATTCAATAACGCAATCATTAGTAGAAACTTATTTAAACATAATATAAACATTTTAGTCATCATTATTAGTCTACGTATGTATACATTGACGGCCACTCCCTGTGGTCACATTTCAGGTGCATATTCAAGCAAATTACTAATACAGTTTCTATATGGCATTATCACACACTAATCCATAAAAAAATTATGTTAATATAGATTATATAAGCTACGCTCTCTCAGTACTACAGATACCTTTTCAAGCACAAATGTCCCACTTGTCGAACCACATTCATGGCTTTGAGTATGAAGTGAGAAGGATTTCAGGCACAGTGTTTATGCACTGCTAACAAACTCAGTCACAATATGTTTTATTACTCATTACTGCTATAACTTATTTGCTAACTGCAGTCTAATTTACTACTGCCTATTAAGACGTGATTTACATATATTCTGCAAATTTGATATTGATTGCACATATTTATGGAGGTGCGTCCTCTAAAAGAGACTGACAGAAAAATATACAAATTGAAATCACATATTATATTTTTAAAGCAAGCACCTATGCTGCGGTGTGTTAGGGACCTACACGCGAACAGCTGCATTACCATGACTATAATTAAAAACAGCAACCCTTTAAATAGAACACGAGAATTTAAACCTGTTCAGAACGACGCACACTGCAGAGGTCATGATACCAAATCAACTCAAATTAAATCAAATCAAATTAAGATGCATAAACCACTTTGAACTCAGCACCGTGACTGCTATATATAGTTCCATAAAATGGGATGTTATACAGGCCCTCCAGGAAGGTACCAGTTGATTCATATGCCATAGGTCACAGGGCCAGGCATGCAAAAGTGAGCTTGCAACATTTGAAAATGACAATCACTCGCCTTTCTTCTTGTTTTGGATGCACTGAGGTGATTTTAATTTACGTTCAGGAAACGTTGATCACATCATAAAAGTCAGATAGCTGTTTAGGATGGCAAGGGGATTTCCGAAAGACAGATCTGTGAACAATCGTCAGGATCTTAAAACTTGATTCACGCGGACATCTGGAGCCAGGCGAGCCTTGAACTGTGGGTGAAATGCGAACCGTCCAGAAGCTCTAACCGTGGAGTTCTGCTGTAACAGATCAAAAGAACAAAACAAATGGGGGCGCACCACATGACTTCTTTACCTAATCCTTTTGTGAAGCCTACTAACACTTTAGTAAAGCCTACATTTTTATTTGAATCGTATTTTCCCTGATATTCTTATTTGTGTGAATGACACAAATGTCGAAATAAAAATATCGTGTGGCATGAATATCCTGTCAAAAATATTGTCATTACTAAAATATCGTGGAACAGAATATCTAAAGTAAGAATATCGTTTTTTATTAATTAAATAGATCCTAGTTAGTATATTAATTTTAGGCGTTAGTATGTTTAGCATAAGTGTTATTAATTTTTACAAATATATTTTGTAATTTCAAAGGTTTATTTTTATTTGTAAATTTGAAGGCAGTAGGGTGTGGGTGGGTTTGTGGGGAATAGTACAGGAAGTTAATTTAATTATGATTCTTTTCAAATGAAATGTTATTATTAATTAAATATTACATATTTAGTTGATTAATTATTGGGTAAATTGGTTATTTCATTTTATTCATTTAAGTTTAATTTGTAAATTCTAATGTAAACTTTAATTTTCATAATTTTTTATATTTTATTAGTACATTGCTGGTTTTGTAGGGGAATGTGTTATTGAAATTATAACGCTTTGTTTAGTTAATTAGTGATTTTATTACAATTTTTAATTAACAAATAATCCTGTGCATTTTATTTATTTGTTACGTAAATTATTTGTTTTATTTCAATCATTTATTCAACAACTGCTACAGGTTTTAATAATAATTTCTGTGTTTGAGCTTTTTGGTTTGCAGGGAGGGAAGTACATGTTATTGTAATTCATTAAAATGTTAAATTTAAAACTCATTTTGTATTTTTTGTATCTATTATTTATTTTAATTTATACACGGCGTCATTACACGTTTGGCAATCCCAACTGGACTGAGAAACTCAGGGAGAGTATGCCACCACCATGGCAGTGTCACCCCCCATATTACAATGTTCACGCTGGTCTGACTGGCAAGAGCGTTCCTGAAGGTTAGACCGGCGGGAACAATGCTATATGATAGCACTCGGCTCCCTTATAGGAGATAAGTGCTGTCTCATAGCACAGAGGGGGCCGACCAGCACCCTCAGAATGCACATTGTTGGCAAAGCAGAGAGTGCACATTCCAATGGTGGTGGGCAGGGCCCCCCTGTGGCGCCGGCACTTATTCTCTCCAGCCTTTTCATGATGGGGAAACTGCCATGAAAAGACTGGTGGAAAACAAGGTTGCAATCAGCCAAGCGCAGTTGAGTTGAGCACTGCCCTAGCTGACTACAACCAAGATCGCCATCACCCGATCAGGATCATTGATACTGGCAGGTAAGGCGGGCAGTCTGTAGGTGGGTTCAACCACCAAACTTTTAATGTAGTGGTCGGACCGGCGCAGCCGGGGCGTTCCGACCGCAACAGCAAGGCTGGCTGTCCTATGACCACCAGTCTCATAATGAGGCAAATAGTATGTATTTTTTCATACAAAGTATGCTTTCTTAAGTTTCTGTTAGGTTAGGTATTTTAATGTTTTCTTCAAAATTATTATGAGTTGGATTGGTATGTGAAATCCCTCCAAAGACCATCACTTTCCCTGCGCATGCTTAGATTTTACTGTGGATAGTAAATGGAAAAACATCTTGTTGGGACTAGGGCAGATCCCATCGTCACATCCAAGAATTACCCACATGCCATTTGGATGAAGGGCACTTAGATGGACTGAATAAGAATAAAAGGAGGAACAAGAACTAGGGTCTATATCTCTGGTGATATAACTCATATCAAGAACAGGTACAACTAATTAATACATTACTCAAAGCCCTTTGGCTTCTCATGAAAATGTAAAGGCACTACAACACGCATTTACTAGGGTGAAGGAGGCAAGAGATTAGCAGAAGCACTCAAATGTGTCATGGATTAACTATGAACACAACTCACAGAGACTTTGCAAATAAAATAACACTGTTGTTAATTAACAATAAAATGCATGCACCTGAAATAACTAATTGATTATTTGAGAGGTTAGTTAAGAGTGGGTGAGACGCAGGCAGGAGACAAAGATTGAAATTAGGATATAATAGGAAATTAAAGATGAACAAAAAGGTATAAACTAAAATGCAAAATGTTTCCACTCAGTAAAGCCTGAGAGAGAGACCCAAAGCAAAATAAACAAGTGGACACACAGGACCTATTAGATGAAAACAAATTGCAGCTGGCACTTGTGCTCCTGAGAAAAATATAGGATTAAGTAAGGACAGTTGAGATTAATGCTGGATCCAGGGATGGAAGCATAACCAGGAGAATTGAATTACACATGTGAAAGAAAGAATCAATCAAACATGTAAATAAGTCATCTGGAGATAAGAAAACTGAGTATCAGTTTTTTGAAAGATCTAACAAAAATGGGAGAGTTTAAATGTTTTGTCTGTTGCATCCACAGTATAAATCCCAAGCAGAGAGAATAAAAGGTCAGAAGATATTGAGTAAGACAATATGGTAGACAGTTACACAATCATCAGTGTTGGTAAGAGGATGTGAATGTAAGCAATATCAATTGTGAAAGAATCATAGAAAAAGAGCTGGCAAGAAAAGGCTTCAGATAGGTTACATTACATAATGATACATGAACAACATATACATGGGGAAGATAGTACATCGGGTGGAGAGTATACACAAATATAGGCAGTACAGACTATCATTCTGCCTCTAGAACAAATGCAAGAATGCAAGAGAGGTAACTAGAAAAAAAAATTAAGCTTTGACATCAGAGATCCAAAAAGGGGCAATAGAAAAAAGCAAACCATGGAACGTCCCTCCAGCACTGAGGAAACTGAAGAAATAATTCAGATAGAAGTTATACCACAATAGGTGAGAGTAACTGCAAAGTGATATGGAAGATTGGACATAGAAGGTAGAGAATTACAAATGAAATAAGAGTATGTTGATCGAGAAAAGGAAAGGAGAAGGTAGAGGAAGAGTTGGTGAAGAGGACAGCAAAATGATAAACAAGAAAGGATGGAGAAAATAAATTTAAATAATCTGCTGTATGGTTGATATCTGTAATAACATATGTAGGACAATCATTTGGAATAGAAGAAAAGGGATGACTTAGAAAAACAAATGTTAAAAATGACAAATTAGACAAAAATGTTTTTATAAAATCTGAAAATATTCTAAGGGACATTTTCCCAAATATCTAAAGAATGCAGACATCAACAGTCAAGTACAGATGTGCCAAAGGATAAAAGTTCTCCTGGTCATTCATGATTGAAAGTACAAAACTAATCTGAGGATAATTCTAAAAAAAAATAAACATATAAAAAACAAGAAATAAAATATTCAGAAGGGAACTTGACAGTTCTAGGGTTATTTTTACTGAATTCCAAATGAATCCATTCTGAATATGCTTTTTGCAGAAACATTTCTTCCAATTACAAAGGAGCACCTCACAAGAGCATCTCACAAGATGTTTACTCTATATTCAATTGCATTAGAGAGCTAATAAAGATTTGTCGTTCTCACATTTGTCAACAGTTATAATTGTAATTGTAATTGCATTTATATAGCACTTACTACGCCTGACGAAGCATTGAGATTCTTGATGCCCAGGCAGCATGCCTCCCTAGAACCCATGGTTAGTGGTTAGTCCAGTGTTATTTGTTGTTACTTCTTTGTTATGCTTAGAGAACTCCCATTGAGCATCGGCATTCTGCTGCTTATGATCTCATGACAGTTCAAAATGCCAATCACTGGCCATGAAACCTCATTGGGCTCTGTTTTCTCTCAGTTTGGACTGGTGCCAGGGTTGCCTGCTCCGGTGGGCAAGCACAGTGGAGCAGAGCCCAGCAATGACCATATAGTTATAAGCATTTAGCAATCTGCAACCACCCACCAGCAGAGATTAGGAGTGTGGCCTGGTGTCTTTGTGAGAGGGAGAAGGAAAGATCTGCCAAAGTCCCTGAATGGAGAAGATTGCTATAACTTCTAAATATACCAGTTGTGAGATCAATTTGTTTTGGGAATTGAACGATTTTCTTTTCTTTAAAGGTGTGGTGCTGTCCATCTCGCTACCACGTGCTGGCACACAATCAGGCAGTCTAGAACCACACACACTCCTTTGCATCATAGTGCAGTGGTGTCATTTGTCATGTCTAGCTTAGACTTGTTCTGGAAGGACACCACTCCAGTACAGATTTCTATGCTTAGACAAACTCCAACAATGTTTCCACATTCAATGAGTGATGTAAAATGCAGCACACAAGCACAGTGGATAAAGTTTGAGGAAATAAAACATTTCTCACTTTTAACACCATCCACAAAGAGGCATTATTTATTGGTGCAAAACCCTGTCAACACGATTTACTAGATAGGATTTGGCATCAAAAATCATGATTGGTAACATTCTAGGTATAGAAATTACTGCTGAAAGGCATTGCTTCTAATTCTTAAATGCCTACAAGATAACTCATTGGCCGCTCAAGGTTTAGAGCCCTGTCATTCACATGTTTGGAAGGCCGAAGAGCCAATTTAGAGTTTATCAAGCTGATTTTATCAGGTTCATCAGAATGAAAACATGCCTCTTCTGGCAATAGAAAAAAGCAAACCATGGAACGTCCCTCCAGCACTGAGGAAACTGAAGAAATAATTCAGATAGAAGTTATACCACAATAGGTGAGAGTAACTGCAAAGTGATATGGAAGATTGGACATAGAAGGTAGAGAATTACAAATGAAATAAGAGTATGTTGATCGAGAAAAGGAAAGGAGAAGGTAGAGGAAGAGTTGGTGAAGAGGACAGCAAAATGATAAACAAGAAAGGATGGAGAAAATAAATTTAAATAATCTGCTGTATGGTTGATATCTGTAATAACATATGTAGGACAATCATTTGGAATAGAAGAAAATGGATGACTTAGAAAAACAAATGTTAAAAATGACAAATTAGACAAAAATGTTTTTATAAAATCTGAAAATATTGTAAGGGACATTTTCCCAAATATCTAAAGAATGCAGACATCAACAGTCAAGTACAGATGTGCCAAAGGATAAAAGTTCTCCTGGTCATTCATGATTGAAAGTACAAAACTAATCTGAGGATAATTCTAAAAAAAAATAAACATATAAAAAACAAGAAATAAAATATTCAGAAGGGAACTTGACAGTTCTAGGGTTATTTTTACTGAATTCCAAATGAATCCATTCTGAATATGCTTTTTGCAGAAACATTTCTTCCAATTACAAAGGAGCACCTCACAAGAGCATCTCACAAGATGTTTACTCTATATTCAATTGCATTAGAGAGCTAATAAAGATTTGTCGTTCTCACATTTGTCAACAGTTATAATTGTAATTGTAATTGCATTTATATAGCACTTACTACGCCTGACGAAGCATTGAGATTCTTGATGCCTAGGCAGCATGCCTCCCTAGAACCCATGGTTAGTGGTTAGTCCAGTGTTATTTGTTGTTACTTCTTTGTTATGCTTAGAGAACTCCCATTGAGCATCGGCATTCTCCTGCTTCTGATCTCATGACAGTTCAAAATGCCAATCACTGGCCATGAAACCTCATTGGGCTCTGTTTTCTCTCAGTTTGGACTGGTGCCAGGGTTGCCTGCTCCGGTGGGCAAGCACAGTGGAGCAGAGCCCAGCAATGACCATATAGTTATAAGCAATTAGCAATCTGCAACCACCCACCAGCAGAGATTAGGAGTGTGGCCTGGTGTCTTTGTGAGAGGGAGAAGGAAAGATCTGCCAAAGTCCCTGAATGGAGAAGATTGCTATAACTTCTAAATATACCAGTTGTGAGATCAATTTGTTTTGGGAATTGAACGATTTTCTTTTCTTTAAAGGTGTGGTGCTGTCCATCTCGCTACCACGTGCTGGCACACAACCAGGCAGTCTAGAACCACACACACTCCTTTGCATCATAGTGCAGTGGTGTCATTTGTCATGTCTAGCTTAGACTTGTTCTGGAAGGACACCACTCCAGTACAGATTTCTATGCTTAGACAAACTCCAACAATGTTTCCACATTCAATGAGTGATGTAAAATGCAGCACACAAGCACAGTGGATAAAGTTTGAGGAAATAAAACATTTCTCACTTTTAACACCATCCACAAAGAGGCATTATTTATTGGTGCAAAACCCTGTCAACACGATTTACTAGATAGGATTTGGCATCAAAAATCATGATTGGTAACATTCTAGGTATAGAAATTACTGCTGAAAGGCATTGCTTCTAATTCTTAAATGCCTACAAGATAACTCATTGGCCGCTCAAAGGTTTAGAGCCCTGTCATTCACATGTTTGGAAGGCCGAAGAGCCAATTTAGAGTTTATCAAGCTGATTTTATCAGGTTCATCAGAATGAAAACATGCCTCTTCTGGACTGCGAGCAGAAAAAAAACTCATTGCCAGCAGCAAGTGAGACATTTCCTCCAGTCCTCCTGCCCCTATCAGGGATGTAGAACCTTATAGTTTGAACTATATTTACAACTGTTACTCCAATACACACTAGCAATTGCAAGTGAGCAGAAAAGAAATCATTGCCAGCAGCAAGTCAGAAAATTCCTCCAGTCCTGCTGCCCCTAGCAAGGATGTAGAGCTTTATAGTTTGAACTACATAAACAACTGTTACTCCAGTACACACTAGCAATTGCAAGCAAATAGAATAGGGGGTACATAGTAGAAGTATCGCTGCAAAAAAAATCCTTTGTGTTCACTGAATCTGACATTGCAGTCATCTGTGGTAGACTGACCAATAAAGGGCCTTGTCCTCCACCCTTCCGAGACTAATATAGTCTCAGATATGGCACTTGAAGTGGGTCAGTGTTCAATATCCTATTTAATAAGTCAAGGCCAGTAGATTAAGGCCCTGATTTAAGAGGGACTAGCACCTTCTTGTGCCACATAGGATCAATTTGTTTATGCTAATATGGCCCCAAGAAGGCCAAATTCGTCATGCCATATTTATAAAGTGTAACTCCTTGGTCGATATTATATCTGCGCCAGGCATAATTCATGAAAGGGGACGTTCCCCCATTGGGGGGGTGGCAAAAAAATGGCGCAAGGAAATCTAAAAGATTTCTTTGCATCTTTTTTTGGGCATTATTAACTCCTGCAGGCTTTAAAAGGGGGCACACCATTGGTTACAATGGGCCCCTATGTACTGTTCAGGGTAGCGCCTAAATTTGTGTGCTAAACCTGAACAGCACATCAATAGCATAAACAATTCTGACTTTATTGCCCCCTACCCTGCGCCATGGTGTTCCGTATTTCTAAATTTGTTGTACACATGGTGGCAGTAGGGGGGTGCTGAGGGGCGCAAGGAAAGGAGCACTGCACTAGGTGCAGCCTTAATTTTCTTAAATCTGCCCCTAAATGTGTCTGCACTGAAAGCTATTGAGGGCGAAGAGAATGTGGAGCCTACAGGCACCTCGTGTTAGCGCCACAGATCTAAAGCAGTGTATCCAAGGACCCTATCAGAGGCGTGTGAGGCATACGGTCTTCCACTGCAAATTCCAAGTACCACATGAGTTATATTACTTCACAAGACTCGTTTTTGGACTGGAGTAGAAGCATTCCATACTGTCTCATACTCTCACAGCTTTTTGCTGGGACTAGAATGAAATGTTGGTACCTTTTCTAACTGGTAAAATTGCTGTGGAGGAGAATGCAGTGACACCATTCACTAATGCTAGTCTGAGAAAGAACCAAGAGAAGGAAACTGAGGCCTAGAATTAGTGACTGAGATGATCCAGCTGTTCTAGGTGTGTGTCCATTGGTGACCCTGCCAAATGTTCCTGCGGCTCTTACCAAGGAAATGTAAGCATGTGTGTTGCCTTTAGCTACCATTGTGAATAAAGGAGAAACACAACATTAGTGAGGGCAAGTCTCAATTGAGAAAAAAGCTTCCTGCGCCCATCAACAGGGATAAGTAAAATCTGCCCCACAGCAACCAAACGTGGACCCCCCAAACCATGTTTGTGGCCACGATCTATGAGTATGTCTAAGTATGTATATTTCATGTTTTGTGGCCACGATTTAGGAGTATGTCTAAGTATGTATATTTCTCTCTCTACAAACCCATTTACAGCAGCCATGCGGGTGTTCCCAACTAAGGCAGGACATCACAGTTAATGAACTAATAACTTTCAATAAGTTATTGACTAAAGAGTAAAGTTAAAGCACCAAGGTAAATGCTAACCATTTCCTGCATTAATCTGAGTTTTGAATTTCATCTGAAAGCATTTATTGTAGATACTTAAGAACCTGCTTTGTGAGGCAAGGGAATATTGTAAAGATTTAAACAAAGCTTTTGCTAATCAGGGGAGAGAAAAGTGCTAAACGAAATCAAAATGTGAGCCTCATATTATAAAAAATGATAGTAATTGTTCGCTAGACGTTCATTTTAAAGAAATACAGTTTTATCTGAATTCTACATTAGCAATTAACTCTATTGTATTACTCCCAACACTATGCTAGAGAAATGCTTCTGTGCTACAGAGCCTCTTGTCAAAGGTGGTGCACCATACAGCGCTTGAAATGTCTTTGTTAAAATAATTAAGACGGAACAGCAGAGATGGGAATTAATCATTTCTGTAATTTTTTTATGTGTTAAATGTATATTGTCTGCTAGATCCTGAATTACAGATATGTAACACAAACGTTTTTTATCTTTAATTCCAGCTTCTGCCAAAGTACTGACCAGTGTAAACTTTCGATAAATTACATTGCATCGTGCATTCAATATGCTTAATTTGCTATAAAATGCTAAGCATGTTGCCATAGCTGCCACGTTTTCAGTATGTATGTCTGACAATTCTCTGTCTGCATTGTTCTTTGAGACTTGAGTGACACTATATCGCAAGCAGTTGAATATAGAACCTACTGAGATGCTCAGTGACTTTTTGGATTTGAATTTTGGTTCTTATGTTTTCTTAATGAAAATAGCAAAACTCTAAATTACAGAATACAACCGAAACACACTTACTGGATGGCAGAATGCACTCAGAGTTTATGTTGCACATTAGTACCTGTTCAGTTGTTATCCCACATGCCTGAGACCCTGTGATAAGGACTCTGCTAGGCAATGGGGGCATATTTACAAGGATGAGGTGCAGGGCAGCCCAACAAGTAACCTTGTTGCTCTGTCTTGCGCCACAGAGAAAGGGCAGTAATGCAACATATTTATATTTACAAGATACGGTGCATGTCTGTCCTTTCCCCCTGTGCTGGCACACAAATTGCTGCCCAGCGCCAACGCAGGCACCCGTGCACTATGGTGCAAGGATGCCTGCATTGTCAGCAGGATTGTTTTTGTGTGGGAAGGAACATCTTCTAGCACAAAAAACAATCCAGAAAGGCATTTTCCTCTTTCTACGTGTTCTGCCAAATGCAGCACACATAGAAAGGGAAAACAGTGAGGAGAAATACAGATGTTTCTCCTCATTGCTTCCGCCCTGGAAAGGCATACAGTTTTGACATATTCCCAGGTTTACAGACTCTTGTATATCTGGGAATGTGTCAAAACCCATTGGTGTTGCATGGGAATCCCCATCGTTATGCCCATGGTACACCTCCATGATGCAGTGTAAGGCAATACAGTGATTTACGCTGGATTGCCTTACACCATATCTACAAGACCATGAAAAGCCACACAAAAAGTGGCTTTGGTGGCCTTGTTGATATGGGTCTGCACTATGTGCCGCCGGTGCGTCCCAAAAAATGATGCAACAGGGGCACACAGTGCTTGTAAATATTCCCCATAATGTAAAATGCACCCCTCTTCCTTGTTACTATACAGCACTCACTTATCTCTTTCTGACTGGGGACCTTAGCACATGCGCACAGTTTGCTAACAGGCCCAAGGAGAGACCAGCAGAAAGGCACAATATTGCTGATGTGAGGGTGGCACTTGGTCTATTTCATAGATTATCAGTACATATTCAGCTGTGGGCCTTGAAAACTCCAGACAGTACCAAGCCACAGCCATTTGTGGGAGGTAGATATGAGCCCATCCTTATAGTACTCTGCTGTCAGCTCTTCTGCTATTTGACAGTATAGATATATGTTCCATCTGCAAAGATGGTGCAATGTTGTGTGTGTCCTCACTGCAAGGCTTTACTTGCATTCCTGATATTTCTTGAATCTCTAGCCCACTACTGCTACCGGGTCTCAAAACAAACTGAAGGCCGGAAACATAGTGGTTGTAAGGAAAAAGATTAAAACAAAAAGGAGAATGAGACAAAAGTGAGTGGTGGGGCCACTGAGAGAGAATATTTAAGAGAAAGTGAGAGTGAGGGAAGGGAAGAAAAGAAAGTGTGTTTGAGAAGGGGAGAGCGCCAACCAGATACTGAGGGTGACAAATAGAGTGTGAGGAAAGGTGGTGCCCAATACAGTGAGACTGCAGTGATGTGGAAAAATTACCATAGTCCCTAATGCTACCAAGGAAAAAGGATTTCCCCCCTTGCATGTTAGACAGTGAAAGACAACCAAAACAGCAGAGTAGTGGGCCCCTCACACATGGTGACACTGAACCTGCTACACTAGTGAAGTCTTTCTTCCTTGAGACAGGAAGATATATGAAAAGGGAAGGTTAGACAGAAGGAAAGGTATGGGAGACACAGAATACCAAAGAGGCAGACCGAATGCAGTACAAGCGTGACAGAAACAACCTAAGAAAGAAATTATTTTTAAACTAAAAGGCGAAGAGAGAAAGATAGGTGGAGAAACAGGTGAGTGAAAAGAGGGAAGAAGTGAATGGGAGGAAAGAAGAAAGAATAGAACAACAATACATAAAGGCAGAAGGACATGATAAAAAGAAAATAGGTCCTAAGTGATGGATGGGTTGGGACAATGCAGAGAAATAGTAATGAGGAAATAATGTGCAGTACCCACTATCAGGCACACTCCCGCTCCACTCGACCATCACTGCCAACCATGAAGGAGGCCTCCAGAACTTGTTTTCTTAATTTTTAATGTTTTTTGCTGTGGCTAAAAAAGATGATATTTGGTCTTAGCCAGCTTGTGTGGTGAGAGAATCGGCAGCTAAGTCCAGGAGCACTCGACTATGACTATCAAATGAGAAGCACTTCCCTCATGCTACACCCAATTTTCTCGGATCCCAACCAAAATGCAATGCATGTGAGGCTGGCCAACTCATCTTCAGGAAAGGGATAAACCAGGGAGTCTGCAACCCTTTCAGCAATAAGCAGTACTTATGTTCAATAACATAACATGTATGTTTGTAAATCACACATAGTCATGTTAGCACTGAATAACAGATGTTTATTATTACCCAACTTAATACTTCTCATTTGCATCAAACTGAGAACCTGGATGAAAGACTGAGTAGACCTACCAGTATTTGAACCTTTGACCATGAGGTCAAACACAAGCCCCTACAGTGGATGCATTAATGCACTAAGCCACAAGCCCCAGTTGCAAGTTATCCTGAGCTACTGAAATTTCATCTATTGACCACATCAAAGCAGATGATGTTAGTGAGCACCCTATGCAAGGTTGCCAGCAATAAACACATCTGTGCATCAGGCAGGATTGCCAGCAATAATGTAAAATATGCTTTGCTAATTTGGAATGCCTTGTCAAGGCTAATACATAACATTAATAACATAACAGTAACATAATACTGTAGTTGTAGCTTCCTGGCTTCCAGGTAATAGTGTTGATAATACCTCTCCCTAGTGCCACATGATTTATAAACCAACAACAGATGTATATATATTGGAAGTTCAACAATTGTTTGGCTAGAATCTGCTTATAAGTTATGAAAATACTCAAATTTTCATCTCAAATACACTCGTCAGTTTTGGTAGTCATATATTGATTGTTCCAAGCAAAAGCGTCTGATTTATGAGGATGAATTGCACAAAGGAGAACTGCTTAGATGTAGCTGGAGTGTGACCAGTAGCTCACAACACTAGCTACTCATTGGAGAAGTCTGGCATAAACAGACTGCAGGCAATGAAAGCTATCGCCCGCCTTTGCCTAGCCTGAGCAGCATTAACAATCTCCTATCTGTCACTGACACTATTGCATTGTGGCCACGAAATAAAAGAAATGAGGCAGACCCGGAATGGAACAGCAGCGCAAGCACACTGAGGATGAATATGCTGCTCATCATAATTGTGTAACACTTTCAGGTGCTTGAGGTGAGGGGGTGAATTTGCCAAAATAGTTTAGAGTGACATGTGATACATGATACTTTAAAGAGCTGTTGCCCTTGAGGTGGCAAGAGAAAGCCACCTTGATTCAAACCAGCAGTTTCCTGACCTCTAAATAGGTTGTATTGCAAGGATGATTGACTCTCTCAGCGAACCATGAAAGTGGCATTTCCCAAAAGGAACATGCCCACCCCAGGGAAGGAAGAACAATATGGCACTGTTAGAAAAGGGGGTCTCTAATTGACAGCGGTATACAAACTTGTCCAAGTAGGGACCACAATCCTAGTCAGGGTAAGTCACACACAATCCAAATTATCCTGTGCCTGGCCTCTGGTAGCATGGCACTGAGCAGTCAGGTTTAACTTAAAAGGCAATGTGTAAAGTATTTGTGCAATAAATCATACATTAACACAGTGATAACACCACAAAAATACACCGCACAGGTTTAGAAAAAAAGTTGATATTTATCTCAAGCAAAATAAGGTAAAAATGATAAAAATTCAATAAGCACAAGTTGAGATATCACATTGCCAAGTGTAAAAAGAGTCTTAAGTCCTAAAAATCAACAGTTTTCTCTCGGTTATACAAAGTACACAAAGTACCTGGTTTGCCTAAACAATAACACACACACAGACCGCAGGGGAGATGTGTGGAAAAATATGGTGTGCGTCTGATTTTTTGATGCGGCACAGACAATGCATCATTTGTTTCCATGCTGCACGGGACTAGCGTTGTTTTTGAGCACGCAGTTTTGGTTCCTCACTGTGATTCAGGGATCTTTTTGAAGCCTGGGACAATGTGAGGAAATCCTGGGCACGCTGAAAGAAGTCACAGATGTCGTGCTGATCCAGTAGGGCGATGTGTCAAATTTTCCACTTGGGGAATTGGTTGCGTCGTTCCGGTTCGGCTGTGTGTTGATCCGGTATGGCTGTGTGCCGAATTTTCGGTAATAAGGCAGGCTCTGTGTCAAATGTTCACTTGGGAAGTCAGGCTGTGTCACTCTGGTTCAGCTGTGCAGCGGTTTCTCAGTCGCAAGACAGCAGTGAGTCATTTCTGGCAGGCTGTGCATCAATTTGCATTGCACAAGGAGTTTCCTGAAGATATTAAGGCCCTCATTATGACACTGGCTTTAAATCCCACTTACTGCCACACCGATGGCCGCCAACTTACCGCCACTGCTGTGGATATCCCTTCACCATATTATGACACACACACCAATCCGTCAGTATTCAGCCACATACACAAATCTGCCAGACCAAAAGTCAGTAATAAACTGGCGGTCCCAAAATCCACAAAATTATGCCAACAGAGCAACACCCACCACATTATGACCCACGAATCACCACGGCGGACATTCAACGCCAGTAAACCATTGGAGGTACATAACGCTGCGCTCACAATTGACACCCACATACAAAACAACACCAAATTGGACAATTCAAACAACACACACCTGACACCCATACACACACCACACCCACACACACTACTATAAAACACACACCCACATTACCCACAACTCTTTACGAATACAAACCATTGTCAGCAGAGAGACACCAAGACCACTGACACAACATGAGCCACACACTATTCACACCTGTACACCACTCACGCACTCCACATCACACACCCCAACACATTACCCAACACACCCTCACCAACACACATCACTCAACACCCATGGCACCACAAAGACACCCCCATTTCACAGAGGAGAAGCTAAGGTCATGGTGGAGGATATTGTCAGGGTAGAGCCACAGCTATTTGAAGCACAGGTGAAGCAGATATCTATAGTTAGGAAGATGGAGCTATGGCGGAGAATTGTGGACAGGATCAATGCCGAGGGACAGCACCCAAGAACTAGTGATAACATCAGGAAGAGGTGGAATGACCTACAGGGGAAGGTACGTTCCATTGCAGCAAGACACTAGCTTGCAATCCAGAAGACTGGTGGTGGACCCCCACCTCCTCCCTCACAACTCACAGCATGAGAGGAACAAGTCTTGGCAATACTGCATCCTGAGGACGTGCCCGTAAGAGGACAGGACTCTGGTAAGTGAACTCTCCACTTTTATCACCCCCTACCTGCATGCCATCACAAACCTTCACCCTCACCCTCACTCCCATCACTCCACTACTTCCCACGCACCCCACAATCACATCTCACTCATCCCAGTGCCAAGCCCTGCATGCTTTACCAATGCATGGACACCACTCACAGCCCTGCATGGGCACTCATCACTAAAGCATGCACATTATAGAGAATTAACCATCCCACCATACGCTAACATACACAAGTGAAAGCTGGCAGGGTAAATCCAACCAAAGAGGGGAAGCTACAGATTTACAATATGTCAGACACAGAAACCATAATACATCATTTACATCCCGACAGGTACTCCAGCCAATGTCAGTGGAGAGGAGGTACCCGCACTATCTAGTCCCCAGCTGAAGAGGCCCACAATGATTACAGCAACTCTGGTCTTCAGGATCTGGATGACCTACCTGGCCCATCATGGACCACTGGACAGCCGGTTACCTAGGCCCAGTCACACACCACCACAGAGCCTGCCCCATCAGGAAACGCCACCACAGCACCCAACCAGCATACCCATACCTCTGTCCCCAGGACAGGTCAATCAGCAGTGTGTCCACCTCTACAGGGACCCCAGGGCACACCTCACCCCCAAGACAATAAGGGACCTGGGGTCAGTGGTAATGGGCACATGGTTCAGGGGACAGAGGCACAGGCCAACAGGGACACTGGGAGGACTTTTGTGAATCAGGGGGTGGGCAGGCCCAGCGAACCGACTCTTCAGGAGGCACTCACAGAGTTCCTGGGATACTATCAACATTTTCAGGACACAATGGGCCAGATCCTGGACAATGTGCAGGAGAACAGGCAGCTGCAGGAGGGACTGTACCAAGGGGTCAGGGAGGACTTGCGGGCCATTAACAACACCCTGATCTCCATTGCAGGTGTGCTGGCAGACATGGCCAACAATATGAGGAGGCAGTCACACACCAGCAAGCCCCTGGCACTAGCTAGACATCTGAACAACCTTCCACCTCTGCTGCTGCTAGTGGTCAGGAGGCCCCGCCACAGGACTCACAGGATACAAGCAGCCCTCCCCCTGCAGAAGGTGAACCACCCCACAAATGTTCCCTGGGATCCAGACAAAAGCCAGAGACACTTGCCAAGACCCCTGCCAGGAAATGAGACTATCCTGATTGTCACCCTTGTGTCCCACAATGTAACCCTGTCCACCTTGAATTGCCATTGCTCCCCTTCCTATGTCCCCTTGGGCAATAAACCTGTGCTACAAACAGACTGGAACAATACAGTGAACTTTCCTCCATCATCACCCCATCCCATTTCACTTCCCCCTCCATATATCAGCACTTCAATAAACACCCTTTGAAAAAAAAATGTTTTGCAGTATGTCATGTATATCAAATATGTATTCATTGCAACAGGTACAAACATTGCAAATCAACTGTACAGACAATGAGCATAGAGCATAGCTGGCTGTAGTGATCACAACAGGAGTATATGTCAGATCACCAACATATGCAAAATGAATTGCCAGAGGGAACAGTAAGTGGGCCTAGAAGTTGAAAATATCAGCTTGCCATTGCCACACAAATTAAAACAAAAGTCATTGAAATGTGAAGTAACACTTTCCTACCTGTGTGTCAATGGAAGTATTGCCGGATCACATATGTTCTGTTGTCCTCATCCTCATCCTCTGCGTCCTCATCCTCACTGTCCACAGGGTCTACTGCTACCACACAGGCATCTTCAGACTCCTCCTCCTGCATGAATGGGGCATGGCATCTGAGGGCAAGGTTATGCAACATGCAGCATGCCTCCACTATCTGGCAGTCCTTCTTTGGTGAGTAGCACAGGGATCCACCTGTTAGATGGAGGCACCGGAACCTGGCCTTCAGGAGGCCAAAGGTCCTTTCAATGATCCTTCTGGTTTGCCCATGTGCCTCATTATAACGTTCTTCTGCCCTTGTCAGGCATTCCTCACATGGGGTCAGCAGCCATGATAGGTTTGACCAGAGTCACCTGCAAATATTGAGGGACAACATTTAGCCACACACTATCCTATACCGCCCACACCATACCCATACACCAACATATACTGGGTAGGAACCAGGGCTCACCTATTAGCCACACCCTGTGCCTCTGTAGTTGGCACATCACATTTGGGATGCTGCTATTTCATAGGACAAAGGCATCATGCACCGACCCTGGATACTTAGCATTGACGTGGGAGATGTACTGGTCCGCCAAGCACACCATCTGAACATACATGGAGTGGAAACTCTTATGTTTCCTGAACACCTGCTCATTCTGCAGGGGGTCAGGGACAAATGCAATATGTGTTCCATCAATCGCCCCAATTATGTTGGGGATATTTCCCATTGCATAAAACTCGGCCTTCACTGTGGCCAAACCTTCAACCTGGGGGAAAACAATGTAGCTGCACATGTGTTTAATCAGGGCAGACAACACTCTTGTCAGCACTATTGAGAACATTGGCTGTGACATTCTTGCTGCCAGGCCAACTGTCACTTGGAAGGAACCAGTTGCCAGGAAATGGAGTACAGATAACACTTGCACAAGATGGGGGAATTCCAGTGGGGTGACGGATAGCAGATATAATTTTAGGTTCAAACTGGGTACACAGCTCTGATTGTGGCCCTGCCATGTCTATAAGTGAGGATAATGTGCCTGTCCGCCAGTGTTCCCAATTCCACCAGGAGTCTGTACACGAGGGTATGTCTCCATCGCCTATTCATCTGCAGTGGTAGGAATCTAAGGGACAAAAGAGTGAGGAGCCGGTCACAAACTGAACAATGGAGCTGCAACAGTAGTTTGCATCCTGTAAACATGTAATGGGTCATTGCGATTCGTCGAGTATGTGCAAATATCTCCAGTGACTCAGCCTTATTCCAGGGCCTGCTCTCCCACCCTGAAATGGCACAGTGCCCATCATTACAACTTACGCATGGTAGGGTGGTATCCGGGTGGGGGATGTGTGTCAGTAGGTGCCCCTAGGTCATGCTTGATATTGCAGAGTAGGTCCCTTGGTGGATAGGGTTCTGAAGGGATAATCTTGCTACCTAGGTCGTAGGTATCCACTACTGGTCAGGGCAGCATGGGTCCGAAGTGTGCTGCATTTGCCGGTGTGTGCCCCTCCTCATGCCTTGGTGGCAAGCTATTTCTCTGGTAGTGCAATGCATATTGCGTAGACCAGTTCCCTGCGTGTGAGGGGGCTGTGCACGCCAACCGTGGTATTAGTGCAGCCATTGACCCAGTGTATCCTTTGTCTCTTTCCCCAACTTTTTTGTTTTGTCATCCTGTCCTTATATGCATTAGCATCATCCGGCGGCGGAGCAGAGGCACCGGTGACAGAGGGAGCTGCATCCTACTGGACCCAGGAGGTAGAGTCTATCGATGGTGAGGGCACCAGTGGGACGGAGGGTAAGGGGAGCACCACGGCGGAGACTGGAGGGGACACTTCAGACACAGATACCTCCTCCGATGGAAGCTCCCTGGTGGTGGCGGACACTTCTGTGACCACCCCAACCACAGGTACAGCTGCCACCCCCCATACCAGCACCGCCCTCCTAGCAGCCCCTCATTGGGTTGCCTGGGCCCGCTCACCCAGGAGGCTGGGCATCTCCTTCGCCACAGGCACCTCAGGCCCTGCCCCAGTTAGCCCCGCTGCCCTAAGTGAAGAGGCTGTTGACCTCCTGAGATCCATCTCTGTAGGGCAGTCAACCATTGTGAATGCCATCCAGATGCTGCCAGCCCAGATGCAACAATCTAATGCATTCCTGGACTGCATTCACACTTGATTTGCGGCCCAACAGAGATGGATTCAGGCTCTGCCCTCCTCTCTGATGGCATCCATTGACCCTGTTTCTACAATCCCCCCTCAATTGTCCACTGCCCAGTCCTATTCCCCTAAACCCTAACCTATCCCAGGCACACAGACAGACGAGCATGCACACAAGACAACACCCAAAAGTGTCACAGTCAAACACAAGCACCACACCTCATCCCACAGGCACTCACGCAAACACCATCCAGTTGCAGACACAACAACATCCACTATTTCCACTGTCTCCCCCTCTTACCCCCCCACCACCTCCCTCCCAGGCATTTCTGCATTCACACCTACATGCACTACATCATCATCCACTACCAGCATCATCACCACACCAAGCAGAACACTCACCTAACTGGCAGACACCTCCCCCACAGCCATGCACACATCCCCTGTGTCCTCTCCCACTGTGTCTGTCCCACCAGCTAAAATACACAAACGCAAACACTCAGACACACAACAGCCATCCACCTCACAACAGCATACAGACCATGCACCTGCACCCAAACTCAGCAGACAGACACCTCCAATAACCACTCCCTCATCCTCCAATCCCATTCCTTCTCCCTCTTCCCCCCAATATCTCTAAAATACTGTTCCTAACCACCATTGACCTCTTCCCTATGCCTCCCCCCATCCTGCATGTATGGCCAGGGTACACAAACCCAGCCAAGTACCTCAGCCACGCAGTCTACGGGCCCAGTCCTATCCGCACCCACTCATGGTGGGAAGGAATCCAGGCCATATGTACTGAAGGGGTAGGAGCCTGCACCAGCCAGTCCAAAGGGGAAGGAGCCTGTCCCAGCAGACAAGAAGGGCAAGGAGCCTGCACCTGCCACCCGAAAGGCCAGGGAGCATGCACCTGCCAGCCGAAAGGACAAGGAGCCTGCACCAGCAGGCAGCAAGAGCAAGGAGTCTGCACCAGCAGGCAGGAAGAGCAAGGAGTCTGCACCAGCAGGCAGGAAGAGCAAGGAGTCTGCACCAGCAGGCAGGAAGAGCAAGGAGCCTGCACCAGCAGGCAGGAAGGGCAAGGAGCCTGGACCAGGAACTGTGACAGCGCCCCCACCACCAACTATGGTTGTGCATCCGTCTAAGGGTGCAGGGGATGTGCAGGAGCCTCCCCCCACCAGCAGCATCACCACTGTTCATCCATCTAATGGTGAAGGGAATGTGCAGGAGCCTCCCCCCACCAGCAGCACCAGCACTGTGCAGCCATCACCACCGGCAGACGCTATGTAGTCCTGCCTACATGGGCTGCTGTGCGGCCTGCCCCCTCCAGAACCAGTGGGTAAGATACCCACTCGAGAGACTGTGGCCCATCACTTCCCAGGATCAAGCACAGGGCATGTTGCACCCTCCAGAACCAGCGGGCAAGGCACCCACATGAGAGACTGTGGCCCATCAATCCCCAGCATAAAGCACAGGACATGTTGCCCCATCCAGAACCAGTGGGCAAGACAACCACTTAAGAGACGGTGGCCCCGCACTCCCCAGGACCAAGCAAGGGCCATGTTGCCCCCTCCAGAACCAGTGGTCTTGTTTCATCTCCCGGCTGAGGTGCCCCTTGCCGCCTGTACCCCTGAGGTGCCTGCCTATTTACTAACTGATGCCACTGCAGTATTCTCTCTGTGTTGAAGCAGGTAACAATTGAGGCCTTGGACTTTGGCCTGTAGCCATGTGGCCCACTCAAATTGAGGACTGGGCTGTGTCCCTTTTTCTGTAAATATGTATATATCTATTATCTTTCCTAACTTACTAAATCTACTGTGTTGATCTTATTACAAACACTTTGGCAAAATCGTTTTGTCCTTGCATTATTCAGCCAAGTTACGGGGTCAAATTGTTTTTGTAGTGTATCTGGTTGTGTGTATGGTGTGTGTGTGTGGGATGTGTGTTGTGCATGTGTGTGTCACTCTCTTTTTCCTCCCCCCCTCCCTTGTGTGCTAGGTGGCTGTACTCACTGTCATTGCCTTCTGGTGTTCGTGGTGGAACAGAAAGTAGAATATAATCGGAAAAACATGCAGTTCTGGTTCCATGGCAGCGTGGTTCTTCCCTGTGTCTCCAATGGTGAGTCCTTTAACTTCTGAGCTCAGTTTCCACCAGGCTTTTGATGTAGTTGGTACCGCCCCGAAAAAGGTGGCGGTTTGCAGGGTCTTAATATGGTGGGCGGAACATTGACTTCCGCCTTGCTGTTGGCGGTTACTGCCGTGATGGCCGTTGTTTCCGCCCTGGCGGTCGGTGTGGTATATAATTTGGCAGTATTACCACCACTTTATCCCTGAACAACAGGGTAATAATGAGGGCCAAAGTCTTTTTTGGCCGTGAGACTTCAGAAAACATGAGGCAAGCTCAATCCAATCTCTTGGAGAGCACTTCTCAGCAAAGTCAGAGGGCAGTAGGGCAGCAGGGAAACAACAGGGCAGCAGGTCTTTTCAGCAAAGCAGTCCAGATGAGTCCTTTTCGGTAGCCAGGCAGTTCCTCTTGACAGGTTCAGGTCCATAATGTCTGGGTTGGTGGGGTCAGAGACTCAGTTTACCCAAAACTGCCTTTGAAGTTGGGGAGACTTCAAAGAGTGTTTTTAAAGTGCACACGTTCCCCTTTCATTACAGGCCTGTCTGCCAAGGTCCCAGTAGGGGGTTTGGCAGTCCATTGTGTGAGGGCAGGCCACTAGCCTTTGAAATGTAAGTGTCAGGCCTTCCACCCTTCCAGCCCAGGAAGACCTATTCAGTATGCAGATGAGTGCAGGTGTGACTGAGTGTCCTTTGTTTGTGGTTGTCTGAGTGAAATGCACAAGGAAGTTGTCAACCAGCCCAGCTCAGACATTGATTGGAAACAGGCTATAAGACACTAATGGATTTTAAGTGCAGAGAAATGCTCACTTTCTGAAAGTGGTATTTCTAAAATAGTAATATAAAATCCAACCTCACCAATAAGCAGAATTTTCTATTACCATTCTGGCCATACTAATTACGACCTGGTTACCCTTTTTTTTACCAGAATCTACCACTCAAACAGTATATAAGTGTATTCCTAAAGCTATCCTATGAGAGGAGCAGGCCTCACAGTAGTGGAAACCAAATTTAGGAGTTTTCAACTTCCAGGACATATAAAACACACATGTACATGTCCTGCCTTTTATCTACATAGCACTCTGCCCTATGGGTTACCTAGGGCATACCTTAGGGGTGACTTATGTAGAAAAAGGGGAGTTTAAGGCTTGACAAGTACTTTTAAATGCCAAGTCGAAGTGGCAGTGAAGTTGCACACACAGGCCTTGCAATGGAAGACATGGTTAAGGGGCTACTTATGTGGGTGGCACAAACAGTGCTGCAGGCCCACTGGTAGCATTCAATCTACAGGACCCGGGCACCTGTAATGCATTTTACTAGGGACTTACAAGTAAATCAAATAGGCCAATTGGGAATGAACTAATGTTACCCTGTTTAAGGGACAGAGCATATGCACTTTAACACTGGTTAGCGGTGGTAAAGTGTGCAGAGCCTTAAAACCAGGAAAAACAGTGTCAGAAAAGAGGTGGGAGGCAGGCACAAAGTTGGGGGATGACTACCCTAGGCTGTCAGGTCTAACAGGCACCTTATGAAAAGCATGGCAGTGGGCAGGCTGCGTTTCACCACGACCCTGCATGGGAGCTATATTATGACACAGCACTACAGGGGGCCACAGGACAGAAGTTAAACCACCAATAGTTAATGGGATAAGGCAATCCATTTAGTTTCCTATCTAAGAAGAAAAAAGTTACTTTCAGCCTCACTCTTAGTGCCATGCTAATTCTAAAATCTAGGATAAGCAATGGTTTTTGCCACTTGTTATTATCATGAGTTACATGCATGTTGTGTTCAGATTTGAGGATTTTGCACTCACAGTTTCTACAAGGGAGATATAAGGTAAGTACTTTGTTGCAAGACAAACCAGAAAGATCATTTCCACACATCGGGCATTTTACCACACAGTTTTTGCACCTAATTTCTTAGCAGAACACACCAGGGGTAGTTTACATAACTCAAATCATTAGCTATGCCAGGAATGGAGACTAGATTTTGCTTTCATATTTGGTCAGTCCTAGGCGGAATTTTCAGAAATGTTCAAAAAGTCAACTCTGGTAGGTTTGTTTTAACCCTTTCACTTCTGGGCCTCTTCTGCCTAGTGCTAAGCTTCTTTTTGTCCATTAGGGATAGTTAGCACTTAGGCCTCCATAACTTTTTTTCCACATAGGCTATGCAGACAAAATTTGCGTCCTTATTTTCCAACATCCTGGGGATTCTAAAGATAACTAGAGTTTGTGGATTCCCTTTCAGGGGACCGAGAAATTGACCCAAATATGGAATATTTTTTGTTTTTCAGGGAGGGAAAATGGGAAAAGTGCTGCGTAAGAAAGAGTTTTTTTTTTCCTGTAAATGGCAACAACGAAAGGTTTGCAGGGCTAAAATCACCATATTCCCAGCTTTTAGGAACAGGTAGGCATGATTCAGAAAACCTAACTTTTAACTGGGATAGCCCATTTTTCCTGTTTTTGTGATTTCACCCTCCTTTTAGTTTGTGATGGAAACGGGTGTGAAACGCATGGCACAAAGAAACTACGGGACACATTTTTAAAAAGTGACACACAACTACTCTAGCACAGTTGTGCATCAAAAAGTTTAACACACCTTCCTCAGCGCTATCCGTGCACCATATTTATAAAACACGCACCATGGTGTTAAGGAAAGGTTAGCGCAAAAAACAATGATGCTAACCATTGCGACAGATCGTAAAGCAAAATGACGCTAATGTTGCAAAAGTGGCGTTAGCATGATTAGCTGCATGATTTTTACGCTCGTGCAACAGCTAATTTTGCTTCAAAAGATTTTTAAAAAAAAAGGAAAAATACCAAACAAGCCACGAGGACCCAAGATGGAGAATGCAGTACAGGAGAGACCCCAGAAAGATCCCAATCAGCCCAGTACAAGCCAGGATGGACAAAGAAAACAACAGAAGGGGAAGAGGAAGTGTTGCTTCAGTGAGGAGGAGAATATCATCTTGGTCAGAGAGGTGACAGAGCACCCACACCAGTTCTATGTCACTTCTAAATTGCCAATAGGTACGAAGGAGGACATATGGCAGTTAATTGTCAATGAAGCCAACAGTGTGGCAGTGGTGAAGAGGACTGTCACCGATTGTAAGAAGGGCTGGTATGATTTCAAGCACAGAACTAAAGAGAAATTGATCAGGAACTGAAAGACAGCACTGCAGACTGGAGGTTGAAATAGGGCACCTCAGGTGGACCTGGATGAGCTGGAGGAGATGGCGGCAATGGTCATCCCAGAGGGGCTGGTCACTGGAGACTCAAGACAGGACAGTGTAGACTTCCAAGACCCACCATAAATGCATGGTATGTTGCAGCGGGAGGCAATCTTGAAACTAATAAATGTTAGAAGGGGGAGGCACATAGGACACACTGAATGCATGCAAAAGTGTTGCCTGGGGACACAGTAATGGCCAAACACTTCTAATGAGCTCTCACCTTCCACCCTATATGCACAGAGCATTTCTCAACTTTAACATCAATCCCTTCACTGTTGCAACTGAACCACCTGCCATATTTAACACTCATTGGGCAACATGTACTATGCTTTTTGTAAAGGGTGAGCCAATGAGAACTGCAATACCCCTCCATGCACCATTGGGAATGGGCATAAAAGTGATCATACACAACATATAGGGCATGTCTGTGATTATTATCTGTGCTGATGTACAAGTAGCTTCCATGTCACCATATAGCAAAGTTTCCTGTGTAGTGAGGATGGTTGGTGTTGTGCACAAAGGGACACCTTCATACATAACATCAGCTATGAGTGTTCTCTCTGTCTCACTAGGGACCATATTTACAAGCTGTTACTGCAACATTTTCATCATATTGAATGATGCCAATGTGGACTCAAGCTGCCCATTCCCCTTGTGCTACAGTAACAAAGTCACACAACACATGCATAGATCTACTTTCCACATCCTTGCACAACAATATGCTGGTTCCAGATATGATGTATGCAAGGGAACATTTCTGACGCAGGAATGGAAGAACAGATGGGGCAGATAATCCATAAAGATTGCACTGTGTTATCGTTTAACCTTATTTTTGAGGCCTGCCAAAGGCTGATGTTAAAGTGAAGTGTTAAACATTGTACGCAATTGACCTCCCTATGCTTTGCTACACTAGTGCCATCATTTATGGCCCCAGTGCAGTAAAGCACCACAATAGTGCCAAAACTCACAAGACTACTGTGGAAATGTCCACCATGGTGACCAGTAATGTAAATAGGGTGCTTCTATGGTGTCATTGGCTGGGGCAAGGGGGCTGCAAGGAAAATGATGGTTTGGGATCAATGCTTCATATACATAGACAGTTTGCCTGTGTGCAATGCACAATGCAAGACACATTATATAACTACATTATTTGGAAATACAAACTTGACATACACCCACTCGTCACTCCCACACCACTCTTAAGTTCTAGGACTACACTGAACTAAACCCATATGTTTATATTTTTGTAGGCATCAGAAGCTGAGTGGGACACACATGTGTTGCATGGAAAGATCTTAACTATACTCATGAAATGCCAACTACATGCAGCGTTAGGTGTGAGAGGGGCACATAAGAAATAGGCCAGGGCAAAGTATGCAAGTTGACTTACCTTGGCATGGTAATTAGACGCTACCATTCTCCACCACTAAAGTGAAAGGTAAAAAAAATATGCATTGGTCGAGCACTATGATGTCTATGTCTGGGTTTTGTGGCACATATTTATCCATTTATGATGAAGGATGCAGTGCAACAGGTCAGCTTTCTGTGCTGTGCAGCATCATCTCAAATGTGCAGGAATGTGTAGTTGTCACAGGTAGTCAATGCATCCCTCTATTAACCTTGGTTATGGCAAAAGAAATGAAGTAGAATGGCAACATTTCCACACAATCTGCATGTGGTAGGGGTGCCCCTCTTGCTGGTCCAAATGCACAAGTGCATGGTGGCACACATCCCACAAATTCAACTAACAGGAATGCTGTCTTCTACGTTCAATGATCGATGATGATTGTAACACACAATTAAAGTAGTCAACAATAGGACTACAGCAGTGTCAGTCCTTAGTACCACTATTACAATGCCACCCCTCATGTGGTTTCCCAACATGATGCATTCACACATTAACAAGCCTCAAAATGTGTCTGGTCCTCATGTTGTTAGAGTGATGGAAGTGGGTGGGCTTTCCACATACATCCTCCTAGCCACTTTGAGTCATGTGTTCAGTATCCTGCACCACACTTCGTAATGATGAGTCACCTCTGGTGTATATGTGCAAACAGAAAGGAATACCTTCCAGCAAAACAACACTCAGTCCAGAAATGCAGGCATCCTTGCAGCTATGCTATAAGTAAATCTGGGATGCACAGATGAGTGTTCTACAGAAAGGGAGAAATTCCTGTTTGCACACATACACAAGAGGTGGTTGAATCTCACAATCGGTGGTGCAGAATACTGAACACGTGACTCAAAGTGGCTAGGAGGATGCATGTGGATAGCTCACATCTTTCCATTACTCTAACAACACATGTGGGGCGACAGAGGAGTCAGTTACTTCCTCAAATGTATGTAAAATCAAATGCAAAATATTCCGTACATCTCCATTTGTGGTGAGGGCACAAATCTCTAACAACGCCCATGGCATGCATATGTAACACAGTCAAATCAATGAAAGGGGGACATATGCAGAAGGCCATGATATGTTATTCACAGCGGGTGTAACACACTGGCAATTGTGGACTGGCAGATTGTGGCAATGGTGACTCCATAGAAACAATGCTCAGATGGCACAGTGTGCCTCTGGGGTCCATAAATGTGGACCTTGATGTGTGGGTCTGTACTATGTCACCAGTAGCAAGTAAATGATGACTCATGTCAACAGCAACTACAGTCCAAGATTGACATTTCAATATCCCATTGCAGAGGATGATGCCTTACCTCCTGCAGAGCTGCCTGTCCTGGATTTCTCTGATGTGTGGATAAACAGCTGCCGCCCATCAATGCTGACACTCTCCAGGATGTCCTAGGATCCTTCCAGACACCATATCCAGTCACAGGGAGGACACACAGCATTGCGGGGCTTCCACGTGAACTACCCAACAACCAACACACAGCACCGACCACTACAGCCACAGCCTTGTACTCTGAGGACCCAGACATTACCTTTCAGAAGAAATTGGTAGGAGTGTAGCAGGAACTGGCAAAGCAGGTGCAGGTGGGGATGGAGAACATGGTGATCAGCCTAGAGGGGGTGCAGAGAAGTCTCAGTCAGAATAAGGACAACTCTTCTGCCATCAGAGGCACCTACTCTCCGCTACATGGGATCCAGCAGTCCCTGGCCGACATAGCTGGTGTCCTGAGGCAGAGGCTGGAACAATTGGCCTTCTAAAGTGGCAGCAGCATGATTGACAACAGGCTGGGGGCTATCCAAAATGTTCTGGAGTCCATGCAAGGAAATCTGTCCCCCTTCCTTGAAAATCTGACTGTCTACTACCTTGATGTACCTGTTTTGTTGCAAAACCAGCAGTTCCTCCTGCTGCAGTGATGCCTTTCACTTTCCCATAAACGGCAGCTGCTGGGACCGCTGATTCCACATCTCTATCCCCTGATGTGTGTGTGTCCCCTTCAACTTCAACACCAGCACCATCCATGGCACAGGAGGCACCTTACAGAGAGGATGAAGATGTGGAAGGAACATCATTCTTCAGAAAAACCACCCAGTAGCTGTAGTGTCTGGCACATGGACAGTATCTCTTTAGTTATGTGCCTAAGATCATGCCAGTGCACAGTTGGCAATGTGCCCTCTTCACTCTACCACTGTTGACATATTATGCATAGACTGTCATAGTCTCATGTTTACCTATTGTCAATTTGGGCACCTCCTCTCTGATTCACACCTCTCCTACACATGTCTCATGACATGCCCCCCCCCCCGAACTCTGACTGGACATTCAATGGCTTGGGATATCTTATGGGGTCACCTGAAACAAAACTTGCACATCTAAATAAATTACCATATTCATATGTGTTCTTCTTTGTTCCAGTGATCCATTAACTGTTCCAAATGTATGCATTGGTTGAAGCTATGGCAATGAGTATTAAACAAAAGGCCATGTATGGCTTTCTGTCAGACACAAAGCCAAACACAGACTCAAACATGATTAAGGTGACTGATAGCATTGTGGACTCCCACAAAATTTCTGAGTCTTCCAAGCACACATTAAACATGTACCATGCAAGTTTACAAATGGCATGTTTGTTTCAGAACAAAAGTGTCTGGAAATATCTCTGATGATTGTACCAGTACAACACTGATGTGACAAACAAAATAGCCATATGTACGACTGTGTGGGGCAGCTGTTAGTGTGCCAGTATCTATTTCCCAAATTTGGTGAGTACAATGTTCTAAATTTTTGAAAAATGAATGTTACAAACCCTATAGATGGTGTCTGATTACCTGTCTTAGAATCTGTATCCATGCACAATCAGAGTGCCAGGATCAGCGCTGTATAGTGTATTGAGTAGCTGATGTCATGCCGCTGCCTATCAGACAGGTACTTGGCCATAGAAGATACACATACTCACACATGTAAATCAATACTGAATGCACACCCAAAGGCATTTGTCCAACATGACCAGTGCAGACATAACACACACAAAGTTAATCATAATGGTCACCATATTGCAGGAAACTAACATGATTTATTTATATTAAAATTTCTACCTATCAAAAACCTAAACTGCACACTAACCTTCACTAACCTAACCTATATTAACTAAACTTAACTTATCACTACAGCTAACTAATCTTATCCAAACGTATCTTATACATGTAATGCTACACAATAAATACTGACCCCCACTTAAGTGACAACATGAACTAAAGCTAAATATAGACGAACTAAGCATATTGCCTAAACAAATATATTTATTTAGATTTTTTCTTTTTTTTCCCATTTTTTTACCATGTACCCATACCCCAATACATAACTCCCCAAACCCTCCAAAAACAATATCAATTCTAAATCCCCCTAACTATACCTAATATGTCCTAAAACTAACCTACTCAATGCTACCTTACCTATGCCTTCCCATATAAAACCCACTAAAGCTATTTACACTCAAAACTAGGGGAAGGGAAGGTATGGTGAAGAGGAAAGGGTCGAAAGTCCATGCCTCGTTATCTTCTTTTAAATGTACTTCACAAGGTTGTAATTTCTTTTGTTTGCCTCCTCTAATTTGGCCAACCTCAAATTAATTTTGGCGGTGCCCTTCTGCATTTCTTCCTCAAATTTGGTGGCAGTGAAAGCTGGTTTTGGCTGTGGATGGGATGGTGTTGCAGTAGGGGTCATTGATGTTTGGGGTGGAACCTGCAGACCCACCCCTGACTTTTTGTGTTGGGGTCTCACTTGTGTGTGTGCTGGTTACAGGCTTTTTTGGCTGGTACTCCATGAGGAAATGCCTGCCACAACCCCAATGTTTTTTCAACTTTGTATCACGTAGCCATCCTTTGGTACCCTTTCCAAACCACACAGTATCTCTGCCCTTTTCTCAAACACACGCTTATGTGCTGGAGTCATTGAGGCCACTAAAACATAAGGTGAACATGTCATCAAAAACTGCATTGGGCAGAGGAAGAACAAGCATGCAATGGAAACAGCATCTTCAAATGGCACTTGTTGTCCACCAGAACTCATAAAACAATGTCAAGCCCAAAGTCTATACCAATCTGCCTCCCAAGCATCTACATTATATTGTATATGTTGCAGGGATAAAGGCTAACCAAAGTTGCACCTTATCAACGCACAAGCTTGTAACATCTCCCAAGTACCAGGTAAACACTTACCATGCACATCTCATACATACATGATGTGACAATGCTCATCTAGCACTCATTATGATGGGTAGATCATGTAGGTCCCTCTGACACATCTTTTTGCTTCAATCCATAGACATGCACCACACACCTCAGAGCAAGAGCTGAAATCTCAATGTGGACTCAACTAAGTGTTGGCCTTCTCAAAAAGTTCCTTGTGTGGCTGGTGCATCACTTCATTTCTGAAGAGAATTGAAGTGCCGGCGGTGCAAGTGGCTCATTGATAAGCCTCTTGGAAACCTCCTCACATGGTCATTAATTGTACCGTGCCCAGAGTTACTTTCTGCTATGTGTGAGACACAGTGCATTAAAATGTGCTGAACCAAATATGTTGCCAACATCCATACATTTCTGAACCCCAACACCTCTGACACATATCTTGACTGACATCACAGTGTTTGTGCACATTTTTACCTTTTCCAAAGACTCACAAATCAATTGCAGCACATGTTGGCACCTGTGCATCATTTAGTTGTATTCCACATACTCAACATAACATCATACATATTGTCAATACCCAAGGATAGATTATGGTTTCTTAATTGACATACATGTCATTCTTACATGGAAATGAACACATCATACTACCTCACACACAACCCTTGCTCTACACATTTGACATACAAGGTAACAATTACTGGCAGCATCAGGGTCTTCAAATTGTGAAACCTCTCCAACGGTGTAGGGTGCAAGTACACTTGCAAGACATGACAGGAAAACATAGCTTCGTGAATGTTGAACAAAGAAAAGCATGGACAACTGTTACACATTCCACCTGTTTAGTAGATTGACCTAGTTAGCTTAGGTTTAGGAATGACCAACTGATATCTTCAACATGTCAATTAGACAGATATTGTTAGCCCACAAAAACACGTACAGATATGGGATTAACCCACAAGTACATGTCTCAAATACAAACGTAACAATTTCTTGGGAACAAAACACTGTCAATTGACTGAAGCTTAGGATTTTGTTAAAAATGTATGTAAAATTGCAGCATCAACTCAGATGCTCCACTTTTTCAACGGCCCCATACCACCACCTAACTCCACCATGTGTGTGCTGTATTTGACATATGGCGCACATGGGTGCATGTTAGGATAACAGTGTTGTAAACTATGACATTATTGTGGCACTTTGCATGATTGGCACCATACATGAAGTTGCCAAACCTGCTAAGTGAATTTAGGCACATTGAAAACATTGGAAGTGTCATATTACATTCCTGCCTTAGGCACGCATTGAATTTAACTAAAAAATGGTGCAGTGGAATCTAGTAGATTTAACTGCTCAATTTTTGTGTGTCTCCTATGGCCGAAACACACCACTTGCATTCACAATGCCTGGCACAGGCATTATGTGGTGGCAGGGTTTAAAAGTGCCACAATGCTTGCATTTCACAACTTTTGACATATGGTGTGGCAACACACCTCCATCAGCCACATTACCTTACGAAATATGATGCCAGTTTTGCAGTAGGAGCCACTAAGCCCTTCTTACATTTGGGAAGTTGTTGTGTCAATCGAGTTCCAAAGCATAAATAAATACAAATTGAAATTGTGTCACTCTGCATATATATGACTCAAGGAACACACACATCCATGACTCACTACACTTCTGTGTCATGTTTGTCATCACATAAACATGACAATGCAAATTTCCACAGTTGTCAAGCCCATGATGGACATGGACAGTTGTGCCCGGTAAACATGAACCCTTGCACCATTATGCATGTGTGTTTAGTTTTCTACACTTCAATATGTATATGTGATACACAAGATACAAATAGAGGTATGTGCTAATGGTCAGCATCCAGTGCATTGCTGACCTCTCATGAATTCAGGTTGGCTGAGACACAGAACTAGCTGTCCTAACCTTTGTCATGGCATGCTGAAGTAATCCTTTTGTCTTACAGTCAAGCAAATGCAAAAAAGGATGTAGCTACATTTAAGAGGTACTGATCAACAGCTCTGCCAACCTGAATTACCAGCTGATCCAGGAGATCCAGTTCACGTGAGATGAGGTCTGCCCACCTCTGCCTCAACTGGTAGTCAGGGCGCTGGACAGAGAAGATGTGTGTCGGCTGGTACAGACCTTGCCCCAGCACAGCTTCTGGGCATCCGTCCAATAGCTCATTATCACATGGCCACCCCTGGCCACCACGTTAAGGAGATAGTGGCAGACCAAACAGATGAAGCCTCCCAGTTCATCCCCAGTCATTGGCTTCTCCCTTCCTTTCCCTGACATGTTGCGGCATCCCTCCATCACAACCTAAATACCCAAAAATAATGAATATACTATTTCCCAAATAACTGGACTATCCCAGCAATACTGGCACAATAACAGCACAACGATTACAAATGCAATGACAAATATTACTAACTGAACAAGAAACAGACAGCACACAGCATAAAAGACTCCAAATCCACCACTCCTCACACCAGCACAAGCACCACACAACCTTTCCCAAGCATAGACTACTAGACTGTAAAGTAAAAGTGAAAGTAAGTTCACTTTTTCATGTGTGCAGTAAGGAAGTCCTATTTCATCACTTCCTGGGGGTTTGTGTCACATTTTTTGATATGCGTCATTTTTTTAATGCATGACGGCCATGCATTAAAATTTGAATGAAGGCTGACATGGCATAACATTTTAGTTTAGAAGCGAAGGTGCAAGGCATTAATCTTAGTATTTGCGATGTTTGAAAAATAGTGTATGTGTCATTTTGTTTTGACACATGATGGGCATGCGTGGATTTTAGAGGGAAGGCTGACAGGGCAGCCGGAATCACATTTCAAATTACAGGTGCCATGCATCTTTATTGTTTGTATGCTAGGTCAACACATGTATGCATGTGCATTTCACTGTGTCCTGGTAACATAGGAATGTGTTTCCATATGTTTTCTAGATGTGTGTGATGCATGGGAGGAATGATACTGTTTCACATGTGTACAATGTGTGAACTGTGAGTGTACATATGTGATGGAACTCATATTGCAGGTCTAACACATTGTTCTGTCAGAATTCTCACTGTTCTTTTCACAACACAACATAAGATAGGTGAGCCCTGTGCAAAACATGTTCATGCATATGATATCTATGACAAAAGCTTAGCTAAGGATGGTGTTGACTAAGGCTGGGTTATGATCCGCTAACCCACTACAATGTAATTGCAAGCCTGAGGCACACTCTGGCATGTTTTAAGGGCCGGACTTCATGATGTAATGCAACAAGTGTAGCGTATAGTTCCCCATGCATGCTAATTCTTGAAGATGGTGTGCTGACATGTGTCATGGTTGTTATGTATGTGCCATGTTTGTTTGTGAAAAGTTATTTTTCATGTGTGATAAGTAATGCATACTACAGCGGTATGTTTAGGTATATGAGAACTACCAGGTCTCTATTCCAGCATGGATATATGTAGACCCCTGTAACAAAATGTGTACTCATATCAGTGTTTACTATGTTTTCCCAAGTAGGAGCATATGTACTGTTCATATAAGTTTGTAAGCAAATATTTGAAACATACACATTTCCATATGTAAATTGTTCTCCTTTGTCCATATGCAAATAGAGCTCACCAATCCTGTTCCACCTAGTGCGACATGTAGGGATTATATGATTAGCACATACATTTGGAATGTACAATGACTATCCCTTTGGCAGCCTAGTCATCAGTGCTCCAGTGGTACTTTGTAGGCCCACACAGTCCCATTCTAGCATGTAACGACAGAAGTTCACTGAGGTCACCTCAGCACAGTTTACTGTGCAAAGGCAGCAGGCCCCTGACTATGTCAAGAGTCGAATTACCCCCTCTGGGAATTGGGTGAGGGGTGGAATCCTCAAGATTATTCATCAGCACAGCAATGCACATTCACCTGCAGATATACACCTGCACTATTGTGGTCCCATGGCCAACTATGTTTTGTTGACTTTGAGGATGTTGATGTCTGGCTTGCCCTATTATTTACTAGAGACCTACAGCTTGTTTGTGTTAGACATGTCTCATCATTTTCTAGGGTTTGACATGACTATGCAAACAAAGGTGAGATTATTCCTATGATGCTGTGTTAGGTCATTGACAGGTTGTGGAACTGGGTCATATCTGTAGACCCAGGGTACAGATACTGTAATTTGTCACTTGCTTCTGTCACACTTGTTTGTGCTGGCCAAGCACATAGTTGTAGTTACTGTCAATCTGACTGGAATATGTTCTGACCTACACAATCTCTGTGAATATGTGTCTGGTATTAGATGGAAACACTGTTGTGTTGTACAGTGAGTATTAGTCTATGTGTGTTCCTTCACACACATTGAGGACATATGTTGTGAGGTATGCTTAAAGTTCAACATTGCTGGCATACCTTGTGCAGATTACCATCAGTACCCATCTTCGTCATCCACATTGCCCCTTCATTCATGCACAGCATACTAAGTCAGACTTCTGAACTTTGTTGATGGACATAGCTTCTTCTACAGGCTAAGCCGTATTTGCCTTAGCATTTCCAGGCTTTGCAGGGTCACATAACTGACCCCCACACATCACTGAACACCAGTTACAACACTTGTGTAGTGTCTGAATGACCTCCACATATTGGATCTCAAAGTAAACTAAGGGAGTCTCTCAGCTGTCCTTCCATATCATTTATTTGACATGGGCTTTCACACACATCTGCAATCTACAACCTTTGCCACATTCACTATGAGTGTCTTTAGATTGTGTGATTACTCATGTCAGTGAGCAGAGAAGATGTGACATTCAACACATCTGTGCCCTTCATCACACGTACAATTTGGCATGGGTTTGTGAGTCATTAGACATTGCTTGACTTACATGCACATTCCAAACTGGATTGAGTGTGACAGACCTAGACATTTAGGAGTTTCCGTCCCTGTATTTCACTCTCTCTTGGTCAAACATGTGAGTGCCACTGAGGAGTATATTTTGAGTTATCACCTGTGATACTGGCATTCAGACATTGCTTGGTTACATAGGAGACACAAACCTACTGTTGTAGGTAATTACTACTGTTTTCCCACCTAAGCCAGACATCGGTGTAGCAGTCTTCATGTGTATTTCCTGGATTGCTGCAGGCATATGTCAACCCAACATACTAGTTGATATGTGTGTGACCATATAATTTGTTAGAGCAATAGAATATGCCTATATTTCATCCACACATTTATGTCGTAGTGCATTGTTTGTATTTGTTTTTTGTTCCTGACTATGTTCCTAACTTATTAACATCTTTTATAGTATAGGCATGCTCTCTAAGATGTGGTTGAGTTGAATAGGTATGTGATGGTGAAAAGAAGAACTTCATGAGAAATCAGAGATAAAGTGATTTATTGACACATTTTTATTTATCGATGCTTGGAGAACAGTCTATATTTGAGAAAGTTGTGCACAATATGGTCTCTTCTGCATACTCCAGCAGCAGATTTAGGTTGTTCCCCATCCTACTTTTGTGAATAATTGTCATCCTCCTCACTGGGGATGTCTACCTATTCGTCTCAAGGGACATTGGTGTAAAGATAAATGTTGTGCAAAATTTCACAAACAAGTATTATTTTACACACGAGGGGTGGTGCATATAACAGGCTTTCTCCTGTTAGACCTAGGCACCTGAACCTGGATTTCAGCATGCCAAATGTCCTCTTCTCCACATTCCTGGTCCTTTTGTGTGCTTCAATGTAAGCCCACTCAGCATCAGTTAGTGGGTTTCCACATGGGGTCATATCCCATGGCTAGATGTTGTAACCTTGGCCTGCTGCAATGGAATGTGAGAAAAAGTGTAAGACGTGCATATTTGTTTATTGCTGTGTGCCATGGCACATTTTTGTTTTCAGTAGAGTGGTGATTCAGACTTGTGTATGTTCCTGTTTGAATGCATGGTTGCATTGGTGTGTGGTGGTGCACTTTCCAGTAATGGGTTATGCCTCAGGGACCTGGTGATTGTTGATTATTTTCTAGTCTGACATTTGACCCATGCAGAATAAGTGTGGTGTTGTCTATGTCTGTCCCTTAGTCTCATTACTTTAGACCTGCAGAAGAGTGATGTTGGCTATCTTTGTACCTATTTTGTGTGTTGTGTGCAATGAGACAGCTGTTGCACCCTGTGTGTTGCATGTGAATCCCACTCCCTTGGCCTTGGAATACCTCTCTTGCACAAAGTGTTGCTGCTGCTAAATGCTAGCTAGCATGAGTATGTGTGTGTGGTTCATATGCACAGTGTGACCCAGTTGTAAGGGATGTATTGCGATGTATGCAACAAGTTTGCAGAGATCTTTGGGACAGGACAGGGTATGAAGTGCTTTCCTGCACTGCCCTGCATTACCAGTCCAGCCCTGCAAAGTCCTATGTTTCTTCAATATTATGTGTTTCCGGTCTCTACCAGTGCACTGGCAGTAGTTCCGCTGCCACAGTGCATTATAGCCACCTTGTATCATGGTAGGGAGGTGTGGGATTTACAGGTATGATTGTTGGTGTGCTGTGAGGGGTTAATTCCTAAACATGATCTATCAATGATGGCGATGTCCTATTTCAATGTGTGCTGCACTATGCACTACACATGGGAAAGGTGAACACTATGAGAATATCAGGTATGTTTGATGATTTGTAAATAGTGAATCCACCACTAGGGTGGCATTAATTGTTGGTACTAACTCAGGTTTCTACAGCATGGTAAAAGTGGGGCAGTGGCAATATGTGAGTTGTTTAATTGTGGCCTGGCCATTGCAATAAACATAGTTGAGCTATTCCAGGGTCAATGTTAAGTGTGAAGGATCTGTATTTTGTAATGAGCATGCGGACACATGTAGTGGCTTGACTCCAGCTTTTGAATACAGACGAGGCATTGCTCCACCAGTGCATCATTAAAAGTGTCAGTGAGGGGGTGCTAAGAACTTGTACATATGGCTGTATTTGAGGGTGATGTACATTGAATGCAGTGTAGTGAGGCATGTGGCATATGTGTTGTTGTCTAAACATCTGTGCTTCCCTGTCCATGTGTGTGTGTAGTGTGGTGTATGAATTGTTTGTCCCACATGTTTAGTGTGGTGTCTGTGTTGTGAAGTGTATGTTGGATTACCTACAAGTAGGCCATTGCCATATTGTCCATCATGGCTGAAGATGTAGGCATTGTGATTAAATCTCCTAGATTGAATTTGTGCAGAACAACCTTCAGAAATAACCTTGCCACACTGCCAAAGGTATTCTCTGCATCCATGGCCACTGCTGCCGCTGGGAAATGAATGTTTTGCTTTTTCTAAGAAATTACAGAAAGTTCTTATATTGTCACAGGAAATTCTTTCGTTGAAAAATCATGATCGTATTGGGTAAATTAGTTAGGTGAGAATGTTTTCATGTCTACTGACAAGCACTTTGGCAAATATTTCACTGTCAGGTTCAATAAAGCAACTGGACAATAGTTTTTGTTGTCTGAGTGGCCCTTACCTTCCTTAGTAATTACTACTTTGGTGACATGAATGATATATCTTGCATAGTGCTAGATTTAGGGTAATGGTCAAATAATTTATGAAAAAAGTTTAAAAGATTTTAGCATATCCTTTTTAGAAGTTGCTGGAAAATGCATCAAAGCCTTCCCCTATTTTCAGACTGTGTATTTCTTTCAAGATTTCTGCCTAAGATATGGGATGATTTAGAAAGTATTTTTCCTCCTTGTCTAATGTGGCTGTGTATGATTATTTAAGTAGGTTTCACAGTCTTTAATGCTGATTACTCTTATATAGATTTTTATATAGACTTTGAATGTGTCCATAATATCTCTGGACGCTGTCATTGTGCCTCCTTTTTTTGTCGTTCATCACTGGTATGGCAGTCATGTTTTTATTCAATTTTGGATAGCTGGCTAGCAAGCATCCAGCTTATTTTTTTTTGTGGTCCTCATACACCTCACCGATAAGTCACACCTTATTTCCAGCAAGTTCTCAATTGTATTTGAAACCAAAGGTGGACATACCGCCAAAGGAGGACTCTGTATCACCTGCTCAGCCCACCTGGGGTACCCCTAGTGGCTGGCCCTGATGTAAGAGGGGGGAGTATTTAAATCATCGGACAGAGTACCCCTACTGAAGGGAAGAAGGGGGGGCCCATTCCAAAAGCAGAGCCCATAGTTTACTTTTTTTCCTCCTCTGATCAGGGCTTAGGATCTAGTTTAGCTGTTTTCACACACATATCCAGCCAGCTCCTATACAGTGGAGGGGCAGCCATCATCCATTTTAAACATATCTCCCTTCTAGCTAACAAAATAGCGAAGAACACAAAGTTCCTATTATTTCTAGACCACCCTACCGAATCGTCAGGTTTACCAAAAATAATTAAGGGGAGACTTACAGTTAATACCTTTCCTACCATCTGTGATAGCGCACCCACCACTTCCGACCAAAAGGAGATAACTCCCGGGCACTCCATGAACATATGAACATCTGCGGCCTTCGGAGCTCAACATTTGTGACACTTCACCACTTCCCCTTTCTTTATCTTTGTGAGTTTCATTGGGGAGATATAGGCTCTATGTATCACATATAGATGATTCTTCCTCAACAGGATGGCCTTAACTACCTCAAAACACATTCTCATTGATTCTTGCCACCCCGATCGCGCCGTTTCTTTTGTCATAGTGCCTTGCCACAGCTGCTCTGGCAACTTAAAATCTCCGTCCATCAGCTCCAAAATCTCCCAATTCCACCTTGCAATCTTACAGCCATTGAGGGAGCCATTAAAAAGATCTTTGATAAAGGGTTCACCCCAGATGGCTTCGTCGAGTGGAATGTACCCAAGCAGCCAGCTGGACATATTTAAATCTAGACAAAGTGCCTCCTGTCATACTCCTCAGTTCTTCCCAAGAAAGTAACGTCGTATCCTGTATAAGATCACCCCAATATTCTAAACCAGCATCTCGTAACGGTTTGGCCAAAGCGTCTTTTAGACATTCTGGAGTGCCCGAAGAGACCCAAATAGGGGCTAGCTGATTATAATAATCAATCTTCACAGTGGATTTCACCTGATCCCAACACATTGCTGCCTCCCTCAGAACCTTTAATCGTATTTTCTTTAAAAAAGTTGGGAAACTGTTTTGCCGCTTCCTGAATGTTACATTTCATTGCTTTAAACATTACACCTACAGCTGAATCATCAAGGGAAGCAAATAACAATCTTGAATTTCTCAGCAGGAAGGCCCAGGCATATAGCTGTAGATCCGCAATGATAAACCTCCCTTCTCTCTCCTCCTCCGCAGCTTTTTCCACGCAATCCTGGGACCCTTGCAAGCCCAAATAAAGGAAGAGATAGCCTGTTGAAGTTTATTAAGATATCTGCCATCCATTAGTAGTGGAATGGCCATTCTGAATAAAATAAATTTTTGGAAGAAAAAACATTTTAACCAGGTTTACCCTTCCCAATACTGTCAGCGGTAGGTAGGCCCAGCCCTTCATGAAATTGATGCACTCTACAAACAGTGCTTCTTGGTTTTTCACCACTAACTTCTCAATATCTTGTGTAGTTTGTAACCCTAAATAACGTATTTCAGCCTTCCCTTGGCAATCCTGGTTCCATACCATAATTTCAGACTTCTCTGAGTTAACCTGGTAGCCAGAGACAAAACGAAAATCCTCAGATAATCTTCGTAGGACTGGTCAGCGGTAAATACCATTAAATCATCTGCATAAAGTGCAACTTTCCTCTCCCACTGTTCCCATTTAAAAGCAACTATTTCAGAACACTCTCTTATTTTCCTAGCAAAGGTTTCGATATACAGATCAAACAAGAGTGGAGACAGCGGACACCCCTGCCTAGTTCCCCTCAATATTCTAAAGCAATTTGTTAGTTTCCCAATAATTAAGATTCTAGCAGAGGGGTCAAAATAAATCTGTTTAATAGCTTTACAAAAATTATTCCCTAAATTATAACTATTCAAAACGTGAGCTAAATAACTCCAGTTGACCCTATCAAAAGCCTTCATAGCACCCAGAGCTATAACCCCCAGAGGGGTCCTATAAGTAGTTGGCAAATCTATTGCCCCTATCAAGGTGTGCGTCAACTCATGTAAATACCTGCCCTTAATAAACCCTTTCTGATCCGTGTTAATTAGATCCTTTACCACCAAATTTAACCTACCTGAAAGAACCTTCGCAAACAACTTGTAATCTGAGTTCAACAATCAAATGGGCCTATATGACTCACACTTAGTCGGGTTTTTATCTGGTTTCAAAATCAACGAAATGACTGCCTCCTTCCAAGATTGCCGGAATAGGGGAGTCATTCGCAGACACCTTGGAGAACAATTTTTACAGAAAGGGCACTAATACTTGCTCCAAGACCTTTTACAATTCACCCAGGAGACCTTCTGAACCTTGCCCCCTTTACTTCCCCTCAAGGCAGTTATAATTTCATCTGGGGTAATAGGCCTATTCAACCAAAGCTGCTGCTCCGAAGATAAACAGGGGAGAATATCTTCCCCCAGCCAAGTCTGAACAGCCCCTTCAGTAACCTCGACCTCTTCTGTATAAAGTTGAGAAAAAAATTGTACCAAGGCCCTATTTATTTCCCCACTCTCTCTAGTCCTCTGCCCTTGCTCTACCTCAATTTCCTTAATAGAATTCCTTACTTGTTCCCTTTTTGCTTTCCAAGCCAGTGGTTTCCCTGGGTTTTCCCCATATTCAAAATGTGCCAACTTACTCATCTCCCATCGCTTCATAAGTATTGCTTGCAAAAGAGCTTCCACTTGATGTTTCAAAACAACCAATCTTTGCTGCCTTACCCGCTTTTCATCTTCGTCTATATTCGTCAATAACCGTTCTCTACAAATCTTCATTTCTTTCTCCATATTCTCCAGCTCCTCCCTATACAGCTTATTCTTATAACTAGCAATTTTAAGAAGAATCCCTCGTATCACCGCCTTATAGGTGTCCCAAACCACATACAATGGAGCTGAACCCATATTCACCTTAAAAAACTCCTCAGTTTCTACATTCAGCCTGATTCTGACTTCTTCTTCTAATAATAAGGAGTGATCCAACGTCCATCAACTCACCTCCCTCTCTCTCAATAAATTAATTTTTAATACGACTGCTCCATGGTCCGATAAATGAGGGGGGAGATACTCAATATTGACTATCGCACTGCGCCATAACTGATCCACCAAAAAATAATCAATACGCGATGAATGGTTATACCTCTTATTATTATATGAAAAAGCCTGTTGAGGTCCCACTCTATCTCTCCACCAATCCTCCAACGCCCTTTCCTTCATCATCCTTTTCAAACATTGCTGAGAATTTGAAATAACTACTGATCTACTTTCAGTTGATCTATCCAACTTATTGTCTAATATTATGTTGAAATCTCCTGCCATTAACACTGGGTCTGAAAAATCCAACAATTGACAAAACAGCTTCTTAAGAGGCTCTTAAGAGGCTCAGTATCATCGCTTTTGGGACCATAAAGCCCAACCAGGGTTGCCCAGCGCCATAACCCCTGACCCCCAGCGCTCCCAAAACCCCCAGCACAGCTACGACGCCGCCTCCCTCCACGCACTCAACCCGGGACGCACTACAACCTGCTACCAAGCCAGCCCGAAACGCACTCATGGACCCTTCGCCTGTCAAACCTGCAAGCATACCTTCCACCGCGACGGCATTCCGTCCACCAGCCCACGCTCCAACAACCACCTCAAGTGCATCCTCATCAACGCACGCTCCGTCCACAAGCCCACCATTGAACTATGGGACCTCCTGGACTCTACCTCACCGGACGTCGCCTTCATCACTGAGACCTGGATGAATGCTTCATCGGCCCCTGACATCGCCCTAGCCATCCCCGACGGCTACAAGATCACCAGGAAAGACAGCACCAACCAAGTCGGAGGAGGAATCGCCATCATATACAAGAGCTCCATCAACATCACCACCTCCACCGAAGACACCCTCCTCGCCGCCGAACACATGCACTTCCAAATCCACACCGACCCCAGGACCACCCTCAGAGGAACTCTCGTCTACAGGCCCCCGGGACCACGCGCCCTATTCAGCGAATCCATCACAGACTTCATCTCCCCGCACGCCCTAGCCTCGCCCGACTACATCCTCCTCGGAGACCTGAACTTCCACCTGGAGCAGAACAACAACACCACCACCCTGCTCGACAACCTCGCCAACCTCGGTCTCAAGCAACTGGTGAACACGCCCACCCACATAGCTGGACACACGCTCAACCCCATCTTCTCCGCCAGCAACCACGTATCCTTCAGCCTTACTACCGAGATACACCGGACCGACCACAGATGTGTCCACTTTACCTTCAGACGCAAGACTCACCACCTGCGCACACAACCTATCACCTGCAGACCTTGAAACAAAATCTCCACAGAACAGCTACTCTCCACCCTCAACCACAACCCACCTGCCATCACCTCCTACGCCAACAATGCAGCCCTCAGCCTCACACAATGGATCACCAACTGCGCTGACAACCTCGCCCCCCTCAGATGCCACCCAAGTCAGACCAACACCAGAAAACCCCATTGGTTCACAGACACCCTCAAAGACTCCAAGAGAACCTGCCAGACCCTCGAAAAATCCTGGCGCAAAGAACACACCGCAGAAAATATGTCAGCCCTCAAAAACACCACCCGCGAACACCACCAACTGATCCGCGCCACCAAAAAAGCATCCTTCAAAGAAAGACTGGACAAGAACACCCACAACTGCAAAGAACTCTTCAACATCGTCAAAGAGCTCTCCAATCCCAACGCCAGCTCCAAATCCATCACGCCCTCACAAGAACTCTGCAACTCCCTCGCTACCTTCTTCTATCGAAAGGTCACCGACCTACACAACAGCTTCGGTCCACAGACCCCGCCGACCACCACGGAACTCACAGCCCCAGCCGTCACCATCAACGCCTGGACACCCATCAGCACCGAAGAGACCAAAACTACCATGAACCCCATCCACTCCGGTGCCCCATCGGACCCCTGCCCACACTACATCTTCAACAAAGCCGACGCCAGCATTGCCCCCTATCTCCAGACCATCATCAACAGCTCGTTTGCATCCGAGAGCTGGAAACACGCGGAAGTCAACGCTCTCCTGAAAAAAACTACGGCGGACCCAAACGACCTGAAGAATTTCCGCCCCATCTCGCTCCTCCCCTTCCCGGCCAAAATCATTGAGAAGACTGTCAACAAACAACTGACCGACTTCCTCGAAGCCAACAACCTGCTGGACCCCTCCCAGTCCGGTTTTCGGGCCAACCACAGCACGGAAACTGCCCTCATCGCAGTCACCGATGACATCCGAACCCTACTGGACAACGGAGAAACAACTGCCCTCATCCTCCTCGACCTCTCGGCTGCTTTCGACACCGTCTGCCACCGCACCCTAATAACCCGCCTCTGCTCCACCGGTATCCCAGGACAGGCCCTGGACTGGATCATCTCCTTCCTCTCGGACCGTTCTCAAAGAGTCTACCTCCCGCCTTTCCGCTCGGAACCCACCTAGATCATCTGCGGCGTCCCACAAGGCTCCTCGCTCAGCCCTACCCTCGTCAATGTCTACATGAGCCCCCTCGCTGACATCGCACGCAAACACAACATCAACATCATCTCCTACGCCGACGACACCCAGCTGATACTCTCCCTCACCAAAGACCCAGCCACAGCCAAAACCAACCTGCATGATGGAATGAAAGACGTTGCAGAATGGATGAAACTCAGCCGCCTGAAGCTGAACTCAGACAAGACGGAAGTCCTCATCCTCGGAAACTCCTCGTCCGCCTGGGATGATTCCTGGTGGCCCACGGCCCTGGGCACCGCACCGACCCCCTCTGACCACGCACGCAACCGCGGACTCATCCTGGACCCCCTTCTCACCATGACCAAGCAAGTCAACGCCGTCTCGTCTTCTTGCTTCCTCACACTCCGCATGCTCCGAAAGATCTTCAGCTGGATCCCCGCCGGCACCAGAAGAACTGTGACCCACGCCCTCGTCACAAGCCGCCTGGACTACGGAAACACCCTATACACAGGAACCACTGCAAAACTTCAGAAACGTCTTCAGCGCATACAAAACGCCTCGGCACGCCTCATCCTCGACGTACCCCGCCACAGCCACATCTCTGCCCACCTGAGACACCTGCACTGGCTACCCATCAACAAAAGGATCACCTTCAGGCTCCTCACCCACGCACACAAAGCCCTCCACAACAGGGGCCCCGAATACCTCAACCGTCGCCTCACCTTCTACACGCCCACACGTCAACTTCGCTCCACCAGCCTCGCTATCGCCACCGTCCCTCCCATCTGCCGAGTCAGCACAGGGAGGAAATCCTTCTCCTACCTGGCAGCCAAGACGTGGAATTCCCTCCCCGCCCACCTCAGGACTACCCAGGACCACCTTCCGGAAGCATCTCAAGACCTGGCTTTTCAAGCAGCAGTGCCCCCCCCTAATGCCTTGAGACCCTCACCGGTGAGTAGCGCGCTGTATAAATACCTTTATTGAACAGCGAACCCACTTCCATTTTCCAAACAAGGCTTTACATTCTTCACCAGTTAAATGTGTTTCTTGCAGTATCAAAACCTGAGCAGAATAATCCCTCAAATACTGTAGAATCCTGTCTCTCCTACCACTCACCCTCAAACCATTCACATTCCAAGAAAGTATTTGAAGTTTCCTCTGAGAGCAAACACCTTGGGCTGCCTCTTCCTTATACATCCCTTACGGATTGACTAATAAGCTGAGGTGTACAGGACTTTTTTCTTTTGCCAATATTCCTCCCATCTGCTCCCCACCCTGTGGTCCCCTTACCCCACGCTCTTGTGCCCCTCCTCCCCCCCAAAAAAACCTCCCCTTCCCCATCCTGTGCTCCCCTCACCCCCCCTCATGCCCCTCCTTCCCCTCCCAGGAGAACCCCCCCTTTATTCAGGTCCATGACCCAGTTTTGAAGCACCATTCAGCCATCCCTCGGCGGTCATAGATTACTTCTTGACGCCGCCATCTTTAAAAGTCTCCAGCAGCTCATCCGGTGCTTTCACCTCTCTTATGTTATACATTTTGTTATTATGCACAATCTTGAGAGTAGCAGGGAACTTAATCTGAACTGAGGCACCTAGTTTCCTAAACTCTTCCATCCGCCTCCCTAACTCCCACTGCCTATTTGTAGTCGCACTAGACAAATCAGACCTGACCTCAAACGTAAAATTATCTCCCTTTAAAGTTTTCTGTTTAAGAGCCAAGGTCAAGATGTTTTCTTTCAAAGAATAAGTTTGAAAATGTATCAAAATCTTCTGAGGTTTGAAACTACCTGGTCTCTTCTTAAAGGGGTCTCCATGAATTCGCTGAATATCCCCTGCTATTTCCTCAAGAGACTCTTCCAATGAAAGCAAACTTTTAAGTAGAGAGCTCAGAAACATTTTTAAGTTTCCACCTTCCACACCCTCCGGGACATTCAGCACTCTCAAATGATTTCTCCTAGAATTGTTCTCCAATTGTTCCAACTTGCTCTGAAGATCTTGCTCATTTCCCTTTAACAAGTCGATTTCCTTTTTGTGGTCTTTAATTTCCAATTTCATTTCTCCCATCGCCTCTTCCAGTGCTTGTGTTCTTCATACCAGAAGATCCAATTTTTTCTCCAAAGCTCAACAAGCCTCTCTTACTTCCCCCTGATTAATTTCAGAAATAGCAAAACCCTTTTTAATGTCCTTCGATAAGGTTGAGAGCAGTGCCTCAATAGAGGAGCCAGGATTGCTACCAAGACCTTCTGAGCCAAGGCTGGATGTCGGGGGGGAACAGGAGCCCCACTTCCCTGCGACTCAACCAATGATGATACAGATTGAGGGACTGTCTACTCATTAACCATAACTTCTCAAACCATCTGCTGACCAACTAGAGTCACTTGGAACGTCGAGGATTGCTGTTGGCTGTCAAGAGAGTGTCTCCCATATTGACAACCATCTTCCCCTTCTGCCTCCACCTCCGAACCCCTTGAAACACTCCCGTCCATCTCGCTTTCAAAAATCGCTGATTTATCAGGGGACCTAACTTTTTAAAACGTTTTTGCCGATGGAGTCAGTCTAGAGCTTACTGTTTTCTTCCTAGTTTTTATACCTTTTAGGGGCTTGAAACCACCATCTCCACTTCCTTCCGCAGTGTCCAATTTAGCCAGTGTCAGACTTTGCCTTCCAAGAAGGGTATGGCGCCTCATAGAACCCACTTTACAAAGATCCATGCCCAGCTGGCTCTCCTCCCTCTCCTCACTCCCACAGGCTCCTACCTTCTCATGGAGTACTGTTATACTGGAGGAGAGACGAATACTGGAGCTACTGGAGCTACTACTGCACAGTCTTGCCACTTGCTTCAAGCTAGCAGCTGCCCTGTCTTCGTTCAGCAACCTGTCAGCGCCAGTGCTGACTGTGCCTGCCCTAACCCGGAAGGGGAGTCAGGCTGCTTCTCGCTTGGAGCGTCCCAACTCTAAGCTGGCCCTGAGCCAGCACAGCCCGGGAGAAACACCGGGACCCCCAACGAGGCCCTCACTGTTCCGCCGGGGTGCTCCCATTCACAAGCGCGGGAGCCGGCGGAGTCTTTTCCCGGGAGGATTTGCCACCTCCAAAAACGCCGGAGGCGTCGGCCCGTGTGCCTATAGCCGAGGAGCCGGTGAGTGCTTCAGCGCACTGCGTGTTGAGCAGCCGCCATGTTTCCTCCTCTCCCCCAGAATTGCCCATCGTCCTGTTCTGCTTTCTTGAAAGATACCCTGTTTGGGGGTACTGGCCTAATACATAATTGAATTCATATTTTATGCTTTTTTAGTTCCGTAAGTACTGTTGAGCCTTTTGTGTGACTATGGGCCTAATTATGAGTTTGTGGACGGTTTACATTGTCCGCTGAACTTCCGATGGTGAGATTGCCACCATACTGGCTACCTCTCCGCCAGTCCCATTAAGAGTTTCCTACTAGGTCAGTGGGCGGAAACCTGAGTTTCTGCCCGCTGACCTAGCTGGAAACAGCCTATAGCATTGTCTCTGGCTCCTAATAAATGCAAATCGATCTTAAACGGTGCACCAGCATCATCGCAATGTTCACTGTTTGCAAAGCATGATGTTGGCTAGCGGGGTACCTGCGCTGCCGATGCCAAATGCATGGGCAGTGAAGGAGCCCCCCTGTGGCCCCCTGCACCTGTTATCCTCCAGCCTTTTCATGGTAGTGCTACCACTCTGAAATGACTGGTGGAGAAAGAGGTCGTACTCCCCAAGACAGCGCTGCTTGCAGCACTGCCATGGCAGATTAGCACCACCAACTACTGCCGGACTGCTAGGATCCCTGATCCTGGTTGAGCTGGTGGTCCTCTCGTGGCTTGACCGGTCGGACTGCCGCATTGACGGGGGTCCAACTTAGCAGTACTTTTAACTCAGTAATGCATTCTTACAATACGATTCATACTATAAGCTTATATTCATAAATGACTAATTCACATACAATATTAAATTATATCAAAACAATTCATTCTACCATTTACTTAATATCAAAATAACCATACTCATTTCTTACTTGATCACTTCATCCACAACTTGGGGCCAGATGTAGGAAAAAATCAAATTGCGACTTGCAATTTGCGAGTCTGTGCGACTCGCAAATTGCAAGTCGCAATTTGACATGCAGAAAGGTGTCTCAGACACCTTCTGCAACTCGCAATGGGGTCGCAAAGACCCACCTCATAAATATTTATGAGGTGGGTCGCAGTTTGCGACCCCATTGCGAGTATAGGCACTCGCTAACATGGAGGCCTGCTGACGTCAGCAGGCCTCCATGTTAGCGACCTGCCTTTTAAATAAAGGTTTTTTTTTTTTTTGAAGTGCAGCCCGTTTTCCTCACAGGAAAACGAGCTGCATTTCAAAAACATCCGAAACCTTTTGTTTCGGTTTTTTCAGGGCAGGGAGTGGTCCCTTGGACCACTCCCTGCCCTGAAAAAATAATTTGGGGTCCATTCACAAAGGGGAAGAGGTCCCATGGGGACCCCTTCCCGTTTGCGAGTGGGTTACCATCCACTTCAAGTGGATGGTAACTGCGACTCCATTTGCGACCGCGTACGCGGTCGCAAATGGAGTTGCATACCACTCCGACTCGCAAATAGGAAGGGAACACCCCTTCCTATTTGCGAGTCGCAAATGCATATTGCGAGTTGGTAACGACTCGCAATATGCATTTGTGCATTGCAAACCCACGTTTGCGAGTCGCAAACGGCGATTTTCGCCATTTGCGACTCGCAAAAGGGTTGCTACATCTGGCCCTAAGTCACTTGCCTCAGTGGACATTGAAACTAACGACAGACTCATTATGTAACCCCAAAGCGGTTGCCATCATTACAATACGTTTAACTCAGTAATGCTACCTCACAGTCTAATTTCTATTTCATGCTTACATTCATAAATAATAGTTGTGCATGAATTTAAAATTGCAGCTAAGCAATTCATTCAGCAATTTTTTAAATACAGAGATAATCATATCATGGTTGAGCTGGTGGTCCTCTTGTGGCTTGACCGGTCGGACTGCCGCATTGACGGGGGTCCAACTGCTATCTCAGAACCTGGGGGTTGGGTAAATACCAGATTCATAATGAGGCCCTATGTGTAAATTCAAGAGATTTGATTTTTAGTTCTAGGTCATTTTAGTGATTATGATCTTTTTATTTTCTTTGCAGCCATAAGATCGGTCATTGATCTTCTAAGTGTTGTTTTTAAGGCATTTCAGAAGATTGCAGAAACGTTTTAAACTTTTTCATTTTTCATCAGTGTACTGTTTACTCTCTCTATCTATGAGTTTTCTTTATGTTTTAAGTGCCGTTTAGTAAGTCATTAAGTTGGCATTGTTTTTGTGTCTGGATTACCTCTGAAGGGCCAGATTTACAAGGCCCTAGCGTCTCCTTGCGCCACCTTAGCATCATTTTTTTATGTTAATGTGGTTCAATAAGGCAAAAATTGTGTGCCATATTTAAAAGTGGTGCAATGCATGCTTTGTGTCACTTTGCGACCCCTTGTGCAATATTATGCCTGCACCAGGCATAATGTCTGCAAGGGGGGCATTCCGGCATTAGGAGGCTCACACAAATGGCACAATGAAATCTATAGAGATTTCATTGGACCTTTTTTGGCTTCATTTTAATTCCTGCTTAATGCAGGCATTACCTGCATTAAAAGGACTCATCCTCATCACTCATCAATAGGCCTCCTTGCACTTCGCTCCACTTGCATCAAAACCTTTGAGTCTACTGAAGCAAAGCACCACAATAGTGTCAAAACGTTTTATGGTATTGGCCTAACATGCACCATGGTGCACCGTATTGTAAATACTGCACACCCATGGTGTTGTTAGGTGGTGGTAGGAGGGGTTACAAGAAATTTGGAGCATCAGTACTGATGCCCCAGATTTTTGTAAATATGGGTCTAAATTTGATATCCATGGAGATGCAAGTGTAGGTAGTCACTCCTTGTAAGAAGCATGAGGATGTGACTAGAATGTAATATCAATATCTATAGGGTTATGAATTCTCAATTTGTCAGTCAGATTGTTAGACATATTCCTTTGGGTATGAGGTATGTTAGGTCAACATTTGACCTTCAAATTCTGTGTATGTGGTCATCTCATTGAATATTGACGTTCCCTCCAACTATTATTCCCATATTTTGTGGGTAATTTGAGATTTCCTGTATGGTCGGCCAAAATTCCGGGTGCCAGTTTTTACGATTCTCTGACACACTATTGTGGTAAACAATACTGTTAACAAAAATATTGTGTCAAAAACATCATTTACCACACTATTGTGCTCCTATCTGTATACCAGTAAGTAAAAAATATCAAAAAATATATTGGTGACATTAAATTTAAAAGCAAATCAACAAACATACTGCTTTTTAATATAGAGTTTATAGTGCTGAATGTTACATACTTTAATAATATAAATTTAATATAATGTAAATATAATATATTCCACATATATGTACTTCTATATATAACTATATACTCATATAAATGTTCAAACACATAGACATATGTGTTTGTATATATCTACCTGTGTGTATGTATATGTATGTATGTATGGATGGATGTATATATTTATATGGATGTATATAGATAAAAATAATTAATGGTAAAATGTATTATATTATTTTATACATTTTAAATGTAATGCTATTTATTAACACAAATAACTATTTTACATTATATTACTTTTTAATACTTTACACACAGATATGTTTAAATATATAGCTATCGATATAGATATAGATTTACAGTAATTACAGTAATGCATTTATAATAATATTAGGATGTATATATGTATATATATATATATATATATATATATATATATATATAAATATATATATATATATATATATATATATGAACACTTCTCTCCGTCCTTCGTTAAAGAATGAAGACCGGCACTCTGACAGCGATTTCTTGTATTTATCAATCCATCGAAAAATGAACTAACATGTTTCGGCTCAGCAGAGCCTTGATCTCCATTCAATAATGATACTGCTGTCATTCCACCATTTTTAATCACATAATTTCCCGGTTCAATTAATTGAAACTGACAACAAACTTGCTTTGTATCTCCAAAGCGGTCGGCATCTTAGCAGTACTTTTAACTCAGTAATGCATTCTTACAATACGATTCATACTATAAGCTTATATTCATAAATGACTAATTCAAATACAATATTACATTATATCAAAACAATTCATTCTACCATTTACTTAATATCAAAATAACCATACTCATTTCTTACTTGATCACTTCATCCACAACTAAGTCACTTGCCTCAGTGGACATTGAAACTAACGACAGACTCATTATGTAACCCCAAAGCGGTTGCCATCATTACAATACGTTTAACTCAGTAATGCTACCTCACAGTCTAATTTCTATTTCATGCTTACATTCATAAATAATAGTTGTGCATGAATTTAAAATTGCAGCTAAGCAATTCATTCAGCAATTTTTTAAATACAGAGATAATCATATTTATCCCCTCCAAAGCATTACTGATCGCTGGATCCACATCTAAATTATTTTCCCCTGTGGGTGAACCAAAATACACTACGTTACAACAATCTTACATACTTCAGCATATTCCAATTATCTGGGAAAGACATGATAAACACCTAAAAGTATTTTTTATCACAGCACTCAGTTTTAGGATTTGGAACTCTTAGGGGCTAAAAAACTCTCTAAATGTAGTTGGATATCATCTAAATTAGTATCCCCAGTGGGTCGACCAAATACTCCTTCAAATATTTTTTATCTCTGCACCCAATATCAGGAATTGGAACTCAAAGAGGGTAAAATGGTCTCAAAATTTAGTGAGATCGGAGGAGTTAGATTTACTATTCCTACTCCAGTCAGTTTAACAGTAGAGAAAATGTTGGACTTCAGAGGGGTGATATTTACTATTCCCACTGTGCCCATTGGATACCTTACTGCCAATTGGTCTAAAGTTAAGCTTGATCAAGCATCTTAGTGCCCAAATTGTGGGGCCTTCAAAGAGACTATTTAGCATGTTTTATTTTTTGTCTGTTTTATTAACCCCTTGGCTGCCACGACATAAGGGTTACATCCTTGGCTGTGGTGCTGAGGCGCCAAGGATAGAACAGTTACGTCCTGAAACCGGCTTATGGGGGAGCTCCCCCCATGAGCCTCCCATCCCCTCCCATGGGCATGGATGGAAGGGGAATTGCTTCCCCTTCCCATTCCACCCCCACCCCCCTGACCCACACCAGTGATATCTAATGACATCACTGATGAAATCAGAGGCCACCCATGAGCTTCCAGCGTGACCAGAAGAGAAATGCATTGCATTTCTCTTCCGATCCTGGAGCTGGGAGCGACACAGAGACATGAAAGGAAAGGCCTTTCCTTTCCTTTCATGACTCTTTGAGCATTTCTGTAGCCCGATCGTGAACCTAGACACCTGGGATTTTTTTTTGATACATGTAAACAATAAAGGGGAGCGACCCTTCAGCAAGGGTCACTCCCCTGGGGGTCAATTATTTATTAGGCCATTTCTGCCCCTTCCCCGGAACAAATCGGTCTATTTAATTTAGGTCGATCTGACCCGAAGGGGGGCAGAAGCTACTAGACACCAATGATTTATTTTTTACATCAATTTCACGCAAAGGGAGCGGCCCCTTAGGCAAGGGTCACTCCCCTGTGGGGCAAATTTATTTTAGCCCACTTCTGCCCCCCTTGGGGCAGATCAGTCCATTTTATTTAGGCTGATCTGCCCCCAAGGTGGGCAGCAACCAGTAGGCAGCAGGGATTTTTTATTTTTTTCATTTATTACAGATGGGGAACGACCCCTTAGACAAGGGCCGCTCCCCTGTGGGGCAACTTTATTTTAGGCCATTTCTGCCTCCCTTGGGGGCAGATTGGCCTATTTCTATTAGGCCGATCTGCCCCCGGGGGGACAGAAACAACTTAGGCACCAGGGATTGGTGTGTGTGTGTGTTTTGTTTATGGGGGTAGTCCTTTCTCCAAGGGGGGCAGAAAGCCCACCAGGGACCCGGGAAGATTTTTTTTTTTTTTTTTAAAGCGGTGGGGGATGGCCATACCCCTACCCCAAATAAATGGGGAAACAGTTATTCTGCCCACCTTTGGGCAGATGGGGCAAATACCCCCAATCCACTCCCGGGGGGGTGGGTAGAAAGCCTAGTAGATGCCAAGGAATTAAAAAACAAATAGTGGGATGGTGGCTACCAACCAGTATGGGCATTGTTATGCCCCCACCCCAGCTGAAGGGGGTGACAGTCTTTCAGCTCTCTCCTGCACACTGAAATATCTTATCCCACGACAAGCAAGAGGACATTTGATTATTTTGGGTTTTTGTTTTACATTTTGGCTATGAGAGCTTGTCCAACTCTCAAAATCGTCACACTTGAAATGGTGGGGGCTGAACTTTTTGGAATTTGGGATGCTGCCATGTAGAAAAATCTATGAGACCTAGGCACATATGAAAACTAAACAACTGGGTGAGTCCAGGGTGGTGTGCTTCACATGCACCCGCACCATTTTCTTACCCACAATGCCCTGCAAACCTCCAACTTTGCTGAAAATCAAGCATTTTTGTGATGGAATCTTCCGGAATCTACAGGAATCCTCAAAATTCCTATCACCCATCATTGCCATATCTATACTGATAATAATTCTGCCCCACTTGTCAGCCTAAAATTGTTATTTTTTTTCAAACTGCCCTCTTGGACCCGCTTTGGTTCCCCTTCATTTTCAACATGTTTTTGGCTCTTCCATGTCACAGGCACTTGGCCCACCTACACAAGTGAGGTATCATTTTTACTGGGAGACTGTGGGGAACGTTGGGTGGTAGAAAATGTATGCTGGTGCGGTGATCCCACTCAGAAATGTGGGAAAATGGGATTTTTTAGCTAAATTTGAGGATTCTGGGTAAGAAAACTCTGAGGGATCCACGCAAGTCACACCTCCCTGGACTCCCTTGGGTGTCTAGTTTTCAGAAATATTTGGGTTTGGTAGGTTTCCCTATATAGCTGCTGAGCCCAGAACCAAAAACGCAGGTGCCCCCGTAAAAACAAGTAGTTTTGTATTTATTAATTTTGATGTGTCCACATAGTGTTTTGCGGCATTTCCTTTCGCAGGCACTATGCATACCCACACAAGTGAGGTACCATTTTTATCGGGAGACTTGGGGGAATGCTGGGTGGAAAGAAATTTGTGGCTCCTCCCAGATTCCAGAACTTTCTGTCACTGAAAAGTGAGGAAAAAGTGTTTTTATTTGCCATATTTTGAGGTTTGCAAAAGATTCTGAGAAACAGAACCTGGTGAGAGCCCCATAAGTCACCCCATCTTGGATTTCCCTAGGTGTATAGTTTGTAAAAATGTACAGGTTTAGTAGGTTTCCCTATGTGCCGGCTGAGCTAGAGATCAAAATCCACAGCTAGTTACTTTCCCAAAAAGTCAGTTTTCAATGTAAAAATGTGATGTGTCCACGTTGCGTTTCCTGTCACTGGCATTAGGCCTACCCACGCAAATGAGGTACCATTTTTATCGGGAGACTTGGGGAACACAGAATACATTTTTTCCTTCCAGATGTAAGACAGTGTGTAAAAAAGACGTCTATTTGAGAAATGCCCTGCAATTCAAATGCTAGTATGGGGATCCTGGGAATTGAACGATGTGCAAATAACCACTGCTTCTCAACACCTTATCTTGCGTTGATTTTGGAAATACAAAGGCTTCCTTGATACCTATTTTTCACTCTTTTTATTTCACCAAATGAATTGCTGTATACGCAGTATACAGTGAAAGCCCGTGGAAAGGTGCAGATCATTTATTGGCTCTGGGTAGCTAGGGTTCTTGATGAACCTACAAGCCCTATGTTTCCCTGCAGCCAGAACAGAGCAGCAGACGTAATGGTATATTACTTTAAAAAATCTAACAACACAGGAAAAAGTTACATAGTAAAATGTGAAAAAATAGCTATTTTTTTCACCTCAATTTAAAAAAAAAAAAATTAGCTGTTATTTTCTGTATGAAAACCTTGTAGGATCTAAACAAATGACTCCTTGGTGGATTCAGAATTTTGTCTACCTTTTAGAAACGTTTATCTTTCCAGGATCCAGCATTGGTTTCACACCCATTTCAGTCACTAACTGGAAGGAGGCTGGAAGCACAAAAAATTGTAAAAATGGGGTATGTCCTAGTAAATGCCAAAATTGTGTTGAAAATGTAGTTTTCTGAAACATGTCTGTCTGTTCCTGAAGGCTTGGGAGGATGGTGATTTTAGCACTGCAAACCCTTTATTGATGCCATTTTCAGGGGAAAAAACAAAAGCCTTCTTCCGCAGCCCTTTTTTCCCATTTGTTTAAAAAAAATGAAATTTACGCTCTTTTTTGGCTGATTTTGTGGTCTCCTCCAGGTGAACCCACAAACTCTGGATACCTCTAGAATCCCTAGGAAGTTGGAAAAAAAGGACGCAAATTTGGTGTGGGTAGCTTATGTGGGTAAAAAGTTATGAGGGCCTAAGCGCGAACTGCCCCAAATAGCCAAAAAAAGCCTGCCACCTGAGGGGGAAAAGGCCTGGCAGCGAAGGGGTTAAGACAGCAGGATAATGGATTGTTCTGCTCTTTTGGAATTTAGGAATCAAAGAATATGTGCCTACACTCAGGATATTGAAATATTATGCAAATTGCTTACCTGCATTTGGGGTCAGCAGATTCTTGTTAGGTATGTTGAGGACTAGACAGAGAATGAGAGATGACATAATGGCTAATGGGTTTGGGGTGATTTTAAAATATCTATGTTTTTCTCCCAAAATTAAAGCTACTCTGAATGATTAACAATATCCTTAGATAGAGCTTTGATGATGTTTTATATAAGGAAACTCATCATGAATCTGACAGCTTTTGTATAAAAGAGACGTTATCAAATCTACCCTTTTTTATTATGAATTGTGTAGATCTGAAAGGAGGCAGTAACGTTTAGTCTATTGATTTTAGATTTTTATTTATTAATGTATATTAAGTGTGAAAATGTTTGTTTTAACAATTTAAATGTTTTATTTGTTTTATGCTTTTACGGTTATGAGCCGCAATAAAGTCATATGACTGACTGACTGACTATTACCATTCCAGTCTACACATCAGTAGGAAAAATGATGGACTTTGGTGAGGTTAAATATGCTATTCCCACTTAAAGCAACCTAACATTAGGGAAAGCATTGGATTTCAGATGGGTAAAATTTACAGTTTCCGCTCCAGTCTGTGCAACAGTATGGAAAACAGTAGATTTTAGAGGAATTAAATATACTATTCCCACTCCAAAGACGGCAAAACTATGTAAAGTACTGAATTCTAAAGGGGTAAAATTTACAAATCCAACTTTAAACAGTGCAACAGTAGGGAAAATTACGGACTTTGGAAGGGAACATTTACTATTCCCACTCCAATTAGTACAGCAGTAGGGAAAGCATTGGATTTATGAGGGGTGAAATTTACTATTCTCACTCCAGTCAGCACAACAGTAGGGAAAGTGTTGGACTTTGGAGGGGTACATTTTACTACTCTCAATCCATTCTGTTCAACAGTACAGAAAGCATTGGATTTTGGAAGGGTGAAATTTATTATTCCCACTTCAGTAAGTGCAACAGTATGAAAGTGTTGGATTTGGAGAGGTAAAATCTACTAGTTTCACTCCAGTCTCTATAACAGTAGGGAAAGCATTGGATTTCGGAGGCAAGAAATGTACTGTGTTCACTCTAAACAGAACAACAGTAGGGAAAGTGTTGAACGGAGAATGAGCTAATTTTACGATTCCTTCTGCAATCTAAGCAAGAGTAGCAAAAATACTTCACTTCAAACACATGACATATTTGAAAAACTAAACAATTAATCAATTTATATAATTACTATTTAACACATAATGAATGCATTTTTTGTTATTCAATTAATAATCAATTAACTTCCAACCCTGTACCTCTACAAACCTAGCAGGCCACACATAACATATAATTAAAGAGAGTAAGTATTCCGTAACTTACATATTTAAAATAAATTAAACAATTAATAATTATTAGTTAATTACTTATTACTTAATTAACTTCCCAATTTAGACCCATACAACCTAGTATACTGCAACTAAAGTATAAATGAAATAAGTTCCATATTTTACATAATTAAAAAATCAATGAATTAATTAATTATAAATTAATATGTAAATGTTAATAATTGTATACTTTATTAACTTCCCAACCTATACCCCTACAAACCCAACAGCCCGAAATAACATATCACAAAAATAAATCAGTATTTCTTATTATGTAACAAATATCAATGATATAATTAAATACAATTTAATTGATATTGTTTAATTATTTAATTAACTTTCCACCCTATCCCACTGCAAACCCAACAACCCACTAGGACACTATAAATTACCATTGAAATTTAGCAAGCTACAGTTTAAAAACAATTAAACATTTGTATAAACAATAGAAACACATTCAATTAATATATCAACTAAAACACATTAAAATACTTAAAAATACTGTAACCACTATATTAGTGAAAACAATATTAAAGCAGTATTACTTATCTCAAAAACAATATTCAGGGAGAAAATGGCGACTCATGCCTATGTCACCGCAGTACAGCGAGCCAACTCCTCAGGTGCACACAGATGCATCATGCGAGCACAGAGAATTTGACTTGTTGATCCCCCTCCTGTTTTCTGGACATATCGGCGAATCTGGAGTGCTGCCAGCAGCTGTGCAAGGCAGAAACCAACTGCCTTCTGTTATAGCTGTTATTTTGTCTCTGACCCTTCCTCAGAAGCAGTCAGCAGCCCATTTGTCCCCAGTCCCAGGCTCTTGGTGAGTACACTGTTGCATGCTGTACTTTCACTACTCTCCTGATAACCATTTAGATTGTGGCAGAAAAAAAAAGAAATGGTCCTAGTTTCTAAAGTTTTACTATTTCTTCTGAGGATTGATCCAACAGTAGACGGCACTCTGGATAAGATGCTGGCTGGGGGGGCAAAGACAGAGGGGCGATTGGACACAGCTAGGCCTCAGATGGCTTTACAGTTTGAGAGGAAGAGTCTGCTGATGGTAAGCATCGACTTAGGGGGGCTCTGTATCAACTAATGTCTTCATACACTTTGGTTGATTTTTGGCATTTTTAGCAGCCTAGTGAACAGATTTATGTTTTATTTTGCCCCCCACAAAGCATCCTGCAACTAAAATATAAATGAAATAAATTCCATATTTTACATAGTTAAAAATCAATGAATTAATTAATTATACATTAATATGTAAATGTTAATAATTTTACACTTTATTAACTTCCCAACCTATACCCCTACAAACCCAACAGCCCGCAAATAACATATAACAAAAATGAATCCGTATTTTCTATTATGTAATAAATATCAATGATATAATTAAATACAATTTAATTGATAATGTTTAATTATTTATTATCTAATTAACTTTCCACCCTATCCCACTGCAAACCCAACAACCTACTAGGACAATATAAATTACTATTGGAATTTAGCAAGCTATAGTTTAAAAACAATTAAACATGTAGATAAACAATAGTGACATAAAATTAATATATCAACTAAAACACATTAAAACACTTAAAAATATTTTAACCACTATATTGGTAAAAACAATATTAAAACATCAGTATTATCCACAGCAATGCTACTTACCTCAAAAACAATACTCAGGGTGAAAGTGGCGACTCGTGCCTAGGTCACCACAGCACAGCGAGCCAGCTCCTCAGGTGCACACAAATGCATTATGTGAGCACAGAGAATTGGACTTGTTGATCCCCCTCCTCTTTTCTGGAGATATTGGTGAATCTGGAGTGCTGCCAGCAGCAGGGCAGGGCAAAAAGCAACTGCCTTCTGTTATAGTTGTTATTTTCTCTCTGACCCTTCCTCAGAAGCAGGTAGCAGCCCATTTATCCCCAGTCTCCGGCTCTTAGTGGGTACACTGTTGCATGCTGTAATTTCACTACTCTCCTGATCACCATTTAGATTGTGGCAGAAAAAAATACAAATGGTCCCAGTTTCCAAAGTTTTACTATTTCTTCTGAGGATTGATACAACAGTTGACGGCGCTCGAGATAAGATGGTGGCGGGGGGGGGGGGCAAAGACAGAAGGGCGATTAGACATAGCTAGGCCTCAGATGGTTTTAAAGTTTGAGAAGAAGAGTCTGCTGATGGTAAGCATTGACTTTGGGGGGGCTCTATATCAACTAATGTCTTCATACACTTTGGTTGATTTTTGGCATTTTTAGCAGCTTAATAAACTGATTTATGTTTTATTCCGCCCCCAACAAAGCAATGTTGCAGTTGGATATGTTTTTGGTCAGCAATACGCTGGTCTCATTTTCAAAGGCTGTACTTCATGCATGGCTTGGATCCAGTCATAATTCCCTGTTCAGATATCGGGGTCTCTGGCTGGAGATTTGAATGAAAATTACTACTTGAGGTAGGATGGGACAGCTCCATGTGTCTCCATTTATGAGAGTTCTTGGAGGTTAACATTGGCTCAGCATCACCTCTGGTGGTATGTGACGCCTTTTAGGCTTTGCGTCAGTGACAAACTCTCCAATTTGCTTCTCATCAGAGGAAGATGGTCCTGACGGTCGAGATGGTGGCCCATTTGACTCTCAGGGCCTGATTACGACCCTGGCGGAGGGAATTACTCTGTCACAAATGTGACGGATATCCCGCCCATCACTTTACATATTCTATTATATTCTATAGAAATTGTATTACGGCAGACTGGATATCCATCATGTTTGTGACGAAGTAATCCTGTTTGCCAAGGTCCTAATCAGGCCCTAGGTTCTCCTAAGAAATCCAACCTGTCTCATAGTATCATTGTAAAGGATGGGTTTGGGTTAGAGTGGATCTTGGAGCAGGCTATCTCCCTCAGGGCTTCTCTTCAAAAGCAAATTTGGGATCTGTGGTTAAAAATAGTCGAGTTAGGAAAATGACTAGTTTCAAGAATAGCAAAGAAATGGAGCAAATTCTCTCTTTTAGAGTAAGGATCAGATCTAGCTTTAACACAATTCAGCAGATCAGGGGAGAGAACTGAGAGACGGTGGTGAACCCAGGGGTTATTCGAGATGTCTTTTGATGGTTTTAATAAAATCAGTATTGAGAGGATTGTTTCTCTTCTGCAGAAGATATTCTCCAATGTGTGGGGTGTTTTTTCTGCAATAAGGTGAGCCATTCTCAGTGTTCAATATTAGAAGCACCTATAACTTTTGGAAGTAGAAAAAGCTATTGGCTCCCTTGCTAAGGGAAAATCCACTGGTCCTGATCAGATTTCGCTGGAGTTTTATTTCATCCTCTTGACCCATTGGTTTGAGTCCCTGAACCCAGGAGGGAGACCAATATCGTTTTTTTCCCCCTCAAAAAAATAAAGAACCTACAGTCTGTGGATCATATGGCCCTATTTCCTTAATTAATGTGGATTCCAAGATTTACATGTGTAATCTTGCTAATAGATTTCCATAATTATCTCTGAGTTGCTGGAGCCTAACTACCACAGATATATTGCTAGTCATGATACAACATCCCATGTCAACACGGCAATCATGGTGTTGAAGACAGCTTCTCCTGGTGGGGGCCCATGGGTATGATTTTTATAGACGCCGAGAGGCCTTTAATCTGGTTTCCTGGCCCTTCCTTTGGGGGGTCATAGACCCACTGGTTTATGCACTGTCTTTGTTTCCAGAGTTCATCGTCTTTATGTCGGCCTTAAGGCAAAAATAATCTGCTCATGTATGCTCTTTGATACTATTTGCATCTCTTGTGGTACTGGGGGAGGTGCCTTCTTTCTCCTTAGCTCTTCACTCTATATATAGAGCCTTTTATAAAATCTCTCAAGCAGGTAGAAGAGATTTAGCCCCTGAGAATACATTGATATGTAATCAACATATTGGCCTATGTAAATGATGTGGCCGTGCTAACCTCTACCTCGGTTAGCGGCTTAAGGGCTGTAGTGGAAGTGGCTCAGTCATTCGTGGTATTCTATGGGTATAAGTGGAATTCTGATAAAGCTCAGGTAATGTCTAATGTGACTTCTCCCGGACCTGACGAAAGATGGGTACAAGCTGCGTTGTATTTAGGGATTACCCTTTCTGTTAAGATTGCTGAGACTATGGAGAATAACTATGGGAAGATTTTTCAACTTACAGTTAATGTTTTTAGCAAATGGAACTGTCTCCATTTGGGCTGGTTGCAACCTCATCAAGATGATCATTCTCCCACAATGTTTTTGAAGCAGATATGCTAATTAGAAAATCATTAATGATGTTCATGTGCTTGAATAATGAAAAGTTTGTAGAAGAATTAATCATAGAGAAAAATAATGTGCACGTTTGAAATTGTGCTCTCGGGCATGTTAGCCATGTGTACGAGATTGTACTAATATAACTGAAACTGTATGAAATAATGAAAATATACAAGAAAAATGTAGTAATATGTCATATTGAAATGTATAACCTATGTTTTACTTTACTTTATATTGCTAACTTAGCCGAAATCATGGCCTAGTCTTCCTAGGCCTCGCACACAGAGCAGAAATAATAGACGCGTTTGCAAGAAGCTGCCATGACCCTGAACTGCCCGATGTTAAAGTTGCTTAGCTAGAATTTTCTGTAATGTACCGACGGACTTGAGCAATGGAGACACTGACTGAAGAGGAACATGCAACAAGTTTGATACCTGAAGAGCCGGATGATGAGGACATCGTATAGTGGACCAATCTGCATCTTGTGAAAGGACTGATATTAAAATTAGTAGATTTGATAAACAAATATTAAAGGTTAAAGTCATATCTGCTGACTGACTGACCAATTGGGAATTAGGGGGATGGACTGGAAGACCCTAATAAAAAGTAATGACAAGGGGCTAAAACTTCAGATGTGGGGGAATTTGAGAGAAGCGAGGTGAGAATTGATGACGTCAGGAGACGCTGTCCGAGGTTCTGTCATTGGGCTCATACTCTGAGAGCCTGATGCGGGGCTGACCAATTGATGACCTGAAAATGAAGATTGACTTTGTTCTTGATCCATTCTGTGAATAGGTCACTATGAAAATGTGACTGACTAATTGTGCCTTTTCTTCTAGATATCAACTGCGCTGATTATAGAATTTTCACTTAGAAAAATTTACCCAAATTAATGTTTTCTCTAAATTGTTTTGCATGAAGCCCCACATACTGATGCTAATCTTGGTTAGGTAGGCTGTTAGGGGTGACGTTACAAATGACTGACGAGCTATCTGCTGAACTCTGCTATTAATGCTGGTATTCTTTTGGCACATGAAGGTGTATTTACGCATGTGTTTTCTTCAAGTTATGAGATGACGTTTTCATTTTTGAATTAACAATTGAACTGAATTGAATAAAGATTGATCTAACAGATGATTTAGAATTGTAATCAATAGGAAAATAAAAATAGTTTAACTCTTCACCGAGTTCTGGTTATTGAGGAGAATATGTTTATTGATGGTAGTTTATGCTAATTATTGATTTTGATAGTCACTACATGACCAGGATACTCCATGCGATTCAAAAGGTTCACCGACCTATATGTGTTCCCTTGTAAGTTTACTTACTAAGGACCAGGCGAGCTTGCAGATCTTGGTAGCAGCTTGATGGTTAGTTTCCTTGGAGAACTAGTTATGTGGTGATTATTGGTTATGGTGGTAGTTTAAGTTAAGGTTAGTTGTTTGTATTTTTATGAGGTTTAAATTTTGTTTTTCTGAAATGACAATTGTTGAAAAGATGATGTTCCCTTAAGCCCAGAAATGACTTTCCCAGATCCTGGATCCCGCTAGTAAAGATGGGTATGTTCTCGGCGTTCTTATGATAGTATGAAAGTGGTAGGTTGCGCTTGCACAAGCTTATGATTTGATAGGCAAATTGCAGGTGAATTGTGATGTATGTGAGGTAAAGTAGGGAGTTTGCATACTCCAATTGAGGTTAGTAGGAGTGTGCGTACTCTGCAGTATGATAGTAGGGAAGTCATCGAACTTCATATGTGTGTGGCGCTTTGTGCTAACAAGTTATCCACATGGTTGTTGGTGATGTACTGACCCTGCGTGGTCTAAGGCTCCGGAGTATATTGATAAGTGTAGGAGGCACTTGGTTATATGTTGTAATCTGCCTGGTTTAGTAGGGCGATCGGGCGTCGTCAGCAAGTCGGGTGTGAGTTAAATGAGTAAAATAATTCTTCGACTGAGATTTGGTGGGTCCTATGTGCTCCAGGACAGACCCATTGATCAGTTGAGGGTGAAATTTGTGGGTCGAGTTTTGCTTGCGAATGTGGGAGTCTGAGAAATAGGAATAGCTATATGAGTGAAAGGGCCATTAGTGAAAATCCGTAAGGTCTCTGAAGCGATTGTGTCCCTTCCCGTAGTAAACCAGCAGGTTTATTTTGGTTATTGGTATTTGGTTAAAGTGCTCGCAATATTTTGCATTAGTTTTGTGTGAATTTAAATTTAGGAGGACAAGCCACAAGACTTTGTCATCTGCAGTGTGTGAGTGTGACGTCAGAGTGTGCTGCGCTGGGATAGGTTGGTCAGTAAGAAGAGTTGCAAGCGGATTGGCAGCCATCCGTAAGAGGCAATCAGTTGAGTAAGCAGGTGAAGGAAATCTTGGGAGTAAAAGTCATTCCATTATTGAATTGAAATAAAAACAATAGACAATGAAGTTTTTCAAGGCGTTCAGAACTCTATGAAAGGTGATTCTTACATTAAGGTGTCAGTGGGGGAGCCAACCCCACCGGAAAATTCTCTGGCTTATATTGTGATGGAAGAGCGAGGTGTCGCACCATGTCTTTGGTTAAAGCAGTGGTGCAAGATGACAAAGAAGTTAGGAGCTTTAGCGTTTCCAGAGCATGGAGCATTTAATTTAAGAATTTGGGATGAACTGTGAACGGCACTATATGAGACAAAGCCATTACCAAGACCAGCACACTTTGAGGCTTTAGCGGTTAGGGAGCTAGTGGCCAGACAGCAACAAAAGATGAAATTTAAGAGGAGAATAAAAACAGGGGATAAATCCTTAGCAGAAGCTAGGTGGGATTGGGAACAGAAAAGGTGGAGAACAGAGACATTACAGGGAATGAAATTGTTTCCTGCAATCGCAGAGGAAGATGAGTCAGAGACAGAAGATACTGCTAAGGGTGAAAGTACAGGAACAAAGAAAAAGAAAAAGCCTTATGTAGATGATGAGGACTCAGATGTTTAGGACCTTATTACACAGCTGTTGAGGGATCGACCTACACCCTATGGGACTCATCCGGGGGTCTGGGTACTAGTGACGCTACAACTGCTCCAGAGCAAGCATCGGAGACAGAAGGACCAGTGCAGACAGATAGTGGACAGATACCGGGGTAGTACAGAGTACACCTAATGCAGAGACAACTACTGTGGTCCAAGCACAGATGCATCGACCATCAATACAGAGAATTTACCCAGATGTGCCAGTTCTTTAGATGATCTCGAACTTAGTAGTGCCATCGGAGCAAGTGCTCCCGAGGCCAATGCTAGTTCAGACTGAGCCGACTCCAATGTTATTGCCTCCAGCACAGCCACAGTGTTTGCCAAAGTTTACACGTATAACAGGAACACAGTCAGATGTTACACCAGTAATGAACCAGGCTATGGGAGTAACTTTCCCACAAGGTGCAAGTCTCAGGGCAGCTCCAGATGTGATATCACTACGGATTACTGTTGATCCAGTGGTATCTTTATTTGCACAAAAGAAAGTGAGTGCAGGAGATCAGAGCGAAATGTCACAAAGTCTTGTGAGAAGGGGAGTGAGTGAACCAGGGCAGATTATGTCATCTATGGGTCAGACCTTTAATGGATCTAGACCATTAATGGATTTTAGTCCACTTGTAGCCCTTCTAGATGCAATAAATGGCCTGAATGCGAGTCAAGGGTTGAAAATGTTGACACCGCAAACTCCAGGTGCAGCGATGCAGCAGGTACCAGTGCCAACATCTCGTTACAGGGATTGACAGCTCAGCAATTGAGGGAATGGTTCGACATTCTAAATACACCTCAAAATACATCCAAAGGTAAAGAGCAGATAAATCGTGTGAGGTTAGCTACAGAAGCAACAGAGCTAGTGGAGGTACCAATGGGAGTGAACAGGTTAGAATCCTACATGGAGGAAGAGCTGAGGTACTTGTGTCCAAAGATCACAAAGGAGGTGGGTAAGATACATCAGAAATTATCAGAGCTGGCAAAGAAACATGATATTGAGATTGAGAAAACAAAACATTTAAAACAAAGCTACAGGTTAGATTTTAAGGCAAAGGATTTTGAGCACATGAGGTCAGCAGGAATGAAGGCTCATTTAAAAGAATTGTTGCAGAGTGCTCAGATTTGGGGAGCATTAGAAAAGTGGGAAGGTAGGTGGGCAAAGAAGCAAAAATGAGATTCACAAGAAGGGTCTGAAGATGTTCAGAAAGAAAGGGAATCAGTAAAGATACTTCAGATGAGAGAAATTCCAGGAGGGCAGTTTGTTCATGTCCCATGGCACAGAAGTGATATATTGTCATTCACAAATGATTACCCAAATTGAGAGAAACCGGTTGAGTAGTATCAGCAGACAGACAGGTTTGTGAAACTCTCTAATTGTCTGTGGGAAGACTTAAATACACTATTGGAGATAGTGGTTCAAGCTGATCTGTGGGTCGAATGTAAGAGAGCAGTGGATTGGCCAACAAGTGAACCGGAAAGGGATAGAGTAACGGGTGCACCCTCACCTGAGGTAATGAAACATTACTATAAGGTGATTGAGTTCCTGAAGACGAGAATTTCTCCCAAAAATATTGATTGGCAGAGACTTGATAGAACAGTTCAAAAAACGAAGGAGTCGATACATACCTGTTATGAGAGATTGTTGAAAGCATTTAAAGAGTACAGTGGTAAGGAAGCAATTGAGCTGAAAGACATGTTGCATTTTGTGTTACGGTTCGTCGAAAGGTTGTGTCCAGAAGTAGGACAGATGATTAAGAGTCATTTGATTTGTTGTCAGGCAAAGCTGATTGATGAGGTGTTGCAGTATGCAAAATACTGTAGTGATGAGATTGAATTGAAGCAGAAAAAGCTGAAGGAGAAAGCAATGGTGATGCAGATAAAGGCAGCTCAGACAGGAATGAAAAAGATGTTACAGTGTCATTTGTGCGGAAACGTGGGTCACTGGAAGCGGGAGTGTCCGTTGATGGTGCAGGATGGTGTTGTTAAGCAAGGTGGTGATGTCAGTACATTTCAAACTGTGAAAGTCCCAAGAATGAAAGGATTTATTCCTAATGTTCAGAACCGAGTGCAGAATTTTGAACCCATGCAGCAGGTGCAAGTGCTGCATGCACAACTAACACAGTTGCAACCAATACAGCAGCAGGTTCCCATGGTACCTAGACAGCAAATGCAGATACCTCAAGCCCCATTGGAACAGCAACAGATGATGCTTACTCAGCAGGTCAGAAACAAGACAGAAGTAATGACACAGTACACCAATTCCCATTTTATAGTGAGGATGAAATAAATGAAGAATGGATGAGTGACAGTTCTGATGAAGGACCGTGTATGCTTGCAGAGTCCCCAGAAGTAGATCAGAGAGGATCTTTTGTGAAGGGAAAGGTGATGGGTTACAAGGTCTAATTTTTAGTGGATACAGGAGCTACACGCTCTACAGTTAGAAACGTGGAAGTCCTAAATTTACCTCTTTCAGGCAGAACAGTTCAAGTTGTGGGAGTGGAGAACAGGTAGTTGACAAATCCAATCACAGATCCAGTGCAGGTTGAGATTGATAATTACCAGGGACTGCATAGGTCTGTAGTCTGTGACTCGAGTCCAGTAGCTCTACTTGGAAGAGACTTATTGTGTAGGACAAAATGCTCCATTAATTGTTCAGACACTGGAATAGAAGTACAAACTAATAGCGATGATGAAGACAAACAGGTGGCTGAGACGGTGATCAAAAATGCTAATGAGGAATACTCACTGATTGAGTTTTTCCCAATATTTACTGTGAGAGAATTGCATGCGGATTCACAGGGAACAGTGAAAGAAGATGTCTGGGACCTGAAAGGTAAAGAAATGGGTTTGATTAAAGGAGCAGAACCGTTTAAGATCACTTTAAAGCCAAATGCAATATTTCCGCAACTTCCACAGTATAACATGGCACAGAAAGTCCTGATGAAAGTGGTGCAAATAATTGGAGATTTCCTAAAACAAGGGGTTTTAAAGGAAGTGTTGAGCAGTCCATGTACTTTACCGATAATGGGCTTAATAAAGCCATGTGGGAAAGTGTGCATTGTGCAGGACTTGCGAAAAGTGAACGATCTGGTGGTCAAGTGTTGTCCAGTGGTGCCAAATCCAGCAGTGATACTGTTTTAGATTCCTTGCGATGCAGAATGGTTCACAGTGGTTGACTTGTCACAAGCTTTCTTTTCTGTGCCTCTTCATGAGGATAGTCAGTATCTTTTTAGTTTCAAATTCCTGGACAGAGTCTACAGCTGGTGCAGGCTCCCACAAGGGTATACGGAGTCACCATCACTGTTTAATCAGATCTTGAAAAAGAACCTGGTGTCGTTGGTATTACCATACCAATGGACTATAGTGCAATATATTGATGATTTGCTGATCGCATCTAGAACAAGAGACGAGTGTAAGTACGACTTGTTTGCCTTGTTGAATCATTTGGGAAATTTTGGACATAAGGTGTTACCTGTAAACCTGCAATATTTTCAGAAATCAGTGAAATATCTGGGACATTAGACTGAAAAGGGGTCAAGAAGAATCTCCAGGGAGAGAATTACCATCATATTGCAGAGAAGTCTCCCAACTTCACAAAGAGATGTTAGAAAGTTCCTGGGAATGGTGGGGTATTGTGGACAGTGGATTCCAAATTTTGCTGAAATTGCCAAACCCTTGCAGCAGTTAACTCATAAGGAAGTTACAGATCCCGTTACCCTAGATGACACTCAGATGAAGGCGTTCACTGAACTGAGAGAAAGTTTGTGCAGAGCTCCAGCCTTGGGAATGCCTGATTACACAAAGCAATTCACATTGTTTTGCCATCATTGTGATGCTTGTTCTTTGTCTGTTTTGACACAGGTCCATGGAGGTGCTTACCGCCCAGTAGCTTATTTTACAGCTACCTTGGACTCAGTTGCAGCAGCTTTACCAGGTTGTCTGTGTGCAGTAGCCACAGTTGGTCAGTCTTTCTCAATATGAGGGGGTAGTCATGGGATACCCTTTGATGGTAATGGTACCACTCTCTGTTGAAATCTTACTGACAAGGACGAAAATGCAATATTTGACTGGTGCAAGACTGACAAGGTATGAGAGGAGTATATTGGGGGCTCCGAATGTAACATTGAAAAGATGTACAGTGTTAAATCCAGTAGCATTGCTTCCAAGTGATACCGTCAAAATTGAAAAAGAAGAATACATTGAGCATGATTGTCTTGAGGTAACTGAGCTGTGTACAAAACCAATGCCTGATATTAGGGACACACGATTGGAGGAAAATGAACAAATTGTCTTTGTTGATGGTTCAGGTCTCAGAGATGGAACAGGGACATTGAGGGCAGGATAGGCAGTATGCACAATCAATGGGCACATTAGAAGCTTCTTGGCTTCGAGGTGTATATTCTGCACAAGTGGAGGAATTGGTAGCTCTTACTAGGGCATGCCATGTTTCTGCAAGACTAAGAGTCACCATCTATACAGACAGTCAATATGGATTTAGATTTATTCATGATTTCGGTCAGTTGTGGTCGCAAAGAGGTTTCCTGACTTCTACTGGAACACCAGTGAGAAATGGCGACAAAATAAAAGATTTGTTGTATGCAATACAGTTACCTGAAGAAATTGCAGTGGTAAAATGCAGTGCACACCAAAAGACACAGGATTACATTGCATTGGGAAATGGATATGCGGATCAAGTTGCAAGGTTTTGCACATTGAACTGTATATTGTTTAAAGACAAGTGGGAATTGATGCCTGAGGAAGAAAATATTTGCACAAGTTTTGCACTAAAAGTGATTGATACTTTGGAAGAATTGAAAACATTGCAGGAAAATGCGGACAAGGAGGAGAAATGACTTTGGGTAAAACTAAAATGTGTTCAAAGGCCTGATGAAATTTGGATTTCTGAGGAGAGTCAGATGGTGTTGCCCAATAGTTTATTGTCTCAGATGGCCCACTATTATCACAGGCAGGCACATATTGGAAGGGATGCCATGGTCAGGTTGTTTAAAATTAATTAGTTCAGTCCTAACTTCAGGCAAGCAGCAGAAGCAGTATGTCATCGATGTATAAATTGTCAGCAACAAAACACGGGAAAATGGACAGTGGTGCATTTGAGCCACATTGGAAGTCTAGGAGGTCCATTCAGCAGAATGGAATTGGATTTAATTGAGATGCCTGCATGTGGTGGTCTGAAGTACGTGTTGGTGATTGTGTGTGTCTTTAGTAATTGGATTGAAGCATACCCCACAAAAAGAAATGACAGTCTCACATTAGCAAAGCTCTTACTTAGAGAGTTAATACCACGTTTCAGATTTCCGATCTCTTTAGAATCAGATAGGGGAACTCACTTCAATAACGAGGTGATTAAACTCTTATGTGCAGCACTAAACATTAAACAGAAGTTGCATTGTAGCTATCGCCCTGAAGCATCAGGACTAGTGGAACAAATGAATGGTACATTGAAATCAAGAATTGCCAAGATGTGTGCCGCTACCAATCTGAAATGGCCAGACACATTACCTTTGGTGTTGATGTCAATGCGAAATATACCTGACAGGAAGACAGGGCTGTTGCCCCATGAGATCCTCATGGGAAGAGCAATGAGATTGCCAGAAATTCCAGCCAATGCACTTGAAAATATTACAGATTATATGGTTTTGGACTACTGCAAAGATCTGGCTGATGTGGTTCGCTCTTTCTCTCAGCAGGTGCGGGCCACTACCCTGCCACCCATCCATGACCAAGGTCACAATCTGAGAGCTGGAGACTGGGTCGTCATCAAAAAACATGTTTGCAAGACCTGTTTGGAACCATGTTGGAAAGGTTCCTACCAGGTGGTTCTAACGACTACGACAGCTGTAAAGTGTGCAGGACTACCCAATTGGATACACGCAAGTCATACAAAGAGAGTGGTGAGTCCACAAGAGCATGAATTTGTGTTGTTGAGGGCACCAACAACAGCGAAGCAAGTAGCTACACTTGAACTGGAATAAGAGCAAACTGAACCTGAGGTTGAGCGTGAGCTTGTGGAAGATGGGCCTATCACCCCTGTAAGAGACGATAGTGAAGAATTGCAGGAGGGCGAGCAAGAGCCTATCTCAACGGATATAGCAGGAGAACCGAGCACAGCAGGGGTTCTCCTAGAAGCAGACAGTGCTAAAAAGGAAACGGAGTGCCAGATCAAGAGGGTGAAAGAGTTGAGATGGATCAAAGCCAAAGTGATTTGACTCCTCCTGAACCCATTGCAAGTCCATCAAGAGAAAACACCATAGAGAAAGAAAAGAAATAGAGTCCAATCCTGAAGAGAATATTGACAGAAGGAACGAGAAAAGGAGATAATTGGCTTGAATCACAAATTGGAAAGAAGAAGGAATTGGTCATAAATGAAACAATAGAAGTGGATACTACGAGAAAGGAAGAATTGAGTGAAGGAAAATTAGGTGGTGAATGTAGGTTGAAAAGATAGAGAGTAGCGAGTCGAAGATACGCAGGTCCTGAGTGGGCATATGCAGCTACAACTGAATGGCAACACAAGTTTATGTCCTTTTGTTTTGCTAGAGAAGTTCCGCGTCAGTACTTTGATATAACATGAAGGCGATCAAAAGAATGAGTTGTTGAGCTAATGTAAAGGAAACCTAAGAAAAGAAATTGTTGTAATAAAACCGGAAGAGACATTGATAACCTGATATGACATTTGAAAACCGGATGTGACAAGCTGCTAATCGATTTTGACAAAGGAAAAAGGGTTCCTGGATGTGAAACTGAACTGTGAGAAGAGAGATAGTTCTTAATTTTTTATTTTTACCGTTGCACTTTATCTAAGAGTTACTTCTACTTTCTGATTCTTTACAGATCATGGCTGAGTTAAATAACCAAGTAAGGAATGCTAGATATTGTAGTTATTTGTGTGTGGAATATTGTTTATATTAATGACTGTGGGAATGTCTATTCAAGATATGACAAAGGCTATTATTGCTTCTGTTCCTGAAACTACTACACTAACAGCTTTAGAAAAGTGTAAGTTAGATGAGAAATACTTGCATGATTATACTAATGCTCAAGGAGAGCTTTCTTCTAACATATTCTATCGCTTGTTGAGTGAGTATGTTGAGACAATGGATGCAAGGAATTGTCTCATATGTACGCAAATTCCTTCCTCAGTGGAAGAAGGGGTTACGTACCCTAGTCTGCCATTAACATTTGGCATAAGCCTTGTCTGCTACTAACAAGATTCTATAACCAAGAGTATATACAATATTTCTACTCCAACTATGATTTTGTGTTTTCATTTGTTCCTATTATTGGATATCTGAGTAGAATAGCTAAGGAGCATGATATAGTATTAGTTAGAGGTTTCTTTGGACCGACATTAACGTTTGGTACCCCATACGCTCATAGGAATAACTTAACATGTTTACTTACACCATTAGAAAAGAGCTTTATAGGGCATACTGATGACAGGAGAAAGGAATTGAAGGAAAAGCTAGAGAAGGGATTAGAGAAGAGTAATTATAAGAATTACTATGCTTACACTGCTATTACAACGCAAGGGAAGTTAGCTTTAGATGCATTACATGTAGGGAAGCTTTGTATATATAGACCAAAATCACGTACTGACACATTATTTGTGGGAACAAGTGAATGTAGGCATGTGTTTTTGTTTCAGAGTAAAATGACTTATATGCTGAATGCTCAGGACCCTGCGATTCCTGGGATTCACTATATTTGTGGACTTAATGCTTATTACCATCTTCATAGAGGATGGTATGGTACGTGTTATTTGGGGATAGTTTTCTCAAAAATGTATCAGATAGATGATCTAAAGAAGTTTTGGACAGCGACTGAATTACATCATAAGCGACAGAGGAGGGAAACCTCTTCTGCAATTGTGGGAGATATTTTTGATGCAGTAATTCCTTCTGCAGGAGTTATTTTGAATGCAATTAAGATACGGAAGTTGTCTACTATTGTGGATAACATGCTGACAAATTTTACAGGGGAAATACTCCTGTTAGATACTGAATTAGCAGCGGATAGAGCTATGATGCTTCAAAATAGGCTTGCTTTAGACATACTTTTAGCGAAAGACGGCAGAGTCTGTAGGATGATTAATGCTAGGTATTGCTGCTCTTACACACCTAATAATGATAAGGAGAGAAGAGACTTACTCACTAACTTATCTAATTCAAGTAAGGATTTGAAGGAATTGAAGGAACCAGGGGTTTGGGAGAAAGCTGGAAAAGGATTTGCTTCAGTGGGCAATTGGTTTAGTTAAATTTGCAATGGGGTATTACTGAAAATTGTACAGGGAATATTAATTGTGATTGCTTGTATATTAGGATTATGGGGGATATGCAAAGTATAGCGGAGAATAAAATTAAGGAGATCTAAAATTAATCAGAGGAGGGAAGAACAACCTAGGGAAAAAATATATAAGGAAAATTTAAGAGGAAGACAAAATACATCAGTAACAGAACTGTAAAGTGTTGGTAAAGAAAGGTGTATGACAAATTTAGTTATCAAAGGAGGGACTGTTGAAGCGGATATGCTAGTTAGAAAATCATTAATGATGTTTATGTGCTTGAATAATGAAAATTTTGTAGAAGAATTAATCGTTGAGAAAAATAATGTGCACGTTTGAAATTGTGCCCTCAGGGCATGGCAGTCATGTCTACGAGATTGTACTAATATAACTGAAACTGTATGAAATAATGAAAATATACAAGAAAAATGTAGTAATATGTCATATTGAAATGTATAACCTATGTTTTACTTACATTTATAGTGCTAACAGCCAAAATCATGGCCTATTCTTCCTAGGCCTCGCACACAGAGAGCAGAAATAATAACTGCGTTTGCAAGAAGCTGCCATGACCCTGAACTGCCCGATGTTAAAGTTGCTTAGCTAGAATTTTCTGCAATGTACCGGTGGACAGGAGATGATGAAGACAATTTGATACAATTATGTGTAGAGTAGGCCAAATGTACTTTCCCAGGACTTGAACAATTGAGGCACTGACTGAAGAGTAACATGCAACAATTTTAATACCTGAAGAACTGGATGATGAGGACATCGTATAGTGGACCAATCCGCATCTTGTGAAAGGACTGATATTAAAATTTCTAGATTTGGTAAACAAATACTATAGGTTAAAGTCATATCTGCTGACTGACTGACCAATTGGGAATTAGGGGGCTGGACTGGAAGACCCTATTAAAAAGTCATGACAAGCGGCTAAAACTTCAAATGCAGGAGATTTTGAGAGATGCGAGGTGAGAATTGATGATGTCAGGAGACGCTGTCCGAGGTTCTGTCCTTGAACTCATACTCTGAGAGCCTGATGCACGGCTGACTAAATGATGACCTGAAGATGAAGACTGACTTTGTTGCTGATCTATTCTGTGGAAAGGTAGCTATGAAAATGTGACTAACTAAATGTGCCTTTTCTTCTAGGTACCAACTGCGCTGATTATAGAATTTTCACTTAGACAGATTTTCTCAAATTAATGTTTTCTCTAAATTGTTTTGCATGAAACCCCACCTGCTGATGCTAATCTTACTTAGGTAGGCTGTTAGGGGTGACGTAGACAGTGACAAATGACTGACAAGCTATCTGCTGAACTCTGCTATTAACGCTGGTATTCGTTTGGCGTATGAAGGTGCATTTACTCATGTGTTTTCTTCAAGTTATGAGATTATGTTTTCATTTGTGAATTAATAATTGAACTGAATTGAATAAAAATTGATCTAACAGATGATTTAGAATTGTAATCAGTAGAGAAAAAAAATTGTTTAGCTCTTCACTGAGTTGTGGTTATTGAAGATAATATGTTTATTGATGGTAGTTTATGCTAATTATTGATTTCGATAGTCACTACATGACTAGGATACTCCAGGCGATTTAAAAGGTTCATTGACCTATACGCGTCCCCTTGTAAGTTTACTAAGGACCAGGCGCGCTTGCAATGTCTCTACCTCTTTCGCTGTATCCCTCGCTTTATTGCTGGTCCTTTTTAATTAAGCTTGAGGCTTTGTGGCAGAGGTTTATGTGGTGTTATAGCATTAGGCCCAGCTGCAAGATTCAGTATTTGCAGCAACTCAAGGAGGTCTCAATCCCGGCTTTGCGATTTTATCATTTTGCTGCTTTTTTCTCACAGCTTCATGGGGTGGGGGTTGTGGGAGAAAAGGTGCATGCTTACTGATTTTCTTCCACTGGGCGAATCAATTCTTCCTAGTGTTGGTAGTGTGGACACAATGTACTTCAAGAAACTTGTTTCAAGACGTTAAAAGTTTTTCATTTAGTATAGGGTGCTCTTAAGAGGCTATTTCCTGGTTTTACCATGCTTCATCAGCTTACATATTTAGGGTACAATCTACCTTCTTGTAACTAGAACAGCTAATGCAAGAGTTGGGCGAAAGCTACTCTAGGGAGTCTGCTTGAGGGAGATGTTTTTTTCTCATTCGCAAATTTGCAGCATCAGTTCTCTCTCCCTAATCGCAGCTTTTATAGATATCTCCAGTTACATTTGATTTCTAGCTGTAAGGAAGGTTAGGTACATTTCTTTGATAATTCCTCACTGGAGTTTATAAAGAAACCTCCAATGAAAAGAATTAATAGTCTGGTTTATGAGTCAATGTATTATTTTTCTCAGGTCTATTCTATCGACTCACTTCAGTTAAGGGAGAATAGGTGGAGTCAACTTCTCAACTCTGGCGCAGTGAGTCTTGAACGTGTTGTGTATTAAGGCACATCATTTTAAATGTATTAATGATTTGTACTATGTGCCTCATTACCTTTTTGTTATAACGTTTCTGATGGATGATCGCTGTTTTCAGTGTGGAATTGAGGGGGGCACTCTTCCACACGCTCCAATTGTTTTGGGACTTTGTTTTTGGTAGAATGTACAGTACTGTATATCTGACTTTATGGCTCTTTAAGATTCAAAGTTGATTACGTTGGGACATTTGCTAGCTATTCCTCCTTCCTAGTAAGTTTATATTGTTTTCAATTTCCCTGGCCAGATTGATTCTGGCACGTTTCTGACTTTCTGGTGAGCTTCGTGACCCTTAGATTTGGTGGAGGGAATTTTTTAACATTAGTATGCTGGAAATGACGCTCCACTGCAGACCCGCAATCCACGGAGGAGTAGGCTGAACCGGATTTGGGACCCAGTTAGACTCTGGAAGGCTGATGCCACTGCTGCTCAGGACACAAGCAATTAGCCCTGTTGTCTTCTTCTGCCACATTTCTCCCCTCCATCTTTAATTCTTTAATTCAGTCATCTGAATGCTTTTTTTTTTTGCCTCTCAGGTTTATAGCTGATGACATATGCTGTTCGGTTGGTTAATACTTCCGGCTGGTCATGTTGTTGCCTGTTCCTTTTTCCCCTTTTTGCTCATTGATTTTTGGGTTTTCAAAACATTTTTTTTTAAACATATTCTTGTCAACAATGTTTGTGCATTACGTTTATTTTCCGATATTTTAATTTCCCTAGAGTTTAAAAAGCAAATTTTGCCCAGACCCTAATGTGTTTATAACATTCAGAAATGTCTTTCTTCTCAGTAAGAACTAGCGAACTACTGTCTTTCTTTTTTGTAATTGCACAACAATGTTAGATTATTACAATAGTAGATGGTTACCACTCTGTTTTTCTCCTGCTGTGCTGGAGAGCTGAAACACTCCTCGGTCCAATTGTATTTAAGTTCAACAGCCTCTCTAGGACCTATTTTAGTTTCGTGGACAAAAATAATATTCCCTTTAAGTTTTAACAATAATCAATTATGTTTTCCTTTTAAGAGGGTGAGTTCGGCGCTTTGGGTTCAGAGACAGTATCTTGGGGAGTTGAGTATTTGATTCTAGCATAATGTGCCTGATAGTATGAGGGACAGCTCTGCGTGTATGCTCACTTTCTCATAGGGAACTACCCATCTGTATGTGTAAAAATGCAAATATCCTTATATCCTCTCTACAGTACAAAAACAGTGTAAACCATGAAGCAACAAAAATCAAAACATACTGTCACTATGTAATGACATTGGGCCAGATGTAGCAAAGGTTTTTACCCATTCTGTGTCTATGGGAAAAAGTGTTTGTAAACTGGATGGAAAGCATGGCAGATTTATTAATACACATAGGGGGTCATTCCAACCCTGGCGGTCGGTGTTAAAGCGGCTGCCAACCCGCCAACAGGCAGGCGGTAAAAAAAATGGAATTCTGACCCTGGCGGAAACCGCCAACAGAGACCGCCACTTTAACACTCCGACCGCCACGGCGGGACAAACAAACAGCGTGGCGGTCACCGCCAACAGACAGGCGGAAGACAATGTACCGCCCACCCTATCACAACCCACCAATCCGCCACCTTTTCCGGGGCGGTAGCCCCGCCGATAAAAACACGGCGGAAACATACATTACGCTCGGCAAACGCTCACCTCTACACACTCCACGAGGAATCTGGACAGCATGGAACCCGAACTACACATCCTACCAGCTATTGTCTTCCTGCTCCTCTACCAGGAGCACGAACGCCGGCGCAGAAGACAACGGTGAGTACTGCACCTACGACACAGGGGACTGGGGAGGCAAAAAATTACGGGGACACACATACGCGACACACCCACCCTCACCCTTACCCACAACTACATACACATCAATGCAGAGCAACAACTCAGATTGACACCCCCAAACCCCCCGGAAGAATGCAAAGACAAAAAAAAATGATCATGAAATTTGAAGTATATTGTACGGCTAATTAAAAAAATATATCAAACATCTATAACTATATATACATATGTAAATTGTCCTGTCCAAATTGGGTATCAGCCATTGTTCGTGGGCCAATGGGCCTAAACACATGGGCAAAGCCCACACAGGATACCCGACTCCAATGGAGAGAACACTGCAGGGGCATCAGATAGCAAAACTACAGGCACCTCAGGGGGAAGGGAAGGGGGGGGCACCTCAGCCAGATGAGTCCACGACGCCAGATCCACGAGGGGGCTCCATGGCCACTGTTCAATCCTGGGGAGTGCAAAGCCACAGTCTCACAAGTCTCTACAGTGGGTGGATTGCCCACTGTGCCATCCTGGGGAGTGCAAAGCCACAGTCTCACAAGTCTCTACAGTGGGTGGATTGCCCACTGTGTCATCCTGGGGAGTGCAAAGCCACAGTATCACAAGTGGATTACAGACTCCACTGGTTCTGGAGCAGGCATGGTGCCCAGAGTGCTTCGTGCAGCCCTGCCCGACACAGATGCGGGCCTGCCCCTTCTGCCAATGGGCCAGCGGTGCTTGAGACGGCGGTGCCCAGCGGAACGGTGCAGAGACGGCGGTGCCCAGCGGAGCGGTGCTTGAGATGAAGGGCCCAGCGGAGCGGTGATTGAGATGAAGGGCCCAGCGGAGCGGTGCTTGAGTTGAAGGGCCCAGCGGAGCGGTGCAAAGACGGCGGTGCCCAGCGGAGCGGTCCTTGAGATGAAGGGCCCAGCGGAGCGGTGCAGAGACCGCAGTGCCCAGCGGAGCGGTGCTTGAGTTGAAGGGCCCAGCGGAGCGGTGCAGAGACGGCGGTGCCCAGCGGAGCGGTGCTTGAGATAAAGGGCCCAGCGGAGCGGTGCAGAGACGGCGGTGCCCAGCGGAGCGGTGCTTGAGATGAAGGGCCCAGCGGAGCGGTGCAGAGACGGCGGTGCCCAGCGGAGCGGTGCTTGAGATGAAGGGCCCAGCAGAGCGGTGCTTGAGTTGAAGGGCCCAGCGGAGCGGTGCTTGACAAGAAGGGCCCAGCGGAGCAGTGCTTGAGTTGAAGGGCCCAGCAGAGCGGTGCAGAGACGGCGGTGCCCAGCGGAGCGGTGCTTGAGATGAAGGGCCCAGCGGAGCGGTGCAGAGACGGTGGTGCCCAGCGGAGCGGTGCTTGAGATGAAGGGCCCAGTGGAGCGGTGCTTGAGTTGAAGGGCCCAGCGGAGCGGTGCTTGACATGAAGGGCCCAGCAGAGCGGTGCTTGAGTTGAAGGGCCCAGCGGAGCGGTGCAGAGACGGCGGTGCCCAGCGGAGCGGTGCTTGAGATGAAGGGCCCAGCGGAGCAGTGCAGACGGCGGTGCCCAGCGGAGCAGTGCTTCAGATGAAGGGCCCAGCGGAGCGGTGCAGAGACAGCGGTGCCCAGCGGAGCGGTGCTTGATTTGAAGGGCCCAGCGGAGCGGTGCAGAGACGGCGGTGCCCAGCGGAGCGGTGATTGAGATGAAGGGCCCAGCGGAGCGGTGCTTGAGTTGAAGGGCCCAGCGGAGCAGTGCAGAGACGGTGGTGCCCAGCGGAGCGGTGCTTGACATGAAGGGCCCAGCGGAGCGGTGCTTGAGTTGAAGGGCCCAGCGGAGCGGTGCAGAGACGGCGGTGCCCAGCGGAGCGGTGCTTGAGATGAAGGACCCAGCGGAGCGGTGCTTGAGTTGAAGGGCCCAGCAGAGCGGTGTTTGAGATGAAGGGCCCAGCGGAGTGGTGCAGAGACGGCGGTGCCCAGCGGTGCGGTGCTTGAGTTGAAGGGCCCTGTTCAGCGGTTCTTGAGACGGCGGTGCCCTGTTCAGCAGTTCTTGACTTGAAGGGCCCTGTTCAGTGGTTCTTGACTTGAAGGGCCCTGTTCAGCGGTTCTTGACTTGAAGGGCCTTGTTCAGCGGTTCTTGACTTGAAGGGCCCAGTTCAGCGGTTCTTGAGACGGCGGTGCCCTGTTCAGCAGTTCTTGAGATGGCGGTGCCCTGTTCAGCGGTTCTTGACTTGAAGGGCCCAGTTCAGCGGTTCTTGAGACGGCGGTGCCCTGTTCAGCGGTTCTTGAGATGGCGGTGCCCTGTTCAGCGGTTCTTGAGATGGCGGTGCCCTGTTCAGTGGTTCTTGACTTGAAGGGCCCTGTTCAGCGGTTCTTGACTTGAAGGGCCCAGTTCAGCGGTTCTTGAGACGGCGGTGCCCTGTTCAGCGGTTCTTGAGATGGCGGTGCCCTGTTCAGCGGTTCTTGACTTGAAGGGCCCTGTTCAGCGGTTCTTGAGACGGCGGTGCCCTGTTCAGCGGTTCTTGAGATGGCGGTGCCCTGTTCAGCGGTTCTTGACTTGAAGGGCCCTGTTCAGCGGTTCTTGACTTGAAGGGCCCTGTTCAGCGGTGCTTGATTTGAAGGGCCTGTTCAGCGGTTCTTGACTTGAAGGGCCCAGTTCAGCGGTTCTTGAGATGGCGGTGCCCTGTTCAGCGGTTCTTGACTTGAAGGGCCCTGTTCAGCGGTTCTTGAGACGGCGGTGCCCTGTTCAGCGGTTCTTGAGATGGCGGTGCCCTGTTCAGCGGTTCTTGACTTGAAGGGCCCTGTTCAGCGGTGCTTGACTTGAAGGGCCCTGTTCAGCGGTTCTTGACTTGAAGGGCCCAGTTCAGCGGTTCTTGAGATGGCGGTGCCCTGTTCAGCGGTTCTTGAGATGTCGGTGCCCTGTTCAGCGGTTCTTGAGATGGCGGTGCCCTGTTCAGCGTTTCTTGACTTGAAGGGCCCTGTTCAGCGGTTCTTGACTTGAAGGGCCCAGTTCAGCGGTTCTTGAGACGGCGGTGCCCTGTTCAGCGGTTCTTGAGATGGCGGTGCCCTGTTCAGCGGTTCTTGAGACGGTGGTGCCCTGTTCAGTGGTTCTTGAGATGGCGGTGCCCTGTTCAGCGGTTCTTGACTTGAAGGGCCCTGTTCAGCGGTTCTTGACTTTAAGGGCCCTGTTCAGCGGTGCTTGACTTGAAGGGCCCTGTTCAGCGTTGCTTGAGTTGGCGCTCCTTCATTGCCCAGCTGGGCTGTGGCTGGCGGGGCCCTCCTGGGCAGCTGGGCTGTGGCTGGCGGGGCCCTCCTGGGCAGCTGGGCTGTGGCTGGCGGGGCCCTCCTGGGCAGCTGGGCTGTGGCTGGCGGGGCCCTCCTGGGCAGCTGGGCTGTGGCTGGTGGGGCCCTCCTGGCAGCTCGCCTGCTGCCGGACTTGTCGGGCGTGCTGCCCTTGCCACCCTTCCCTGCTCGTCTGTGGCCCTTTCCTCCCTTTGGCGGTGTGCCAGGTGGCACCCCACTCCCTGACGGTGCCAGGGTAGTGCTTTTGGAGCCTGCTGTCTTTGGCCTCTCGCGCCGGGCACTGGCTTTCTTGGCTTTTTTTGCAGGGGGTGGGCTGGCCGTCTCTTTACTCCTAGCCGAAGTAGCTGGCCTTGAAGGTGGTGGACTCCAAAATCCTTGGACTATTGTCTTTGTAGGTCCAGGTTTTGTGGTGGCTGAGGTGCTGATTGGAGTCTTATGAGATGGAGGGGGTGGGTCAGTTGTTGGAAAGAGGTCAAGGTTGGAAAGAAAAAGCAATTTAGTAAGACAGGGACGGGTAGTTGTAGTGGGTATGGGAGTGGAGGAAGAGGATGTGGTTGAAGGAGAGTGAAGTGTGGTGTCTTTGGGTGCAGATGCTTGTGCTGGAGGCTGTCGTGAGGTGGATGGCTGTTGGGTGGGTGGCTGCCTGCGTTTGTGTGGTTTGGAAGAGGGTCTGACAGACACACTGGGAGAGGACACAGGGGACGTGTAAATGGTAGTGGGGGTGGTGACTGCACGTGTGCGGAGTGTTCTGGTGGGTGTGCTGGTGATGGACGTAGTGGCTGAAGATGTTGTGCATGCAAGTGTGAGTGGAGACGTCACAGGGAGGGAGGAGGGAGACGAGGAGGAGGGGGACACAGAGGAGGCAGTGGCTGTTGGCATGTCTGCATGTGGATGTTGCTTGTGTGAATGCTTGTGTGATGTGTGGTGCTTATGTCTGGATGAGCTTCCCTTGGGTGTTGAGGTGTGTGCAGGCTGGTCTGATGGTGTGTCTGGGATAGGCAGAGGTACAGGGGAGTGGGACTGGGTTGAGGAAGTTGGAGGAGGGAGGCAGGAGACAGGGACAATGGCTGCCGTCAGTGCTGAGGCCAGAGCGTTGAACGATCGCTGATGGGCAGCCTGACCCGAATGAATGTCCTCCAGGTATGCATTACTCCGGTGCACCTCCCTTTCTACACCCTGGATGGCATTCAAAAGGGTAGACTGCCCAACAATGATGGTCCTCAGGAGGTCAATGACCTCCTCACTGAGGGCAGCAGGGGTAACTGGGGCAGGGCCTGAGGTGCCTGGGGCGAAGGAGATGCCCACCTTCCTGGGTGAGCGGGCACGGGGCGAAGGTTGAGGGGCTGCTGGGAGGGTGGAGCTGGGGCGCTGGGTGGCGGCTGTACCTGTTGTTGCGGTGTGCACGGATGTTGCCGCCACCACAAGGGAGCTCCCTTCCGAGGACGTGTCTGTGTCGCTGGTGTCACCACGTGTCCCCGCTGTGGAGCTCCCCTCGCCCTCCGTCTCACTGGTGAAATCCGAGTTAGTTGCCTGGGCCTCCATGGCCATGTGAGATGCAGCTCCCTCGTGCTCCGATGTCACTTCTCCTCCGCCTGATGATGCTAATGCACACATGAACAGGAAGACCACCAAGAAAGGGGGGGGTGGAGAAACAAAGACATGTTGAGTGCATGCATTGGCGACACCGTTGGCGGAGAGGACAGACACAGAAGCCCCCTGCACTACGCCGCGCACTTGGGGTACACTACTCAATCCGTGGGACATGGCCTACAAGTCTATGGACGACAACTCCACACATAGGTGACACAGGGCCATGAATAGCTGTACTAGGCAACCTACAGAGGTGGGGGCGGGGGCACAGGGCCATGCCTAACGGAGGGGCCTAGCCTACAGAAATCGCCCTGGCCTAGGGATACCCACAGCCCTCCTCCACCACCCAGACACCTCCAATGTGTGGAAAATCAGCAGAATGTGCTTGTACTCACCCATTTGTGTCTGCTGTGATGTCCTCACGCGCCCATCCAAATCGGGGTAGGCCACCGCCAGGATCCGGGACATCAGGGGGGTCAAGGTATGACTGGCACCCCTCCTATGTTGGGAGGCCATCCCCAGCAGAGCCTCTGCGGTCTTCCTGCTCCCGCGGCAGATGTCCTCCCACCTCTTCCGGCAGTGGGTGCCCCGTCTGTTATGGACCCACAGGGTCCAGACGTCCTTGGCGATGGGACGCCAAATGTCGATTTTCTGATGGGCGCTGACCTATGTGACATGTACAGGGGGAGAAAATAAAAGATCATCACCTTCTGCATGCTCGATGTGAGTGGCCCCCCATCCCCACCCTTGCCATGTGGCACATGCTCTCATCTGTCGTTTGATGCATGCCTCATTCGCTCCCCTCCCCACCATCTTTCATTCAGCCCACTCAACCCAGGCATTGGCCACAAAGCATGGTACCAGTGTACTTCTCTGTTGGTCTGGAGGACCGTAGAGTAGTGCATACTGGGGGAGGACACCATCCACGAGTTTCTCCAATTCTTCAGAAGTGAAGGCAGGGGCCCTATCCCCAGTCGCAGCAGCCATTGTCTCTTCCAGACCGAGGTCACAGCAGCACTTGCAGTATAGGTCCTCTCCTGTGGATGATCAGGTATCGAGTGATTAAGCAGATAGAAAATGTCGGTCACGCCCGCGGCGGTGCATACCGCGGCGGGGCGTACCGCGACCGCCGGCGCACATCGTCATTGGCTCCTGAAACCGATAGGGTTCAATGTTAACCAATGCGGCTTTGCGCCGCGGTCTTCGACCGCCTACCGCCACGGTGTGCCACGCCAGCGCATTGACCTCACATCCCACTGTCGCACTTCACAGGTCAGGCAGCCGCCATTTCAAGGGCCCCCATATCTTAATTTCTACTGCGTCACACATGCCTAGGCCTTGCATCAACACTCATACAAGCCATTCAATGCATTGAGAATCGTGTACTGTGCAAGCTGTGGGAACGTACCTGTGGGTTGATTGACTCTGTGCTCCATGTTGTCCTTCCTAGGCACCGTCCGCTGGGACTTGCGAGGGGATGGAGGAATCTTCCCGTGTACAGACCGCTGGTGGACCTGTCGACAATGGAAGAAAGACATGTCATACTGACATACTGGCGTGACCGAGCCACTATACAGGAACTGTGTGCCCAGCTGGAGCCAGACCTGATGTCACCCATCCGCCAACCCACAGGGATCTCCCCTCTAGTGCAGGTGCTGTCAGTACTCCATTTTTGGGCAAGTGGGTCATTTCAAACAACAGTGGCCATTTCATCAGGGATGTCTCAGCCTATGTTTTCCAAGGTGTTGTCCAGAGTGTTGTCTGCCCTGCTGAAATACATGCGGAGCTACATTGTTTTCCCTGAGGTGGGCGATTTGGCTACAGTGAAGGGTGATTTCCATGCGCTTGGACATATTCCCAACATCATTGGTGCAATTGATTTCTATGCGCTTGGACATATTCCCAACATCATTGGTGCAATTGATGGGACATATGTTGCTTTGGTCCCCCCCAGCACGAGTGAACAGGTGTACAGGAACAGAAAAAGTTATCATTCCATGAATGTTTGGCTGACCAGTACATCTCCCATGTAAATGCCAAGTTCCCTGGGTCAGTGCATGACGCGTACATCATGCGAAATAGCAGCATCCCTTATGTGATGGAACTACTTCAGAGACACTGTGGGGGTCATTCTGACCCCGGCGGTCTCAGACCGCCGGGGCCAGGGTCGGCGGGAGCTCCGCCGACAGACCGGCGGTGCCCCGCAGGGCATTCTGACGCGGCGCTTTGGCCGCGGTCAGTGCAGGAAAACCGGCGGTCTCCCGCCGGTTTTCCGCTGCCCGTCAGAATCCTCCAAGGCGGCGCAGCATGCTGCGCTGCCTTGGGGATTCTGACACCCCCTACCGCCATCCTGTTCCTGGCGGTTCGCCCGCCAGGAACAGGATGGCGGTAGGGGGTGTCGCGGGGCCCCTGGGGGCCCCTGCAGTGCCCATGCCAATGGCATGGGCACTGCAGGGGCCCCCGTAAGAGGGCCCGCTTGTATTTCACTGTCTGCATAGCAGACAGTGAAATACGCGACGGGTGCAGTAGCACCCGTCGCACCTTCCCACTCCGCCGGCTCGATTATGAGCCGGCTTCATGGTGGGAAGGTCGTTTTCCCCTGGGCTGGCGGGCGGCCTTTTGGAGGCCGCCCGCCAGCCCAGGGGAAAACTCAAAATACCCGCCGCGGTCTTCCGACCGCGGTACGGTATTTTGGCAGCTCCCGCCGGGCGCGCGGTGACCGCGCCCGGCGGGAGTCAGAATGACCCCCTGTGTGTGGCTAATTGATGACTCTGGTTACCCCAACCTGTCATGGCTACTGACCCCAGTGAGGAATCCCAGGACCAGGGCAGAGGAACGGTACAATGAGGCCCATGGGCGGACTAGGAGGGTGATCGAACGGACCTTCGGCCTCCTGAAGGCCAGATTTAGGTGACTCCATATGACAGGTGTATCCCTAATGTACTCACCAAAGAAGGTGTGCCATATCATCGGGGCCTGCTGTATGCTTCACAACCTGGCTTTGCAACGCCAGGTGCCTTTCCTGCAGGAGGATGGTCCAGATGGTGGTGTTGTGGCAGCTGTGGAGCCTGCGGAGAGTGAAGAGGAAGAAGACGAAGAGGACGACACAGACAACAGGAACACAGTAATACAGCAGTATTTTCAATGACATACAGGTAAGAATCAACACCAGCATTTTACATTTAATTAAAGTCTCCTGCCTCTCTACTGTCAGAGTTTCCCCCCAGTGTATGTTAACTGAGTTGTGACTTTCCCTTCCAATTTCAGAGATGTGGGCCCCACTCCGTGACCTCTGCTTTGTTTCCCATGGACTACAGCTGTGTGACAGTGGTATGTTGTCATCACAATGTAACTGGACATTTTGGCACGGTTCTGTGTAATACATTTGTTCAAAAATACAGGCATACTCCAGATTATTTTTGTGCAATAAGAGTGTTTATTAAAGTGCTCAATTTTGGGTAATGGTTGCAATTCGGTGATGGGTGATGGTGGAGGAATGTCCATGGCAGAGTCCAGATTTTCAGTCTCACAGGTGCATTGTCCATATGCCTGTGGAAGGTGGAGCAGGGGCAGTTTAAGGTTGGACAGGGTGACAATGTGGGACAGTGGGATGACAATCAGGGGGTATCCTTTCCTGGCGGGGGTCTTGGCATCCTACTCTGTCTTCTTCCTAGATCTCAGGCCCCGCTTGCGGGGTGGTTCTCCTTCTGCAGGGGGTGGGGTTCTGGTGGCCTGTTATTCTTGTGTCGGGGCCTCCTGTCCACTAGCGCCGGCGGAGGTGGTAGCCTGTTCTTGGTCCATGCTAGTGACAGGGGCCCTTTGTGGTGCCACATGGTCCCGCAATGTGCTGACAATCTGATTGAGAGCCACAACGATGGTGCCCATTGCAGAACTGATGTTTCTGAGTTCTTCCCTGAACCCCATAAACTGTTCCTCCTGCAGTACCTGGATCTCCTGGAACCTGGCCAGGACCGTTGCCATCGTCTCCTGGGAGTGGTGGTATGCTCCCATGATGGAGGATAGGGCCTCGTGGAGAGTGGGTTCCCTGGGCCTGTCCCCCCCCTGTCGCACAGCAGCCCTCCCAGTTCCCCTGTTTCCCTGGGCCTTTGTCCCCTGGACCGTGTGCCCATTACCACTGCCCCCAGGTCCCTGTTGTTGTTGGGGTGGTGGGTTAACCTGGGTGCGCTGTAGTGGTGGACACACCGCTGCTTGACGTGTCCTGGAGACAGAGGCATGGGCCCGCTGGGTGGGTGCTGTGCTGGTGTTCCCAGAGGGGGGTAGGTCTGCTGTGGCCTGTGGCTGTCTGAGGGGAACCGACTGTCCCGAGGTCCCCGATGGGCCGGGCTGGTCATCTGGGTCCAGGGAGACAGAGCTGCTGTCATCACTGTGGGCCTCTTCTGGGGGTGGAATGGACATTTCTGAACCCTCCTGGGCGGTGTCGTGGCGTTCGGGTCCTGCAGGGGCATAAGAGTATGGTTATTGCTTCTGTGTGTGCCATAGCGTGCAATAGGTGGGTGCCCGTGTACCCCAGTGCTGGCATTCCCTTGTGGGGGCTGTTGTGACGGTGGTTTGGGGGGGGATGGGTATGTGCAGTGGGCATGCTTAGGTGATGGGTGTCCATGGTTTGTGGTCGCATGCAGGGCTTGGTGTTGGGATGGGTGGGTTGTGATGGTGCGAAATTAGCAAGGAGGATGTGTGATGGGGGTGGGGGGATGGTGGGGGTATGATTTGGCATGCTGGTGGGTGGGGGGGGATGAAGTAGTTGAGATTAGACTTACCAGAGTCCATTCCTCCACCTGCTCCTGCGAGGCCCTCAGGATGCAGGATCGCCAAGACCTGTTCCTCCCATGTTGTAAATTCTGGGGATTGAGGTGGGGGTCCGCCGCCAGTCTTCTGCACTGCGATGTTGTGTCTGGATACCATGGAACGCACCTTCCCCCGTAGGTCGTTCCACCGCTTCCTGATGTCGTCCTGATTTCATGGATGCTGACCCACAGCGTTGACCCTGTCCACTATTCTTTGCCATAGCTCCATCTTCCTGGCAATGGTGGTGTTCTGCACCTGTGTCCCGAAGAGCTGGGGCTCTACCCGAACTATTTCCTCCACCATGACCCTGAGTTCAGCGTCTGAAAACCTGGGGTCTCTTTGGGGTGCCATGGGGTGCTGTGGATGAGGTGTGGGGTGGTGTTTGTGGTGATGAGTGTGGTGAGTGTGGTGGTGTGTGGTGTTTTGTGCGTGGATGTTGTGTGAGTGATGGTGTAATGTGCCTGTAAATGCTCTGTACTAGCTGGTGGTGTCTCTCTCTGGCCTTAGTCAATAAATGGTGGTCGTAGGGGTTTGTGGGTGATGTGGGTGTGTGTTTTATATTGTGTTGGGTGTGTGGGAGTAGTGTTTGTATGTGTATCAGGTGTGTGTATTTCAAAATGTCCAATGTGGCAGTGTTTTGGAGCTGTGTGTGTATTTTGACCGCGGCGGTGTGTACCGCCAATGGTATACCGCGGTTAAAAGACCGCCGCGTGGATTCGTGGGTCAGAATGAAATGGGCGTATTTCTGTTGGCGTGACGGTGGAGGTTTGGTCATCGCCAGTTTTTCGCTGGCCATTGGTGTGGCAGACTTTTGTGGATGTCGGATTTTTGGCGGGTTGCCTGTTGCGGGTCAGAATGACGGTGGCGGTTTCCCGCGGCTGTGTTATGTCAGTCTTCTGAATGGCGGTAAGCGCCTTTTACTGCCGAGGTCAGAATGACCCCATAATTTGTTTGAACCGCTTAACCAATCACAGCTAGGCTTTGATAAACATGAAACCAAATGTTAGCCCACCTCTACTGTCTCTTTTTTTGAAGTATGCAATTGTCCGTGAGACAGTAAAAAACATTTTGATAAAGATTTAACATAATTATTGACAAAAATCGTCTCAAGTTTCCTCGTGCACATCTTTAGAAAACGACACCACATTTTTCAAATATATACATATTGTATCCAATGATGCATCATATTGTTTCTTTGCTTCTTATTCGGGAGAAGTATGTGCACAGTGCATTCATTGTTTCCAGAGTTTTAATAAATCAAAGAGTGCAGAATAAACCCCAGATGTATCCAATACTAAAAAACCACACTGCCAATCTTGAAATTCTTTTCAACTACAGACCAATCTTGCTGCTTCCTTTGTAGGAAAATGCCTTGAAAGTCATATAAATAAACAAGTGGCTACTTACCTGAAAGAGCATAATATCCTACACCCCTCACCATCGGGTTTTAGAGCAATGCACACCACCGGGATGACACTAGTGGCAGTCACAGATACCATCAGACTGTCAATAGATGCAGGCACCCCTTTCATATTGGTATTGCTTGATTTATCAGCAGCTTCAATACAGTCTCACATTGCAGGTATACATAGCAGAGCATTGCACTGACTCAGGGATTTTCTTACCAACCAGATCCAAACTTTCTTTTTAGATTCCTTTACGTCTCGAACCATCAATAAAGGATTCCCACAGGGTTCTTCCTTGAGCCCAATATTATTTAATGTATATGTGACCTGTTTGCTCATATTGTTAGATGATGCTGATTTGAGATTGTGTCCTAAGCTGATGATACACATTTACTCATCTCCCTTGAACAGGATACAGATAAGATGAAATTGTGTTGCATGAGAAAAATTGCTGATTGGATGACCAACAACTGCCTCCAATTAAACAGTGAAAAAAACAGAGATAGTGCCTTTTGGTAATGCTCAGGAGCTTTGGTCGGCAGACTGGTGTCGTGTTAAATCCCATCCCCTTGTCCAAAATAGGTTGTAAAAAATCTTTGCATCAAACCAGATCTGACTATGTCCATGATAGATCAGGTCAGTTCAACCTGTGCACCTGTTTTGCCACGATGTGAATACTTAGGAAAGTCTTTCCATGGCTCCCTTCTGCATTGAGCAAAACCCTAGTCCAAGCATTGACAACAAGCCACTTGGATTATGTAAATGCACTGCTAGTGGCAGGAAATAAGCCACTGCTATCTAAGCTGCCAGTTGTACAGAACATGGTGGTTTGACTGGTTTGCATCCTTCCTTCATGCTTGCCCTTTGCACCTATCCTGAAAGCCCTGCACTGGCTGCCATTCAGAAGATGTGCATCTTTAAGGTATGCTCCCAGACTCATAAGGTCTTGACAAAGCAGTTACTAACTTACCTGAACATCAGACTAGGCCACTATCAGCCTGCAAGACTGCTCAGGTCTGCTTGGAATCCAGATTTTGAGCAAACTTAAAAACTACCACCCACTATCCCTTCTCCCTTGTTCTGCAGCAGTCCTGGAAAAAAAACATCAACGGACAACTCACAAAATATCTGGAGCAGCACCTTCTCCTAAACATCTCCCAATCTGGATTCTCTGCCAACCACAGCAACGGAACTGCCTTGATTGTAACCACCAATTACATCTGAGACCTCCTCGACTAGCAAGAAGCAGCAGTTCTGACCATCATTGATAGACTTGGCATCATTGGCATGGTCTCCTCTAACCTTTTGCCTCTACTTCCCAGGTTATTTCTGTGTGTTGGACTCTGTTTTTGCTGTTTTGTTTGTCCTGGACACTTTACCACTGCTGATGAGTGCTAAAGTGTAAGTGTTCCCTGTATAAATTATATGTGTACATTGGCTTATCCATGATTGGCATATTTGATTTACTAATAAATCCCAAGTAAAGTGCACTAGAAGTGCCCACGGTTTGTAAATCAAATGTACTAGTGGGCGTGCAGCACTGGGTGTGCCACCCACATTAGCAGCCCTGTAAATATGGCTCAGACCTGCCATTGCAGTGTCTGTGTGTGCAGTTTTAAACTACCAATTCGACTTGGCAAGTGTACCCACTTGCCGGGCATAAACCTTCCCTTTATATACATGTAAGGCACCCCTAAAGTATGCCCTAGGTAGCCCAATGGGCAGGGTGCAGTATATGTAAAAGGTGGGACATGTACTTATGTATCTTACATGTTGTGACACTGAAATACTGCCAAATTCAGTTTTCACTGTTGCAAGGCCTATCTCTCTCAATGGTTAACATGGGGGCTGCCTTTAAATATTATTAAAGTGTAGATTCCCTTTGGGAGTAGAAAGACATGGGGAGTTTGGGGTCTCTGAACTCACAATTTAAAAATACTTATTTTAGTGAAGTTGCTTTTTAGATTGTGTGTTTGAAAATACCACTTTTAGAAAGTAGGCATTTACTTGCTTAAACCATTCTGTGACTCTGCTTGTTTTTGGATTCCCTGTCTGGGTCAGTTTGGCAGTTGGGATGGTTGCACCTCACCCTTAGACAGTGACACAAAGGGAGCTGGGGTGTAGCCTGCATATCCTGATGGGCCATCTGGGCTGAGAGGAGGAGTGGTCACTTACACCTGAAAGGGCTGAGCCTGCCCTCACACAATGCAGACTCCAGCTCCCTGGTGCGTGTCTGGGGCCTGGCCTGGGCAAGGTAGGATCTTGAAAACAGCAGAGACTTCTCTTTGATGTAGGCCTGCTTCAAAGGCAGAAAGGGGTATAAGAGGAGCACCCGAAACCCCTAAAAATCAGATTACTTCTGGAACCAAGAAGAACCGCTGCCAAGGAGAAGAGATGGAAGCTGGAGGAGGAGTATTGCCCCTTTCCCTGTGACTGTGCTTTTCTGGGTTGGCCTGCAGTAGCTGCTTCTGCCTGAGAGAGGACAAAGACTGACTTTTGTGTGACTTCCCACTTGTAACGAATCTCCAAGGGCTTGAGCTGAGCTTGCCTCCTGTTGTTGAAGTCTCAGAGACATCAATGACTTCTCACTGCCAGCACCTGGGCTTTCTGCTGAGAGTCCTGCCTACCAAGTGGTGCTCTAACCTGTCTCTGGGCCCTTGAAAAGTGCAGCTTGTGGAAAAGGACAGAAATCCACACAAAGACGGCCATGCGGGAAAACGTACCACCCTCCTTGCGGCTGATAAACGACACGCTGCCGGCCTCACAGCTAAAATCGATGCTCCACCTGCATTGCGGCTGGAAGATCGAAGCAATGTGGGTGGAGAAACAATGCGCAACACTCGCAGAGGCTGCTGTTAATGATGCAAGCCCTCACGCAGCGTGGTTTCTTGACACCGTGCGACTAGATTTCATAGCAGCATCGCTGGGTGTGGAAAAGCAACGCAAAACCTGCCCAGACCCGAGGTGCCAGTCCAGATTGATGCATCGCTCTCGTGAGAGAAGAAGTGACGCATGCTGATCCGACCGAAGGAGGAACGATGCATGTTCTCGCTTGTAGGTGAGAAATCGGAGCATTGCTGGCCTTTTGTGATGGACACTCGCCGTGCAGCTTTATTTTTACACTACCCAGGTACTTTTGTGAAATAACAGCATTCTCACCGTTTTCTAAGAATTAAGACTTCTATTCTTTTAAAAATTCATATCTTGAATGATGTATGTTGGATGTTTGTCATTTTGGTCTTGTTTTGTTTAGATAAATATGATCTATTTTTTAAAATCTGTGTTGTGTCATTTTGTAGTGTTTTCACTGAGTTACTGTGTGTGTTGGTACAAACACTTTACACATTGGTTCTAAAGTTAAGCCTGTCTGCTCATGCCAAGCTACCAAGGGGGTGAGCAGGGGTTAACTCAGGGTGATTCTCCTTTACCCTGACTAGAGTGAGGTTCTTTGCGTGGACAGGTTGATAACCTGGTTGCCAACCAAAGACCCTATTTCTAACAGTCATCAAACTCTCACCAGCCTTTGACACCGTATCTCATCACACCCTAATCAGTAGACTGCATCACATCTGTATCCAAGGAAATGCCCTCAAGTGGCTCACCTCCTTCCTCAATGGAAAAACGCAGATGATCCACCTACCTCCATTCACCTCTGAACCCAAAGACTTCATCTGTGGTATACCTCAATGATCCTCAATCAGCTCCACCCTTTTCAGTACGTACATCCCCCCCCTTAGTCAACATGGGCAGATCCCACGGAATTAACATCATAGCCTACGTAGATGACATTCAGCTCATTCTCTCGATCTCAGAAAATCCCAACAACACAAGAACCAACTTCCACACTAGCATGACGAGCATCATTCTCTGGATGAAAGACAACTGCTTGAAGGTCAACATGGACAAAACTTGAGTCCTGAAGTCCTGATCTTCGTAAACAACAACACCCCTTGGAATGACTTCTCATGTCCCTCAGAATGAGGGCCATCATCCTAACCATACCAGAAACCTCAAAATAATTCTGGACAGCAAACTGACCATGAAGTCCCAGTTCAACACAGTCATCTCTGCCTGCTTTCATACACTTTGCATGTTACAGAAGTCTGATTAGATTACAGTAATGCACTATATGCTGCGATCACCACGCACCTCCTGCAGAGACTTCAGACCAAACAGAACTCTGCTGCCAGACTCACTCTCAAGCTAGCCGGACGGACCCACTGCACCCCTCATCTCAGAAAACTCCACAGACTCCTTATACAGAAGATATGCCAATTCAAGCTAATGATTCATGTCTTCAAAGCACTGCACAACCAAGGAACAGCCTACATCAACCATCGCGTGCACTTCCACCACTCTAGCAGGAAACTATGCTCTGCTACCCTCTCACTTGCCCACACCCAAGCATCCACAAAGCAATAGCGGAGGACGCACATTTTCCTACCTTGTGGCAAAAACCTGGAATGACCTCCCTCTGCAGCTACTGAACTCCACCTCTCTACTGGAATTCTGGGAAGCACTCAATACCTGGTTTTTCGACTGAGTCATCTGAACCATCATGACCCTCAATCGCCTGGATACCCTCTCAGGTGTTTAGCTAGACTAGACAAAACCACTCTATTGATTAATTCACAAACTTTAAACTATTCACTTTATGGGAGCATTTTTTCACCCAAATGTAATTCTACATTGAGTAGACAAAGCTGTCCACTTACACTATGTAAAACAAAGTATTGAATAGAATAGGTAAACAAGAACATGATTCATACCTAACAAACATTACTTCTGGTACGTCATATGTGAAGACTACACCTTGGACTCTACTCTATTCCCCTAGTGCTATGAGTCATTGTGGATGCCAGACATCAGCTTCAGCTGCAGGAGCGGGATGTGTGTATGTATGTTTGTGTGTGTGTGTGTGGATATGTTTGGAACATGTATTGTGTAATAATGTGTCTCTGAGCTTATGTAGATTGGTATTATATGTGAGCTGAGTCAAGCTGTTTTAATTCATTAACTATGAACATATTTGTAATACTCTGTATTGAGGTGGAGAGGCGGAGAGGCGGAGAGGCGGAGAGGCGGAGCCTATTGAAGTGCTAAGCAGCGGGAGCTGTGTCGTGCAAGCTGCATTGCTGGCCGCATTGTTGGCGGCGGGAGCCGCGCACATTTGGTACTACTGGGGGGTGGAGAGCTGTTAGCTTCTCTCCTCCCATCCCCGAGTCTAGAGTCCAGAGCCCCCAACCAAGCCCTGCTCCATGCTCCTACTCAGCTCAGCACCCTTCGACCATTGACCCAGCGCCATCGACACCCCCAGCCACAGCTGCTGCAGGGGGTACAGTTCGACCGGTGCAGCACCTGTGAACACTGTGAGGGCCATGGGAGGATTGCAACTGGCAGGGGCTTTCGCTGCCAACCTGCACTAGCTGCCCTCTGCTGGGAGACAACAAAAAGTCAGCACAAACAGCGCAAACAGCGAGGGGCAGTGGGCTCAGTGTTCTCCCCCATACCGGCTCTCACACCGGCTCCCATACCTGTCTGTCTGACTGCCATCACCTGTTGCCTATCATCTGTTGCCTAGACCAGCCTGAGGGGGTGCAGAGCACGCAGTAGAGACCCCACAGGAGATCCATAGGAGACTCACAGGAGGGAAGGAGCGACTGGATGCTGAAACCTGGAACCTGGACCTTGGCCCCTGGGACCTAGACCCCGGATCCTGGACACGGACTACAGGAAATGGGCATCAATTGGTCCTGGACCCCAGGAGTGCACGGTGAAGGAGTTGGTAGCTGTGAGATTTTGTGTGGCGAGCGCAGTGGGCTAGTTACCTCTGCTGAGTGTGTGCCCAGCCTCCCTGCAGAAGCGGCCCGGCATGGTTGGGTGCGGCTTGTGGGGTTGGTTGGAGGGTCCCACTCACCCCTGCTCACCCCAAACCCACCCCTGTCCACCCCCCCGAGTTGGACATCCCCCCTTAGAGCAAGTAAGCATGCAAGCAAGCAAGCAACCAACCAAGTAGGCAAGCAAGCAAGCACAAAACTAAAAAAGTATATAACCAGCATATAACCAGTAGCCAGCATACAAACAGTAACCAGCCAAGCCCAGCCTAGGTCCCGCCAGGTCACATCAGCCACCTAGCCATCTAGCAACCGCATTATTCTGCCCACCGTGCCCATACCTGACTTAACTGAAGGCAGTAGAGATGAGATCAGGTAAAATACAAGGCAGGTCTTCATTTACAAACTAGAGAAAGAGGAAGTAGGAATCATTGCCCGCTGGAACTCAAACAAAAAGAAGAGCAGGTGTAGACAGTAGAGTCCATCTGGCGAGATCACCCAGGGTCCTCTGCACAAGCCTCCAGAGCCCCTCAGCTTTGCTTATGGAGCCCTCGTCATTACAGGACCCCGCAATCGAAGTGGCTATAGTTAATCCACATAATGAGGTCTTTAATCCTCATGCTGGGGGGACAGCCTCCCCAGCTTTCCTGGCCCTGGAACCAGCTAAAACCCACAAAATAACAGAATACTTTGGGGTAGCAAGCAGGTCTACGAAGCATCAACCACTCCTCTCCACTACATTGGCCCAACACCTGGCCTTGAATCAGGGAAGGGATCAGAAGGATAAAGGCAACAGCCCCCCACCACTTTCCCCGATTATTAGCATCTTAGAGGGTAGAGCTACAAGGGCTAGGTCTATGGACCCGAAAGATACTAAAACCCCTAAAGTCAGTTCTCCTACTCCAGGAGGGTCACAGACCATCGCAAGTGGCCAGGAATCAGTACTGTATCCCCTGGTGGGGGTAAGCCTGACCAAACAGCATCCTGCCTCCCAAAACAACTCTACAGATGAGGATGACAATGTCCAGTGGGGAGTGGGGAGAGAGTGGCGAAAGTCACCCCCAACGAGCACTAGACCTGAATATTTTCATTTCCCTGCTATTATCCCGAAAATCGCAGACCAAGAGGATACAGCGTTAAGGACACCGGAAGAAGTTGGAGATATATGGTGTCCCACACAGATTACCCAAGCCTCCGGGATATTTCGAAGAAGTGACTCAAACATGTCCGCCGCCTCCCTGGCACCCATATGGGTGGCAATCTTGAATTTGATGCAACAGTAACAGCCCTGTAGTTCCAGTCTCACAAAATGGACATTCAGGTAGATTTGTTATACACCCTTGCAGTTTTCGTCGCAGGAATCGATGGCAAACTACAAGAACTAAATTCATTAATAACAAGAACACAACAAAACCAAACTAAGGACTTGACCATTTGCTCCTGTAAGGAGGTAGTAGATGGGATGGGTCAACTGGCAGTAATCTTCAAAGACATCTTGAAGGAGATCCGCCGCCCAAGCAAAGAAGAGAGCACAGGCTTGGTGTCCCTTCTGCCACTGGGGTTGCCCCCAACCCCCAGACCTTCAACACCCCAGAGGAGATTCAAAATAGCCCGCAAGAGCCCAGAAATTTGGAAAGGCAGTCCGGCCACCAGTTGACCAAAAGAGAGAGGAAGCGGGCAAAGAAAGGCAGAAAGAATATTCAGGTGGCGTCCAGATCTGAAACGGAAACCCTACCTCACATAGTGCAGGAGGAGGTTGTGGGGACAACAAAACCCTCTGACAGCGCAGCCCCGCAGACCAAGAGAGGCTTCGCCCCAGGACCTGGCAATGGCAGGACCACAGCCGTTGGGTAGGACCCCAGGACCCAAGGATCGACAAGCATCCACCGCACTGCGGGCCCAAGCACCCATCTAGGTCAAGTCAAGGCCCACCCCCGCAGAGGTAAAAACCAAAATTGAGGAGGCCGACCCAATAATATGGAACCATCACCCAAGGGCAGACCTTGGGGAGACCAGAACAGTACAGTCAAACCTGGAGGACAGTTCAAACCAGGCCATGCTTGACCGAGGCTTGCAGCTGTTATGGATTCCAGAGTATAAATCTAGAGGTCCACAAGATGTGCTTAATTGTTCTACTATTCTCAAACTGATAAAAGCCTTGACAGATCTGGCATCAGTGGACTCTGATGACATCACCACCATTAAATGTATTCAAGCACAGGGTAGCCGGCTCACGGACCCTGCGGTGGAGATATTTGCTTCTCCGGAATTACCAATGCAAATCATAAAAATAAAAAGCATCTTGAAAGACTGGGCAATTGAGGTATGCTTGTATTTAGGAGAAAGATACCCATACCCGTTAGCACAGAGAAGCTATACGAACAGGAAAAAAGTAGCCACCCGGTCTGTCCTACGAGGAATATCTGGGAACCCACAGACTGGAGAACTTGGCTAAGAGTCATCAGGACAAGGAGCGGCATCGCCACTAGACCTACAGATTGAAATAAGGTAATAGGAGGGCTGGAGGAGGATAATAGTTGGACAATCCCCGAGAGATGGCCATCTACAAGATAATTGGGCCTGGCTCCCAACAGTGCTAATCTCCAAATTTGCACAAAAAGCCTGAATGACAACCCATCAAACATCTTTGACACAAGGATCATTAAGCATCTGCTCTTGGAATATAGGGGGTCTGCAATCGAAACTGGAAGATGCAAAGGTCACCAAATTCCTGGGCTCCTTCGATATCATAATGTTGCAAGAAACATGGGTACTTACGAACCTTCCCTTAATTAATTACAAAGAGTATATTATACCTGCAGTTCAACATAACACGTTTGGAAGAGCAAAAGGAGGTCTGTCAATTTATATCAACTCTAAGCTTGAGGAAATATCGTCCGGAGGTCAGACGGGAGATCAACCTTTTTTGTGGTTTGCTTGGACAATTGGGCAAAAAACATACAGGACCCCTGATCCTGGTCAATGTGTACATTAACCCCAAAAACAAAAACTTGGAAGCTAACATTCTGTTAAAACACCTGCTTCATATAATAAATACATGCAATTTGGCCTATTGGCTAGTGTCAGGAGATTTCAATCTTAACCTATTCCATGATCCAATCGAGAACCATGTACAACTAACGGTTCCATTGCCAATTCAAAAACTACCACTCCGGAGAAAGCAGGACAAAGTTGGTACTAAGTTAATTAAAAGGTGTGAGATAGTAGGCCTTTTAGTATTAAATGGGGGGTTACCGTCTGAGACACCCCCGGCCAACACAAGAGCCACAGAAAGGGTTGTTTCATATCTGAACTACACTCTGGTAAATGCCCCCGTTCAAATTTGTAAGAGACTTTAGAATTCAAGATCATACAGACAGCGACCACAATCCACATATAATCATAATTTGGAGTCAGGTGCCTATACAGGAAGAAACAAACCTCCTTAATGGGAAAATTTGTTCTGAAAAACAAAAAATCTAAAAGAAGAGGCTGTAGGAAAATTGGAAAATATGTATAATGATCCACCAAAGGTAGTTGCCATATGGGATTCATTCTCTGAAAGCCTTGTAAATCAATCCTCTGAGAGGGGCAGGGCAAGCGGGGGCACACCTGGGGCATCGAAAGGCCACACTCATGCCGCAGGCAATACAAAGGAGGAAAGTGGGAGTAAATAGGCTCATGAGACAATTACAGAAGCACCCGACCGATTAATCAATTTTAGGAACACTACGGCAAGAAAGGAAACTGCTAAAGAGGGCCATCTGGCTTTTTAGACGAGTGAAACAGGAGACATTATGGGCAAAACTACACTAAGCATCAACATTGGCAAATTAGAGCCGGTTCTGGAGCCTGATTAACAGCATTGAGAAAGGTCCCAGAGCTACGAACAATGCAAACATCACGGAGGAGGCATGGGTGGGATATTTAAAATCCTACTTTAAAGAAGTATCCTCAACAGATACCCACTTAACCCCATGGGAGATAATTGAGGATAACAGGGAGCCGGAGGAGTCCATCGCATTCAGCCCTCTCGAAATAACTAAGATAATAGAAAAAACACGCTGAGACTGTTCCCCTGGTCCCAAAGGCCTGCCACAGGCCCTATTTAAAGTGCATGCATCAAAATGGGTTGCCTTCTTTGCCACAATGTTCAATCATATTTTAATAACAGGTTCTGCTCCTGCCAGTTGGAAGGGCTCGATGATTCACCCAATTTACAATGGAGGGAATGCCTCCCTACCGTCCAACTACTGTCTAATCACCCTTTTAGATGCAGACCTAAAATATTTTTCATTAGGTAATTTGCAGCAGTTAGAACGGAGGGACATGAATAAAGGGAGGCTCACTATTAATCAAACAGGTTTTACAAAAAGACAGCACGTTGATAAACCTCATAGCTTTAAGCCTGGTAATGAATAGAGCAAGGGCTACAGGGACACCCCTTTATATGTGCTTTGTGTATTTTAAGGCTGCATTTGATTGTGTCCCTAGAGATAAATTATGGACAAAACTAGAGCAGTGGGGGCTGCCGGTGAATTTATTGAATGCTATTATTATGCTCCATTCTAATACATGGGTTAAAATCAAACTGGGAGACGTCTCTTTTTTATCCAGGCCCATCAAAACCACTGTCGGCCTGAAACAGGGTTGCATATTAGCACCGCTTCTCTTCAATCTGTATTTATCAGACCTATCCCCTGGACTGGATGAGCAGTCAGCCCATCCACCAAGTCTAGGGGGCCGTCAAGTATCCAACCTACTCTATGCATGTGACATGCTGCTGCTCAGTATCTCCAGAGTAGGTCTACAGAAACTCCTGAACTACCTAGCAGTTTATGCACTAGCTAACGACTTAGAAATTAACTATGGGAAGTCCAAAATAATCCCCTTTAACGGCAAACTGACCTTAAGGCCGCAAGTGGTTCTTAAATGGGCAGCACATTGAAGAGGTAGCACCGTACACATATCTAGGGGTCAGGTTTGACTCTAAGGGCACATTCACAGCGCACAAAGAAGCAATAAGAGAGAAGGCTCAAGCTTTAAACCGGGCATTTGGTAACTTGGCAAAATCCATTCTCGGGCAGCCCCTAAAACCTATGACAATGATCATGAGAGCAAAATTACTGCCGACCCTTGCTCATGGAACAGAAATAATGAGGGGGCAGAGGTAACTATACTGGATAAGCTATTAGTGAAATCCTATAAACAAGTCTTCCAGCTACCCAGATCGGCCTCTCCGGCCCAGGTCAGACTAGAATTTTTCTTAACAAAGCAATCCCTGGCAAGGTCAGCAGGTTTTGTTAATGGCTGCTACAAACTTTATTCAGCTTCCATGGGGACTTGAGCAAACCTAGCCTGGCATGAAATCAACCTTTTGAGGGGTAACAGTAACTTCAAGGATTACTGGGAAAAAAAGCATAGCTCGGCTTAAACTGGGTGATTTGTGGGGCAGCACATTACCAGTGTTAGCATTCAGGAAAGGAGCCAACAAATCGGCTAAGATCTTAAGTCGACTAGAAGACATAGAGGTTCTATCGAACCGCTCCCATGGATGGCTAGTCCTAAATTCATATGTGGTGGATTAGGAACCTCGTATCCTGTACGCCACATTAGCACGGAAAACTAAGTTAGCCCTCTTACGGATGAGGTTGGGAGATTTACCAACTCTGGATTTCCCGAAATGAAAAAGAGAGGCAGGATGGAAATCACAGGTCTGCAGACTATGGCGGTCATTACAACATTGGCGGTAAAAGCCACTTACCGCCGTGCAGAAGACCGCCAACACACCGCCACAGCAGCGGAAATCCGCCACAGCTATTATGACCCACAGCACAGAATCCAGCAAAATTCAGACACCCACACAAGTCCGCCACACCAAATGTCAGTGATAAACTGGCGAAAACAAAACCTCCACCGTCACGCCAACAGAAACACGCCCACACTATCACGACACACGAATCCACGCGGCGGTCTTTCAACCACGGTATTCCATTGGCGGTACACACCGCCGCGCTCAAAAGACACAGGGGGTCATTCTGACCTCGGCGGTAAAAGGCCCTTACCGCCGGTCAGAAGTCCGCCATTCTACCGCCGCAGCCGCGGTAAACCGCCACGGTCATTCTGACCACCAACTGTGAAACCGCCAACAATCCGACATCCAAGGAAGGCCGCCTCATCAGCGGGCCGCGGAAAACTGGAGATGACCAAACCTCCACCGTCACGCCAACACAAACACGCCCATGCCATTCTGACCCACCAATCCACGCGGCGGTCTTTCAACCGCGGTATTCCATTGGCGGTACACACCGCTGCGCTTAAAATACACACACAGCTCCAAAACACAGCCACATTGGACAATTTGAAATACACACACCTAACACACATACAAACAACACTCCCACACATCCAATCAACTATAAAACACACACCCACATCACCCACAAACCCCCACTAGTTGGAAATCGGAGAGAAGGAGATAGAGATAGAGAGAGCGAGCACAGCAATAGAAAACCCCAACACACACAGGAACCCAACTGCATCACCCACACCACATCTACGCACACATCACCACATATCACCACGCACATCACCACAAACATCACCCCACACCTCATCCACACCACCCCATGGCACCCCAAAGACACCCCAGGTTCTCGGACCAAGAACTCCGGGTCATGGTGGAGGAAATTATAACGGTTGAGCCCCAGCTCTTCGGCACACAGGTGCAGCACACCACTATAGCAAGGAAGGCTGAGCTATGGCAAAGGATCGTAGACAGGGTCAACGCTGTGGGACAGCATCCCAGAAATCGGGAAGATATCAGAAAGCGATGGAACGACCTACGGGGGAAGGTGCGCTCGATGGTGTCGCGACACAACATCGCTGTGCAGAAGACTGGCGGCGGACCCCCACCCACTCCACCCCAATTCACAGCATGGGAGCAAGAGGTGGTAAACATCCTGCATCCTGATGGCCTCGCTGGAGTACACGGAGGAATGGACTCTGGTAAGTCGAATCTCAACTACTTCACCCCCCCCAACCACCAGCATGCCAACCCCCCCCCTAACCCCCAATCTCAACCCCCAGCACACAACCTCCCTGCCAATGTCTCACCAGCACAACCCACCCTAAACAACACCAACCCCTGAATGCCAACACAAACCATAGACAGCCACCACCAAAGCATGACCATTGCACATACCCATACACCCCCCCCACCACCCTCACAACACCTCCCACAAGGGAATGCCAGCACTGGGGGCCAAGGGCACTCAAAATGCACGCCATGGCACACACCGAAACAATAACCATACTCCTTTACCCCTGCAGGGCCCGAACGCCAACACACCGCCACGGAGGGTCCAGATTTGTCCATCCCACCCCCAGAACAGGCCCCCAGCGAGGACAGCAGCTCTGTCGACCTAGAACCTGATGACCAGCCCGGACCATCGGGGACCTCTGGACAGTCGGTTCCCCACACACAGACACAGGCCACAGCAGACCCAACCCCCTCTGGGAACACAAGCACAGCTCCCACCCAGCGGGCCCATGCCTCTGTCTCGCGGACGCGTCAATCAGCGGTGTGTCCGCCACTACAGGGCACCCAGGCTGACCCAACACCCCAACAACAACAGGGACCTGGGGGCAGTGGTAGTGGGCACACCGTCCAGGGGACAGAGGCCCGGGGAAACAGGGCAACTGGGAGGGCTGCTGTGCGACAGGGGGGGGAGGACAGGCCCAGGGAACCGACTCTCCAAGAGGCCCTCACCACCATCATGGGAGCATACCATCACTCCCAGGAGACAATGGCGACGGTACTGGCCAGGTTCACCGAGATCCAGGCACAGCAGGAGGAACGGTACATGGGGTTCAGCAATGAACTCCGGAACATCGCTACCGCTATGGGGACCATAGTCCAGGCCCTCAACCGTATAGAAACCACATTGCGGGACCATGTGGCACCACAAAGGGCCCCTGTCACTAGCCAGGAACAGCCTACCAGTTCCGCCGGCGCTAGTGGTCAGGAGGCCCCCACAGAACGACGGGCCACCAGAACCCTACCTCCTGCTGAAGAACAACCACCCCGCAAGAGGAACCTGAGATCTCAAAGGAAGACAGAGTAGGATGCCAAGACCCCCGCCAGCCTAATATCCCCCCGGATGTCATTCCACTGTCTCACAGTCTCACCCTGTCCAACCTTGAACTGCCCCTGCTCCATCCTTCCACAAGCATATGGACAATGCACCTGTGCGACTGAGAACTGGACTCTGCCATGGACATAACTCCACCCTCACCCATCACCGTTTTAATATCATGTACCAATATCTAGCACTAAAAATAAATCACTCATTGCACTGAAATCATTCTGGAGTCAGCCTGTATTATTTACAAATGTATAACACATTACTTATCAATAATGTTCTGTTATTTATGTGATGACAACATACCGATGTCAATAAGCATTAGTCCATGGGCTAACCAAGCAGAAGTCACGCAGTGGGTCATACAGCACTGAAAAGGGAAGGGAAAATCAAATATCGGTTTAAAAGAACTGGGGGGAAATACACAACGTAAAGATGCAGGGGGCTTTCAGTAAATGTTAAATGGCGTGGGAGATTCATACCTGTGTGCTACTGAAAATACTGTTGGATAACTCTGTCCCTGTTGTCTGGGTCGTCCTCTTCGTCTTCCTCCTCTTCACTCTCCGCAAGCTCCACAGCTGCTTAAACACCACCATCTGGACCATCCTCCTGCAGGAAAGAAACCTGACGTCGCAATGCCAGATTGTGAAGCATACAGCAGGCCACGATGATCTGGCACACCTTCTTTGGTGAGTACATCAGGGATCCCCCTGTCATATGCAGGCACCTAAACCTGGCCTTCAGGAGGCCAAAGGTTCTTTCAATGATCCTCCTAGTTCACCCATGGGCCTCATTGTACCGTTCCTCTGCCCTGGTCCGGGGATTCCTCACTGGGGTCAATAGCCAAGGCAGGTTGGGGTAACCAGAGTCACCAATTAGCCACACACGTTGTCTCTGTAGCTGTTCCATCACATAAGGGATGCTGCTATTTCGCATCACATACGCGTCATGCACTGACCCAGGGAACTTGGCATTCACATGGGAGATGTACTGGTCAGCCAAACAGACCACCTGGACGTTCATCGAATGGTAACTTTTCCTGTTTCTGTACACCTGCTCATCGTCTTTTGGGGGTACTAAAGCCACATGGGTCCCATCAATGGCACCAATTATGTTGGGGATATGTCCAAGGGCATAAAAATCACCCTTCACAGTGGCCAAATCAACCTCCTCAGGGAATACAATGTAGCGCCGCATGTGTTTCGTCAGGGCAGACAACACTCTAGACAAGATTTTTGAAAACATAGGCTGAGACATTCCAGATGACATGGCCACTGTTGTCTGGAATGAGCCACTTGCCATAAAATGGAGGACTGACAGAACCTGCACTAGAGGGGGAATTCCTGTGGGTTGGCGGATGGGGGACATCAGGGCTGGCTCCAGCTGGGCACACAGTTCATGTATAGTGGCTCGGTCAAGTCGGTATCGTAGTATGATGTGGCGTTCTTCCATTGTCGACAGGTCCACCAGCGGTCGGTACACGCGAGGATTCATCCTTCTCCTCGCAAGTCCCAGCAGACGGTGCCTAGGAAGGACAACATGGAGCACAGAGTCAAGCAAATCACAGGTACGTTCACCACTGCATGCATAGCACACGATTATCTATGTATTGAAAGGCGTGTATGTGTGGCAATGCAAGGCCTAGGCCTGTGTGAAGCAGTACAAATTATGCCATGTGGGCCCTTGAAATGGCGGCTGCCTGACCTGTGAAGTGGGACAATGGGATGTGAGGTCAAAGCGCTGGCGTGGCACACCGTGGCGGTAGGCGGTCGAAGACCGCTATACGAAGCCGCATTGGCTAACATTGAGGCCTATGGGTTTCAGGAGCCAATGACGAGGTGCGCCGGCGGTCGCGGTACGCACCGCCGCGGTACGCACCGCCGCGGGCGTGACCGCCATTTTCTATCTGCTTAATCACTCAAGACCTGATCATCCACAGGAGAGGACCTATACTGCAAGTGCTGCTGTGACCTCGGTCTGGAAGTGACAATGGCTGCTGCGACTGGGGAAAGGGCCTCTGCCTTCACGTCTGAGGAGTTGGAGAAACTTGTGGATGGGGTCCTCCCCCAGTATGCGTTACTCTACGGTCCTCCAGACCAACAGGTAAGTACACTGGGTGCACATTGAATGGGCTATGCCTGTGTGGAGTGGGGTGGACGTAAGTTGGTGGGGTGGGGTGCGAATGAGGAGTGCAACGCACGACAGATGAGAGCATGTGCCATATGGCAAGGTTGGGGAGGGGGGGCCAATCGCATCTAACATGCAGAAAATTGATGATTTTTCCTTCCCACCCTGTACATGTCAAATAGGTCAGCGCCCATCAGAAAGTGGACATTTGGCGTGCCATCGCCAAGGAAGTCCGGGCCCTGGGGATCCACGTCAGACGGGGCACCCACTGCCGCAAGAGGTGGGAGGACATCCGCCGCGGGACCAGGAAGACCGCCGAGTCACTGCTGGGGATGGCCTCCCAACCTAGGAGGGGTGCCAGTCGTACCCTGACCCCCCTGATGTCCCGGATCCTGGCGGTGGCCTACCCTGATTTGGATGGGCACCTGAGGACATCACAGCAGACACAAGGGGGTGAGTATCAGCACATTCTGCTATCTCTCTGCGCAGTGGAGGCGTCTGGGTGGGGGAGAAGGCTTGTGGGTGACATTAGGCCAGGGCGCTTTCTGTAGTGTAGTCCTCTCCTTTAGGCATGGCCCTGTGCTCCCGGCCCCCACCTCTGTAGGGTGACAAGTACAGCTATCGATGGTCCAGCATCACACATGTGCGCCTTTGTCGTCTCTAGACCTGTTGTCCTAGTCAGAAGTACTGAGTAGTGTACCCCGAATGCGCGGCTTAGTGCATGAGGCTCCTGTGTCTGTCTTCTCCGCCAACGGTGTTGACATTGCATGCACTCAACCTGGTCTTCGTTTTTCTCCCCCCACCCTTCTTCTTCATCTTCTTGTGCATGTGTGCATTAGCATCATCAGGCGGAGGAGAATTGGCACCGGAGCACGAGGGAGCTGCAAGTCACAAGGCCCCGGTGGGACCAGGAACAGACACCGAGGGCACCAGTGATCGGGAGGGCGAGGGGAGCACCACAACGGGGACCGGTGGTGACACCAGCGACAGCGACACGTCCTCGGATGGGAGCTCCCTAGCGGTGGCGGCAACATCCGGGCCCCCCGCCTCTACAGGTACAGCCGCCACCCAGCGCACCAGCCCCGCCCTCCCAGCAGCCCCTCAGCCTACGCTCCGTGCCCGCTCGCCCAGGAAGGCGGGCGTCTCCTTCGCCCCAGGCACCTCAGCCCCTGCCCCTGTTACCCCTGCTGCCCTCAGTGAGGAGGTCATTGACCTCCTGAGGACCATCATTGTTGGGCAGACTACCCTTTTGAATGCCATCCAGGGGGAAGAAAGGGAGGTGCATTGGAGCAATGCCTACCTGGAGGGCATTCATTCGGGTCAGGCTGCCCATCAACGATCGTTCAATGCTCTGGCCTCAGCACTGACGGCAGCCATTGTTCCTGTTTCCAGCCTCCCTCTTCTGACTGACTCCAGCCTGTCTCTGTCTCCTGTTCCTCAGCCTATCCCATCCACACCATCAGACCAGCCTGCACATCTCAACACCCAAGGGCAGCTCATCCAGACACAAGCACCACAGAACCCACAAGCATTCATGCAAGCAACACCCAGATGCAGACATTCCAACAGTCACTACCACCTCTGTGTCCCCCTCCTCCTCGTCTCCCTCCTCCCTCCCTGTGACGTCTACACTCACACCTGCATGCACACCACCATCAGCCAGTGCTTCCATCACCAGCACACCCTCCAGTCCAGTCCGCACACGTGCAGTCACCACCCCCACTACCATTTACACGTCCCCTGTGTCCTCTCCCACTGTGTCTGTCACCCCCTCTTCCAAGACACACAAACGCAGGCAGACACCAACCCAACAGCCATCCACCTCACGACAGCCTCCAGCTCAAGCACCTGCACCCAAAGACAGCACACCTGACTCTCCTACAACCACATCCTCTTCCTCCACTCCCATCACCACTTCTCCTACCTTTTACCTTGGTCCTAAGAAAGTTTTCCTCGCTAATCTTGACCTCTTTCCCTCCACTGACCCACCCCCTCCATCTGCAAAGAGTCCCAAGAGCACCTCAGCCACCACCAGCCCAGCTTCGAGTGTCACTGTGGTGCATGGGTTCTGGAGTCCACCCTTTGCCAGCAGTGACACTTCAATCAGCAGCAAGGGGACAGCCAGCCCCCCCCCCAGGCAAGAGGACCCGGAAACTAAAGGGCCGCCGTGAGAGGACTGACACGGCTGCCCCCAAGGAGCCAAGTTCGCCCACTTCACCAGCCACAACAGCTAGGGGAGGCAAGGGCCCGAAAGCCCCATCTAAGGAGCGAAAGGGCAGCAGGGCGGAGAAGTCATCCAGTAGGAGCGCGGAGCAGGAGGGGCCCACAAGCCCCATCCCGGGTGTTAGGGAGAACACCAAAGGGCCCAGGACTCCGTCACCGAAGCTTCCAGCAACAGCACGGTCGGAGGGTGACTGAGCAGGGAGTCCAGGCCAGGTCTGGCTCCCTTGACTTACTGGACGAGCACCGCTGAACAGGGCCCCGCCGTGCAGAAGAGCACCGCTGAACAGGGCCCCGCCGTGCAGAAGAGCACCGCTGAACAGGGCCCCGCCGTGCAGAAGAGCACCGCTGAACAGGGCCCCGCCGTCTCAAGCACCGCTCCGCTGGGCCCCGCCGTCTCAAGCACCGCTCCGCTGGGCCCTTCCTGTCAAGCACCGCTCCGCTGGGCCCCGCCGTCTCAAGCACCGCTCCGCTGGGCCCCCCCGTCTCAAGCACTGCTCCGCTGGGCCCTTCCTGTCAAGCACCACTCCGCTGGGCCCGCCGTCTCAAGCACCGCTCCGCTGGGCCCTTCCTGTCAAGCACCGCTCCGCTGGGCCCCACCGTCTCAAGCACCGCTCTGCTGGGCCCCGCCGTCTCAAGCACCGCTCCGCTGGGCCCTTCCTCTCAAGCACCGCTTCGCTGGGCCCCGCCGTCTCAAGCACCGCTCCGCTGGGCCCTTCCTGTCAAGCACCGCTCCGCTGGGCCCTTCCTGTCAAGCACCGCTCCGCTGGGCCCCGCCGTCTCAAGCACCGCTCCGCTGGGCCCTTCCTCTCAAGCACCGCTCCGCTGGGCCCTTCCTGTCAAGCACCGCTCCGCTGGGCCCTTCCTGTCAAGCACCGCTCCGCTGGGCCCCGCAGTCTCAAGCACCGCTCCGCTGGGCCCTTCCTGTCAAGCACCGCTCCGCTGGGCCCTTCCTGTCAAGCACCGCTCCGCTGGGCCCCGCCGTCTCAAGCACCGCTCCGCTGGGCCCCGCAGTCTCAAGCACCGCTCCGCTGGGCCCTTCCTGTCAAGCACCGCTCCGCTGGGCCCCGCCGTCTCAAGCACCGCTCCGCTGGGCCCCGCAGTCTCAAGCACCGCTCCGCTGGGCCCTTCCTGTCAAGCACCGCTCCGCTGGGCCCCGCCGTCTCAAGCACTGCTCTGCTGGGCCCTTCCTGTCAAGCACCGCTCCGCTGGGCCCCGCCGTCTCAAGCACCGCTCCGCTGGGCCCTTCCTGTCAAGCACCGCTCCGCTGGGCCCCACCGTCTCAAGCACCGCTCTGCTGGGCCCCGCCGTCTCAAGCACCGCTCCGCTGGGCCCTTCCTCTCAAGCACCGCTCCGCTGGGCCCCACCGTCTCAAGCACCGCTCCGCTGGGCCCTTCCTGTCAAGCACCGCTCCGCTGGGCCCTTCCTGTCAAGCACCGCTCCGCTGGGCCCCGCCGTCTCAAGCACCGCTCCGCTGGGCCCCGCCGTCTCAAGCACCGCTCCGCTGGGCCCTTCCTGTCAAGCACCGCTCCGCTTGGCCCTTCCTGTCAAGCACCGCTCCGCTGGGTCCTTCCTGTCAAGCACCGCTCCGCTGAGCCCCGCAGTCTCAAGCACCGCTCCGCTGGGCCCTTCCTGTCAAGCACCGCTCCGCTGGGCCCTTCCTGTCAAGCACCGCTCCGCTGGGCCCCGCCGTCTCAAGCACCGCTCCGCTGGGCCCCGCAGTCTCAAGCACCGCTCCGCTGGGCCCTTCCTGTCAAGCACCGCTCCGCTGGGCCCCGCCGTCTCAAGCACCGCTCCGCTGGGCCCCGCAGTCTCAAGCACCGCTCCGCTGGGCCCTTCCTGTCAAGCACCGCTCCGCTGGGCCCCGCCGTCTCAAGCACCGCTCCGCTGGGCCCTTCCTGTCAAGCACCGCTCCGCTGGGCCCCGCCGTCTCAAGCACCGCTCCGCTGGACCCCGCCGTCTCAAGCACCGCTCCGCTGGACCCCGCCGTCTCAAGCACCGCTCCGCTGGGCCCTTCCTGTCAAGCACCGCTCCGCTGGGCCCTTCCTGTCAAGCACCGCTCCGCTGGGCCCCGCAGTCTCAAGCACCGCTCCGCTGGGCCCTTCCTGTCAAGCACCGCTCCGCTGGGCCCTTCCTGCACGCACTGTTAACGGTTCACTGTGCCCGCCATGCCTCCTCCTTGACCAGTGGAGACTGTAATCCACTTGAGAGACTGTGGCTTTGCACTCCCAAGGATGGCACAGTGGGCAAGCCACCCACTTGTGAGACTTGAGAGACTGTGGCTTTGCACTCCCCAGGATAGCACAGTGGGCAACCCACCTACTGTAGAGACTTGAGAGACTGTGGCTTTGCACTCCCCAGGATGGCACAGTGGGCAATCCACCCACTGTAGAGACTTGAGAGACTGTGGCTTTGCACTCCCCAGGATGGCACAGTAGGCATGGTGGCCCCTTCGTGGTTCTGGCGTCGTGGACTCATGTGGCTGTGGTGCCCCCCCCTTCTCTTCCCCCTGAGGTGCCTGTAGCTTTTTCATCAGATGCCCCTGCAGTGTTCTCTCCAGAGGACTCAGGTCTCCTGTGTGGGCTTTGCCCTTGTGTTGTTACACTTTGGCCCACGGACACTTCGATTTTCTTTTGATGTGCAGGACTAATTGCCTCGGTTATCCATTGCACTGTATATAGACTTATTTTGATATTGATTTTTTGGCTAGTTGACCATAACTTTTCAGAGCCTATTTTGTACATAAATTTTTATTCACAATTTAATTATGTCTTTGCATTTATCAGGGGGGTTTGGGTGGTGTCACTGTGACTTGTTGCTCTGCATTGGTGTGTACATAGTTTGCGGGGGTGGGGGTCGCATATGTGTGTGCCCGTAAGCTTTCCTTCTCTCCCCTCCCGTGTGTCGTAGGTGCAGTACTCACCGTTGTCGTCTGTGCCGGCGTTCGTACTCGTAGTAGATGAGAAGGTAGACGAGAGCAGGTAGTATGTTTAATTCGGGTTCCATGCTGTCCTCCTTCCTCGTGGAGTGCGTAGAGGTGAGCGTTTTCCCGTTCGTAGTCTGTTTCCGACGTGTTTTTATCGGCGGGGCTCCCGCCCCGGAAAAGGTGGCGGATTGGTGAGTTGTGATAGGGTGGGCGGTACATTGTCTGCCGCCTGCCTGTTGGCGGTGACCGCCGCGCTGTTTGTCTGTACCGCCGCGGCGGGCGGAGTGTTAATGTGGCGGGCTGTGTTGGCGGTTCCCGCCAGGGTCAGAATTCCATTTTTTGGACCGCCGGCCTGTTGGCGGGTTGGCTGCCGCTTTATCACTGACCGCCAGGGTTAGAATCACCCCCACAAACTCTTACAAATCACATCCACACTGGACAAATCAAAATACACACACCTGATACACATACACACACTACTCCCACACACCCAACACAATATAAAACACACACCCACATCACCCACAAACCCCTACGACCACAATTACTGAGAGAAGGCCAGAGAGAGACACCACCATCAACAGTACTAGCATCCCAAGGCACACCACCATCACCCACATAACTACTACGCACCTCACAGTACACACCACTACATATCAGCGCACTTATCACCCCACACGCCACCCCACACACATCACCTACACCACCCCATGGCACGGCAAAGACACCCCAGGTTCTCGGAGGAGGAGCTCAGGCTCATGGTGGAGGAAATCGTCCGGGTAGAGCCACAGCTATTTGGATCACAGGTGCAGCACACCTCCATAGCTAGGAAGATGGAGCTATGGCGAAGATTAGTGGACATGGTCAACGCAGTGGGACAGCACCCAAGAAATCGGGAGGACATCAGGAAGAGGTGGAACGACCTACGGTGGAAGGTGCGTTCCGTGGTCTCAAGACACCACCTTGCGGTTCAGCGGACTGGCGGCGGACCCCCACCTCCTCCCCCACAACTAACAACATGGGAGGAGCAAGTCTTGGTGATTCTGCATCCTGAGGGCCTCGCAGGAGTAGGTGGAGGAATGGACTCTAATAAGTTACATCTTAACTATTACATCCCCCACCCTACCTGCATGCCAGCACATACCCCCACCCTCACCCTCACCCCCATCACTCTAACTCCTCACAAATGTACCAACATCACAAACCACACATCCCAACACCAAGCCCTGCATGACACAACAAAGCATGGACACCCATCACTAAAGCATGCCCACTGCACATACCCATACACCCCCCCCCAAACCATCATCACACAAGGTCCGACACAGCAATGCAAGCACTGGGGTACACGGTCACCCACCCATTGCACACCATGGCACACACAGATGTAATAAACATCCTTTTATACCCCTGCAGGACCCCTACCCAAGGTCACCGGACAGGAGGGTCCACACATGTCCACACCACCAACAGAAGAGGCCCACAGTTATGACAGCACCTCTGTCCAACTGGATCTAGTTGACCAGCCCGGCCCATCGGGGACCTCGGGGCAGTCGGTTCCCCTCACCCAGTCACAGGCCACCACAGACCTTCCCCCCACTGGAAACACCAGCACAGCACCCACCCAGCGGGCCCATACCCCCGTCCCCAGGACACGTCAATCAGCAGTGTGTCCACCACTACAGGGAACCCAGGCTAACCCACCACCCCAACAACAACAGGGACCTGGGGGCAGTGGTAGTGGGCACACGGTCCAGGGGACGGAGGCCCAGGAACACAGGGGAACTGGGAGGGCTGCTGTGCAACAGGGGGCAGACAGGCCCAGGAAACCCACTTTCCACGAGGCCCTCTCCAACATCATGGGAGCCTACCACCACTCCCAGGAGACAATGGCAACGGTACTGGCCAAGTTTCCGGAGACCCAGCACCTGCAGGTGGAACAGTATTTGGGCTTCAGGGAGGAACTCAGAGCCATCAATTCCACCCTGAGCACCATCGTAGGGGTGCTGAAGAAAGTACTCCACATCAGGAGGGACACTGTGGCACTACAAGGGGCCCCTGACACTAGCCTGGACGATGAACGGCCCACCACCTCCGCCGGCGCTAGTGGACAGGAACCACCTCGCAAACAGTCCCTGAGATCCAGGACAAAGACAGAGAACAATGCCAAGACCCCCGCCAAGAAATGAGACCACCCTGAATGTCATCCTACTGTCCCAATTTGTCACCCTGTCCATCCTTAAACTGCCCCAGCTCCACTTCCTATGCCCATTTGGGCAATGAGACTAATAGACTGGACTCTGCCATGGACATTCCTCCACCATCACCCCTCACCATTTTGCTACCCCTCCAATATTGAGCACTAAAATAAACACTCTTAAAGCACAAAACAATCTGGAGTCAGTCTGTGATTTCGGAATACTGTATTAGCAATTACTATGGCAAAAAGCTCTTTCATTTGTAATGTCAAAATACCTATGTCACACAGCTGTAGTCCATGAGGAATCAAAGCAGATGTCACACATTGGGACCCACATCTGTGAAATGGTAAGGGAAAGTAACAACTCAGTGACCATACACTGGGTGAAAACGACAGACAGTAGAGAGGTAGTAGTGTTTAAGTACATGTAGTAGGCAGGTTTGTATTTTTACCTGTGCCTCACTGGAAATATTGCTGGATCACTGAGTGATCCGTGTCTTCTTCTTCTGCTTCCTCGTCTTCACTGTCCACAGGCTCCACAGCTGCAACAACACCGTCATCTGGACCATCCTCCTGCAGAAAAGGCACCTGTCGTCGCAAAGCCAAGTTGTGAAGCATACAGCAGGCCACGATGATCTGGCACACCTTCTTTGGTGAGTAGAATAGGGAACCACTTGTCATATGGAGGCACCTGAACCTGGCCTTCAGGAGGCCGAAGGTTCGCTCGATCACCCTCCTAGTTCGCCCCTGGGCCTCATTGTAGCATTCCTCTGCCTTTGTCCTGGGATTCCTCACTGGGGTCAGTAGCCATGACAGGTTGGGGTAACCAGAGTCACTTGCAAATGGCAAGGGACAACTGTTAGACACACACTAACTGGTAGGGATATCCCGAGACCCAGACAACCATTCCCACTGTCTTGCTTCCAGGTGCTCACCTAATAGCCGCACATGGTGCCTCTGGAGTTGACCCATCACATAAGGGATGCTGCTATTCCACAGGATGTAGGCGTCATGCACTGAGCCAGGGAACTTGGCATTCACATGGGAGATGTACTGGTCTGGCAAACAGACCATCTGTACATTCATCGAATGATAACTCTTCCGGTTTCTGTACACCTGTTCCCTCCTGTGGTGGGGGACCAAAGCCACATGTGTCCCATCAATGACACCTATGATGTTGGGGATATGTCCCAGGGCATAGAAATCACCTTTCAATGTAGGCAAATCCTCCACCTGAGGGAAAACAATGTAGGTCCGCATGTGTTTCAGCAGGGCAGACAACTGGACAACACGTTGGAAAACATGTGCTGGGACATCCCTGATGCTATGGCCACTGTTGTTTGAAATGACCCACTTGCAAGGAAATGGAGCACTGACAGCACCTGCACTTGAGGGGGGATTCCTGTGAGATGGCGGATAGCTGACATCAGGTCTGGCTCCAGCTGGGTACACAGTTCCTGGATTGTGGCACGGTCAAACCTGTAGGTGATGATCACATGCCTTTCCTCCATTGTCAACAGGTCCACCAACGGTCGGTACACCGGAGGATGCCACCATCTCCTCACATGTCCCAGCGGACGGTGCCTATGAAGGACAACAGTGGGCACAGAGTCAAACAACTTAGAGGTACGTAACCACAGCTTACACAGAACACCAATCATAGTCTAAAAATTGGCCTGTATGTGTGTTGAGTTTAGGTCTAGGTATGTGTGACGCAGTTAAAAATGAAGCCATATGGGCCCCTTAAATGGCGGCTGCCTGACCTCTAAAGTGGGACAATTGGATGTGAGGTAACTGCGCTGGCGTTGTTCACCGTCGCGGTAGGCAGTCGAAGACGCGGTGCAATGCTCCATTGGTTAACGTTGGACCCTAAGGGTCCCAGGAGCCAATGACGATGTACGCCGGCGTTGACGGTACGCACCATCGCGGATGTGTCAGCCATTTTCCATCTGTTCAATCACTCGATATCTGATCTTCGACAGGAGATGACCTGAACTGCAAGTGCTGCTGTGACCTCGGTGTGGAAGAGACAATGGCTCGAGTGTCTGAGGAAAGGGCCCTGCCTTCATATCGGAGGAGTTGGAGAAACTCGTGGATGGGGTCCTCCCCCAGTACAAGCTACTCTACGGTCCTCCAGACAAACAGGTAAGTACACTGGGAGCATGCTGTATGGGCTATGCCTGTGTGGAGAGGGGTGGATGTAAGAAGGAAGGGGAAGAGTGCGGCGTGCATGAAACGACGGTGAGTGCATGTGCCACATGGCAAGGGTAGGGATGGGGGCCAATGACTGTGACGGTGCAGTTGGTAATAAGTTTCTCTTCCCCCTGTACAAATCATGTAGGTCAGTGCCCACCAGAAAAAAGATATTTGGTGTGCCATCGCCAAGGACGTGCGGACCCTGGGGGTCTACCACAGACGGAGCACCGACTGAAAAGATGGGAGGACATTCGCCGCTGGAGCAAGAAGACAGCGGAGGCTCAGCTGGGGATGGCCTCCCAAAGTGGGAGGGGTGCTCGCCGCACCATGACCCCCTGATGTTCAGGATCCTGGCGGTGGCGTACCCAGAGTTGGATAGGCGCTTGAGGGCATCACAGCAGCCCCAAAGGGGTGAGTACACTCTCATCCTGCTGATTTTGCGCGCAGTGGAGGTGTCTGGGTGGGGGAGGTGGGCTGTGGGTTTCCCTAGACCAGGGCGATTTTAGTAGGCAAGGTCCCTCCGTAAGGCAGGCCATGTGGCACCCCACTGCACCTCTGTAGAGTGCCAAGTACACCTAGTCATGCCCCTGTGTCATCCATGTGTGCAGATGTTGTCCATAGCCTAGTAGGCTATTTCCCAGGAATTGAACAGTGGAGCCAAAGAGCGCGGCGTAGTGCAGGGGGCTTCTGTCTCTGTCGTGTCCGCCAACGGTAGCGGTAATGCATGCACTCAACATGTCTTTCTTCTGTCGTCCCCCCCCTTTTTGTGGTCTCCCTGTTCTTGTGTGCATTAGCATCATCAGGCAGAGGAGCAGTGGCACCAGAGCACGAGGGAGCTGCATCCCACGTGGCCCTGGAGGGCGAAACTACGGACTCAGATTTCACCAGTGGGACGGAGGGCGAGGGGAGTCCACGGCGGGGACAGGAGCTGACACCAGCGACACAGACTCATCCTCTGAAGGGAGCTCCCTTGTGGTGGCGGCAACATCTGTGCCCCGCATCTACAGGTATAGCCACCCCCCCTACCAGCACCTTCCTCCCAGCAGCCCCTCAGCCTTTTCCCCGGGCCCGCTAACCTAGGAGGGTGGGTATTACCTTTGCCCCAGGCACCTCAGGCCCTGCCCCAGTCACCCCTTCTGCCCTCAGTGAGGAGGCCATTGACCTCCTCAGGTCCCTCACTGTTGGGCAGTCTACCATTTTGAATGCCATCCAGGGGGTAGAAAGTCAGTTGCAACAAACAAATGCATTCCTGGAGGGCATTCATTCTGGTCAGGTGGCCCTTCAGCGAGCTTTTCAGACTCTGGCCTCAGCACTGATGGCAGCCATTGTCCCCGTCTCTAGCCTCCCCCCTCCAACTTCCTCCACCCAGACCCAAACCCCTGTACCCCATCCTATCCCAAGCACACCTTCAGACCAGCATGCACACACGTCAACACACAAGGGAAGCTCTGGCAAATATGAGCACCTCACATCCCACAGGCACTCATGCAAGCATCACACACATGCAGACACACCAACATCCACTGCCTCCACTGTGTCCCGCTACTCCTCGTCTCCCTCCTCCCTCCCAGTATTGTCTCCACTCACACCCACATGCACTACCTCTACAGCCACTACCGCCATCACCAGCACACACACCACCACACCCCGCTTACGTGCAGTCACCACCCCACTACCATTCACACGTCCCCTGTATATTCTCCCAGTGTGTCTGTGACACCACCTCCCAAGATACACAAATGCAGGCACACACCCACCCAACAGCCATCCACCTCGCGACAGCCTCAAGCTTATGCACCTTCACCCAAATTCACCAAACAAACACCTCCTACAACCACAACCTCTTCCTCCACTCCCAAACCCCCTCCAGCTACCCGTCCAAGTATCTCCCAAAAACTTTTCCTGTCCAACCTTGACCTCTTTCCCACACCTCCCCCACCCCGTCCGTCTCCTAGGTCCCAAACTAGCACCTCAGCCACAACATCTCCGGGACCAGTGGTGCCTGTAGTCACCGGAATATGGAGTCCACCGGCCACCAGGGCAGCCAGTGTGGCACGGAGCCACAGCACAGACAGTCCCCCACCTGTGAAGCATCAGAAGTTGGCCAGTGCTCGGCGGGAGAGGGGGAAGACTCCAGCCACCAAAGCCGCTCCCAGGGGTCCCGTGGGAGTGTGGAGTCAGCTGCGACACCTTCCAAGGTGGGGAAGGGCCACAAGAAAGCAGGAAAGTCTGGGAAGAGCAGCATGGCGGAGGGGACCGCCATCATCCCCGCTGCCCAGGAGGCCACAGCCGTCATCCCCGCTGCCCAGGAGGCCACAGCCAACATCCCCGCTGCCCAGGAGGCCACAGCCATCATCCCCGCTGACCAGGAGGCCACAGACATCATCCCCACTGCCCAGGAGGCCACAGACCATCATCCCCACTGACCAGGAGGCCACAGCCATCATCCCTGCTGGGCCAGAGAGGACCGCCAGCACAAGCCCCGCTGGGACAGAGAGGACCGCCAGCACAAGCCCCGCTGGGCTAGAGAGGACCGCCAGCACAAGCCCCGCTGGGACAGAGAGGACCGCCAGCACAAGCCCTGCTGGGACAGAGAGGACCGCCAGCACAAGCCCCGCTGGGCTAGAGAGGATCGCCAGCACAAGCCCCGCTGGGACAGAGAGGACTGCCAGCACAAGCCCCGCTGGGCTAGAGAGGACTGCCAGCACAAGCCCCACTGGGACAGAGAGGACCGCCAGCACAAGCCACGCTGGGACAGAGAGGACCGCCTGCACATGCCCCACTGGGCTAAAGTGGACCGCCAGCAGCTGAGTTACTGCAAAGGAGCCCGCCGCTCCAAGCACCACTGAACAGGGCACCGCCGTCTCAAGCACTTATGAACAGGGCACGCCGCTCCAAGAATCGCTGAACAGGGCACCGCCGTCTCAAGCACTGCTGAACAGGGCACTGCCATCTCAAGCACCGCTGAACAAGGCACCGCCGTCTCAAGCACCGCTGAACAGGGCACCGCCTCCTCAAGCAACGCTGGCCCATGAGCGGCAAAGGCACTGACGCTAATGAGTCCGTCACGGGCAGAATGAAACACTCTGGGCACAAAGCCCCCTCCAGAACCAGTGGAGACTGTTATCCACTTGAGAGACTGTGGCTTTGCACTCCCCAGGATATGGCAGTGGGCAACCCACCCACTATAGAGACTTGAAAGACTGTGGCTTTGCACTTCCCAGGATATGGCAGTGGGCAACCCACCCATTGTAGAGACTTGAGAAACTGTGGCTTTGCACTCCCCAGGATTGAACAGTGGGCAACCCACCCACTGTAGAGACTTGAGAGACTGTGGCTTTGCACTCCCCAGGATATGGCAGTGGCCAACCCACCCACTGTAGAGACTTGAGAGAGTGTGGCTTTGCACTCCTCAGGATTGAACAGTGGGCAACCCACCCACTGTAGAAACTTGAGAGACTGTGGCTTTGCACTCCCCATTATATGGCAGTGGGCAAACCACCACTGTAGAGACTTTAGAGACTGTGGCTTTGCACTCCCCAGGCTATGGCAGTGGGCAACCCACCCACTGTAGAGACTTGAGAGACTGTGGCTTTGCACTCCCAAGGATTGAACAGTGGGCATGTGGCTCTCTCGTGGATTTGGCGTCATGCACTTAACCGGCAGAGGTCCCCCTGCTTCCCCCCACTGAGGTGCCTGTTTTCTTGCTCTCTGATACCCCTGCAGTGTTCTCTCCGTCATGGTTGGGGATCTTGTGTGGGCCTCGCCCATACCGTGTGGGCCCAGTGTTCCACGGACCTAATTGGAGCACTACCTGGACTACTATGCTTGGTGTATATTTTGTTAATGGTGTATATATATATTTTTGCATACTTGATTTTAATATATTACAGTGGTTACACTAATTTCCTTTTGTCTTTGCATTCTTCCAGGGGGTTGGGAGGTGTAACTATCATGTATTAATATGTATTAGTGTGTGTGTTGTCGTGGGGGAGGGTGGGGGTGTTGCGTGTGGGTGTCACTGTTTTTGCCCTCCCCTGTGTCGTAGGTGCAGAACTCACTGTGGTCTTCGCCGCCAACGTTCGTGCTCCTGGTAGAGGAGCAGGAAGACTATCGCAGGGAGAATTTGGAGTTCCGGCTCCATTGTGTCCTAGTTCCTCGTGGGGTGTGTAGAGGTGAGCGTTTTCCCTTCGGAATCCTGTTTCCGTCGTGTTTTTATCCGTGGTGAATCCGCCCCGGAAAAGGTGGCGGATTAGCCTGTTGTGATACTGTGGGCGGTACTTTGTCCTCCGCCTGTCTGTTGGTGGTGTCCGCCGCGCTGTTTGTTTGTACCGCCGTGGCGATCGGAGTGTTAAAGTGGCTGTCTTTGTTGGCGGTTTCCGCCACGGTCGTAATTGCAAAATGTTTACCGCCATCAGACTAGGAAGACCTTAATCCATGTGGTTTGCATTTGCCCAGTTCTGGGACGTCAGAGAAGGGATTTACTGAGAAATGAATTTAAAAATTCTAGGAGTCCGGTCCTGTAGGTCGGGTGTTATAACAGCCCTGGACCCAAGTAATGAAAAATTTAACACAAGATTAATCCAGTTCCTGAGAACCTTCATAGCCCTGGCGGTCCCAGCAAATTCATTTAGCACCCCCTAAGTAAAAAAGATAATTGTCCAACCCCATAATTCCAGAATTCACTTAATACATATCAGTTATCAGTGATGTAGGGGCTGGGTTTATCCAAATGCATCATTTAGACAACAAGCCGCCCTGCCCAGTGTCAGGTTAGTTCATTCCGCCTGCCTTTTTAAAAATATAGGTTTTTAGGTTCTAATTGTACTTGAGCTCTCCTGTTTTTATTTAAGAGGGGTTCACTCAATTTTCTTACTTTCTGTCCATATTTTATTGTATGCACGTTTTAGGTCAATAAATATATGTACCTGTATTCTTCCGATGTGTTTTTTTAATGGTTTTTATTAACTAATAAAATAATTTTTCTACCTACCTATATATATATATATATATATATATATATATATACATATATTACGTTTACATTTTTATAATGGGGTTCATATATGTGATTGCACTGTTACAGTTATATCTTAGATTAGTTTTATTTATTTTCAAATTATTTTATTTTTATGTATTTTTAAATATTTTTATAATTTGATATATATGGATGTTTGTAGTGTCTAAAGTTAGGTGTGTGACTTACTCCAAGGCGTGGCTAGTAGATTTAAGCCTGTTTGGACTGAAGTTCTATGGGACAGTGGTGGGTCTAAGTCTGGTAAATTGTAATTGAGTTACCCTTTTGGAGGTGTTTTTTTTATGCATATGTGTGGCCCTCCCTGAACGTTTTCTTAATTATCCCTTTCTTCCTCATATTTTGCAGTATACATTCCCCATTTTCTAGCCACTCCCTGAGGCCTTCACTTCACCAAAATGTTTGGACTAGCAGAAGTGTCCTTAGTTACATCACAGGAAGTGACATCATAAGACCCTTGAACCCGATTTTATTCCAGGAAAGCATGTCACATGACCCTAACATCACAACAATTAGCATCACTAAAGTTCCATAATCATTGCATGACTAGCACAAGTTCATAACGCTGACAGATGCCCAATTTGGATACCGCTTATACTATGGTGCTAACTTGGTCTTTGAAAGTTCTGGAGCATAACACTTGCCCTTACTTATAATGAGTGACCATAGTAGGACAGCCTGGTTTCTTAGAGGTTTCTCCCCAGTAGACAAATGTGAAACTATTGGGGTGAAATAGTAGATTTTAAAGACCAATTTTTATATGACTTTGCTAAAATGCCATCACCACTGAAAGGGCACTAGTTAAATATTCAGATCCTTTTATGGTGTGCCAAGCCAGTTAAACCTAACATTCCCTATTATTTGCCCACATTTGTTTCAAAATGTGATATGGGTCCCCCTCATGTAAAAATTACCTCCATTGTGCAAGGGCTAGCATTTAGTCAGGGGTATCCCCATATTCCATGGGTCCCCACTTATATAAAAAAAATTACATAAAAATGCCTGACTTTATCAATTTATGCCATCCATATTTCATAGATGATATTTATGTAAAAATTTACATCTGAATGTCTGGGCAAGCATTTTGACATGGTTGCCACCCTCCCTTATACCAGGTTGTCCACCTTTATGCCAAGAATAACCTCAATTGTGCAGTACCAGCATTTTGCCCTAGTGTCCATATGCCAAGAATTTCCTCGAGTATGACTGTATTTTTCCACATGTGCCCTATATACCATAAACTACCTGTAGTATGCCAGTACCAGTATTTTACAATTGGTAGCCCTTGTGCCACACATTAACCCCAGTGTGCTGGTGACAGTACTTTGTCTTAGGTGTGTGTTATTCCTTGGTCGTCTCTATAATTACCTTATCCTCCCAATTACATTTACTTTCACGCTCTTATACCCACCTACACGTATTCTTATTCATTCTCACTCATTCACTTGCATTCACTCCCGATCGCACCCATTCTCACTCACTCATACTTACTGATATTCAGGCCTAGGATTACTAATACCTTTTTGCTAATTGGGTGCAATTTGTTAAGGTGGAATTCATTTTTCAACATGAATCAAGATTTGCACTGGATAGTATCTCAAAGCAGCTCAAAGTTGGACTTGTCACTGCTTTATCTAACTTTGCACCAAGGAGGCATTCCATGGGTGGGGCATGAGTGCTACATGACACAAATTGATGTGGTGGCCAACTGGATAAACATATTTGTGATTTGTCCCCTCCAAGGATTTTTGTCTATCTACACTAGTTCTCTACTTTAAAACTAGGCAATTACAAGATTTGGATGAGGTGGGCTCACTCACGTGATGTGACATGCTTCATCATAGACCACCTTATCCCACCCTGGTAAGATGGTACTACCAGGGCAGACTCAACCTCATGTTGGACTATCATGAGGAAGTTCTGAGAAATTATTAGTCTGGATAAATCTGTGATCCAAGTGTGCAAACCAACAATACCTAGGGTAAACCACAAGTATTCCTTTGTTGTGTGGTACTCCTGGTATGCATAAAAAACTCTAGGAAAGTATAGTCAGGGGATGTTCTTGGGTGCCATGACATTTACATATCCCTGTGTTACCAACATGTTTCTGCCCTCTTCTAGAATAACTAGGTCCAGGGCATTCATTAGTGCTTATCTCAGAATCTCTATAGATAATCTGTGTAAAACTTCGAAGGAAAGGACATCCCAATGGTAAATGTACCTAATATAAAGACACAAAGGCAAACGGTAGAGTTAAAGTAGACATTCACTAAGAAAAACGTACACCACATCATGTGATAGCTCTGAAAACATTGAGAAAGCAGTTAAAAACATTTACAACTCCCTTGTGAAACATGTGACACTACACACAGAATCACACAACATGCTCAGAGGAGCGACATAGCACATGTGTAGGTAAGCCGCATGTTCAATTGCTGTTTAATCCATGCAAAGTTACCTAACACAGGGAGACCTTGTGCCTCATGCTCTGATCAGGGGTGGCCAACTCTTATAGTCACACTTTGCATGGGATATAGAGTATATATAACTTTATCAGTAAGGGTTGGTATTTTGTCTTTTAGTCACTACTCTATTCTTGGCAGTGATGTTACTAACTCTGAGGTTAGGAGTTGCAAATGGCATCCATGCTTTGACATATTTACTCCCTAAATATACTCCTACATTTGTGAAGTTCTCCGCACTCATAGCACAGCCCATCACACATGAGGTATAAGAACGGTATATCTGTAGACCTATGTGAATTTCATTTATGAGGGTGTGAAATACTACCACATGAATAATACTTCTTATACTTATAACAGCTTTCTCTGAATAGATTCCATTGTGTTGTCACACACAAAGGCAGCAAGAGTGCCCTCCTTATGTTTGCCAAATGTATGTCTGCACCGCACCTTAAAGATAATGTATATTCATGGGAATGGGTTGGATGCAAAATTACTATTTAACTAAGGGCGTTGCTCTATGATGAATTTGATTAGTAGGTAAAGGACGAGAGAATACACAGTCACGATGGGAGCTCCTACTGGATGCCCACACTGTTTACACCAAGGGACTTCAAACATTTTTTCTGTCAAGACTTACCCTAAGTACATTTTGATTTGCTTGGTCCCCTAAAGGACACACCTTGCTAAAATGTTTAACTTTAAATGTTGAATACTATTAGCAAAGTTTGTTAGAAGTTTATGGATGGTTGGACATAAAATCAAAGGTAACTGAACAAAGATGATATTCAGTATCGTCGGCACCCATCCCCTCTATGTTAATTTAATGATGCAGCAGAAGCACTAGCTTCCTGGAATTGAATATGCACAGCACAAGCGGTGCACATTTTCCGAACACACTAAACGGGTACTTACTAAGCAGCAGCAAAGCAAGTTTACATCACAGACAGAACAGATAGATTCTGCCTAGTACGGCCACATATATGGCTCTATATTTATATAAGAAGCATATTTTCTGTCTGGATTGCCCTTAGTGAACAACTATCTAGAGGGATATAAACAAAATTAAACTATTTTTTCCATAACACTTGTTTCCACATCCATGCAGTTTCATGGCAGTCTTAACGTGCTTTCAGCACAGGACTGCTTAGAAACTGTACATCACATTTGGAAATCTTACTAAGAAGTGCAGTTCTTGCGCGATTATTTAGTTGCCAACAGGTTACACGTTTTGATTCTAAAAAATAGTTGACTTGGTTATATGCCTGTTGCAGAGATCTACATGTAATTCTTATGTTATGTTTCAATCCAGGATGTAAAAACTGATTAAAATTAATTATACAGTTCAGTTGATTAGCAACATTATTGATCCAAATAAATTCACCAGTCATTTTCTTATTGCTTACTATATGTTTTTCTATAAGCAAGATGTGTTGGACATATTGGATATTGTTGACTCAATAAAGAGAGAGAATGCAGCATACCTGATGTTGGCACACTCGAGGAGGTCTTCTTTCCACCTCGGGGTCAGAAGCCACAGGCTCGCTGGGGAAACAACATACCTTAACCTCACCATTAGTGGTCGACTGGATCTTTAGACTTGGTGAAGAGTTTAGTAGCCAGAGTCATTTAATCACAGATCAATGACATAAAACCATAAACAATTTTGGATGCAATGAACAATTTAGTACTAAATCAAACTCTAAATTGAATAAGATTTCAAAGCTTTATTACAATCCCAAGATCACTAACATCTAATGCACAAAACAAAGTTATAAATGTACATTTACCTGACCCTGCATCCTTGCAGGCAGGTCGCTTCCTCCTCACCACTGCTCCGGTAAGTGCTGCCATTGTTTTGGGCTTGTTTGGGCTTGTCTGGGCTTGTCTGGGCTTGTTTGGGCTTCTTGGTTTCTCCTCTCCTGAAAGGCCCCAACCCCCTCCCTCTTCCTCAGAGCTCTTTCTGATCCTGCTGCCCCCACCCCCCCTCATTCCCATTGGAGGTTTCCCTCCCTACACCCAGCTTCCACTCCCTCCCACCTCCCCTCTTATGCCGGCCGCAGCGCGAGGTTAAAAGCAACCTCTGACCCTGCATCCTTGCAGGCAGGTTGCTTCCTCCTCACCACTGCTCAGGTAAGTGTTGCCATTGTTTTGGGCTTGTTTGGGCTTGTCTGGGCTTGTCTGGGCTTGTTTGGGCTTCTCCTCTCCCGGAAGGCTTGCCCCCCTCCCTCCTCCTCGGAGCTCTTCTCACTCCTGCTGCCCCCACACCCCCGCACTCCATTGGAGCTTTCCGTCCCTCCTCCCAGCTGCCACTCCCTCCCACCTCCCCTCTTATGCCGGCCGCAGCACGGATGCGCCGCTGGCGTGCAGAAGGCGCTCCAAAGGCAATCCCGTCTGCGCCCGCTCGCGCCAAGACCGCGCCTAGCGCCAGACCCCCTGGCCAACACACCTCCCGTGCCACTGAACACCTTTACACTGCCAACGAACTCCACGCCCTTAATCCAGGACGCTCCTCCATCTGCTTCCAGTCCACACCGACGCGCACCAAAGGACCCTTCTCCTGCAAAGCCTGCAATTTCACCTGCAACCTAACCTCCAAACTCCAAATCAAAACAGACAACCGCCTAAGATGCATCCTACTTAACACCCACTCCATCCACAAACATGCAATTGAACTCTGGGACCTCCTTACCACATACTCGCCCGACGTCGCATTCCTCACCGAAACCTGGATGAATTTGGCCTCGGAGCCAGACGTAGCCATAGCCATTCCAGAAAACTACAAGATCACCAGAAGAGACTGAATCAACAGACCAGGAGGAGGAATCGCCATAGTCCACAAAAACACCATAAGAGTCTCCACCAACTCCCACAACACCATCAACTCCGCCGAGCACCTCTACTTCAAAATCCACATCAACAACACACTCAGAGGAACACTGGTCTACAGACCCCCTGTACCCAGACCGCAGTTCTGCGATGACATCGCCTCAACAGACTACATCCTCCTCGGTGACCTAAACTTCCACCTAGAAAATAATAATGATATCAACACCACCAACCTAATCGACAACCTCGTCAACTTCGGCCTCAAGCAACTCCTCACTACACCCACCCACTCCGCAGGCCACACACTCAACCCCATCTTCTCAGCCAGCAACCACGTCTCTTTCAGCCACTCCACCGAACTCAGCTGGACAGACCACCACTGCATCCACTTCTCCTACCAGAAACCAGTCACTCACCACCACCGCACACAACCCCCCTGACGCAACTGGAGCAAAATATCAACGGATCAACTGATCTCCACTCTCACCCGGGCCCCACCCCTTGGGACCCCAGACCCTAACACAGCCACCATCAACCTGCATCGCTGGATAGAAGATTGCGCCAACACCCTCGCACCGCTCAAAAAAAAAAACAACACCTCCCACAGAATCAAGGCCAGCTGGTTCCTCCCATAACTACAGGAATCCAAACAGCTATGTCTCAGAATGGAAAAAAACTGCCACCTTGACCCTACCAACTCCAACCACATCACTTTCAAGGATGCCCTACACAAACATCACCAACTGATCCGCACCACCAAAAGGACCCACTTCAAAAACCGCATCCACGCCAACGCTCACAACAGTAAAGAGCTCTTCGGCATTGTCAATGAGCTCTCTACCCCCAGGACCTGCACCAACGAACCCCCGCCATCACAGGAGTTCTGCAACTCACTGGCAACCCACTTCCATCAAAAGATAGAAGAAATCCATAATAGCTTCAAACCCCAGACAAACCAGCTGACTACAAACACCCAAGAACCCAAAACTCCAAGCAACACCCACCTCCTCCACACCTGGATCACCGTCAACATAGAGGACACCACCACCACCATGGCCTCCATCCACTCCGGATCACCATCGGACCCCTGCCCACCCCATATCTTCAATAAGGCAGACATCGTCATCGCCCCCCACCTCTGCAAAACCATCAACAGCTCCTTTGAGTCAGCCACCTTCCCAGAAAGATGGAAGCACACAGAAATCAACGCCCTGCTGAAGAAACCAAAGGCAGACCCAGACAACCCCAAGAACTACCAGCCGATCTCCCTCCTCCCCTTCCCAGCCAAGGTCATTGAAACAGCTAACTATCCCGGTTCCTGGAAGACAGCTAGGTACTCAACACCTCCCAATCCTGATTCTGCAGAAACCACAGCCCCTAGACTGCACTCATTGCTGCCACAGACGACATTAGGACCATGCTCGACGAAGGAGAAACAGCAGCACTCATCCTCCTGGACCTCTCTGCAGCTTTCAGCACAGTATGTCATCACACTCTCTGCACACGCCTCCACAACGCTGGAATCCGCGACAAGGCACTCGACTGGATCTCGTCATTTCTCTCAGGCAAAATCCAGAGAGTCCGTCTCCCACCGTTCCTGTCAGAAGCCTCCAGAATCATCTGTGGCGTTCCTCAAGGATCTTCGCTCAGCCCCACGCTCTTCAACATATACATGGCCCCCCTCGCCAACATCGCATGAACCCACCACATTAACATAGTTTCCTATGCAGATGACACTCAGCTCATTCTCTCACTCACAAAAGACCCTACAACTGCAAAGAACAACCTCCACAGCGGACTTCATGCCATCGTCAGCTGAATGGAATCAAGCCACCTCAAGTTAAACACAGACAAGACAGAAATCCTCATCTTTGGCACCAACCCCTCAACTTGGAATGACTCCTGGTGGCCCACCTCCCTAGGAAACGCGCCCTCACCCACCACCCACGCACTCAACCTAGGCTTCATCTTGGACTCCACACTCTGCATGACTCAGCAGGTCAATGCCATCTCCTCTTCCTGCTACAACACTCTCCAAATGCTCCGCAAAATCTTCAAGTGGATTCCCGTTGAAACCAGGAAAACTGTCACCCACACCCTGGTCAGCAGCCGATTGGACTACGGAAGCGCCCTATGTAAAGGAATAACAACCAAACTCCTAACAAAGCTGCAAAGAATCCAGAAAGCATCCGCCCACCTCATTCGGGACATCCCACGCCGCGACCACATTTCCCCCCACCTCAGAGACCTTCACAGGCTACCAGTATCAAAGAGGATCACCTTCAAACTCCTCATCCACGCACACAAGGCCCTCCAGGACACAGGCCCAGCCTACCTCAATGACAGACTCACCTTCCACACCCACACCCGCAATCTTCACTCCGCCAGCCTCGCCCTCGCCTCCATCCCCCGCATCCGCACACCACCGCCGGAGGAAGATCCTTCTCTCACCTAGCTGCCAAGACCTGGAACTCCCTACCACTCCACCTTCGCCAGACCCAAGACCTCTTGACATTTAGGAAACGCCTCAAGACATGGCTCTACGACCAGTAGCTCCCCCCCCAGTGCCTTGAGACCCTAACGGGTGATTGATTGATTGATTGATTACATGAAAACCATAGGTTGATCGAAACGTCTAAAGAGATTCAACCTACTAAACATCAGCACTATTAAACACTCCAAAAGAATAACATAAATTAGCAAGACCACATTATGCACATTAGCATCAGATTTAAAAGCAGATGATGGTGACATCAGTAAATCATCAAAATACAGTCAGTAACTTTCAGATTTCAGGGCTGGGCCATCCTTACGTTAATACAAATTTAGACTTGCATGTGTGGGAACAGGCCAACACATGTGGGCAAAAGCAAAGGAAAACAACAATAATTTAGGAAAATCACCTAGCTAGGATTACTCTCTAAAAAAATATGCTGGTGTAAATATTTAAGCTGGAAAGGAAATAATAAACCTCATTTAGTTATACTTTTCCTCATGGGACAGCAGGCAGAAATACTTCATAAGCTAGAATGTTCACCTCCTCCCAACGTTGGTTGACAGCAGCATCATAAAGGTGCAGAACACGGGCTGCACATAGGACAAGTCAGCAGTTCAGAATTAGTTGGGTATATAATGGTACTGAACTGCATAAACGAATGGGGCATTTAAGACTAGAAAGACCTCATCATACCAATGTTAAATATGGCAAAAGTCTTTGAGAGGAAAAGGATGTTATCTTGCTAATAAAAGGAAAGCTGACACACCACAAGAGGCTTAGACCAAAATCAGCCCCTTCCAAAAAAACATCATTCCTTCACTTATCCAAACAAATTTCTTTGCAACATTTTCTATACTGTAGCTGGTCAGACTTTTCAAACTCAAACTGTTAGATTATGATAATTGCTTGTCATGTAGGGCAATGTATTGTGACCTGGAACATGTTTTTCTCTTGCACCTCCATGCCCTCTTAGTAGAGCGACATCACTGCTCAGTTAGGTAAAATATTCAACACTCCTATCCTCCTGGACTTCCAGATGGTAAATCTCGGACCATTTGCACCCCCTTTCTCAATTGACCACCCAGATTTGGATTTAGCGCATCTTGATTTACTGATCACAATAACAATGAAAGTAATCCTATTAGACTATAAGAAGGTACTACATATATGTACCAGCTGCTCAGTGCAGGTGCTCTAGATGTGTGTTAAGACCCTCAGAATAGAAAATGTTGTGCAGAATTCTGTCCGGTAAACCCAGGGGTGCATAATTGCACAGTGCTGTCTGGGTGTTACCACAGGGTATGGGTTATTACTCGTGCAGAGTTTCACTACATGCCAGCATCCTGCAACTCGGAACTGAAGCGTTAGTGAAATAAATATGGCATTGCAATGTTATATATATATATATATATATATATATACATATATATATGTATATATACATATATATATGTATATATATATATATATATATATATATATATATATATATATACATATTTATAGATAGTGCAAACATGAAACTGTCACAAACAACCAAACACGTAGCAGCTATATTATGCTACAGGAACAACTTAAGGCATCATTGTGTTAAATGCAAATATTAAAATCAAACCACTTGATGGGCCTACAATGCTGTGATGGCTGGTAGCATGCACAAATGCCTTATTCTGCAACAGTGCTGGTCATCTAACACAAGAAAGGTTAGGGTCTACCAACATTGAATAGCTGGACAGTCCAGTTCAGAAACTCACTAAAATCCAGCCTGCAGACCAAGCATACTGGTCTAAATGGAAACTGGGGCCTGGAGGCCAGGAAGAGTTTTGATAGTCATCAGCTTAACTGCATGCACAAGATAAAACAGTAGCAAATTTCACTGTTCTGTGTCTTTATCTGCCTGTAGTATTAGCTACTACAGAGAAGGAAATGACAAGTGCATGGTTCCTCTTTCATTACCATTATAATCTCTGAGACCAAAGTTCTCTAGGTAAGTGCCACGAGTCTCAATGGTCAAGTTGTGTGTTGGAACTGCGACCTCCTTCTATCCCTAAATGGCATTTTAACTAGTTGGAGAGCAAGAGCTGGGCTATAGTCACTGGTTCAACACCCCAGTAGCAGACTCTAGGTTTCATCTTATCTAGATGCACTCCTATATTTCCTCTGTTCCCTTATACTTCAGTAGTAGTAGAAGACCATTAATCAGGTCTTTCAGGGCAGCCCCTGCCACCTGTGGGTGGTTGCGTGTCATTAATGGTATAAGTAGCATGCAGTGGTATTGTGTCATTCATAGCACTGGGCACAACTCACCAAGGGGGTCACACCCCTAGGGGGGGCAAAGACATAGATGAAAAAGTTAATTGTTTGTATTATGGTGAAGTGTAGGATTGTCTCACATTGCAACTGTATATTCAGGTTAGTGTGTCCATCGTGAGTTTGCTAGAAAAAAAGGGGTCCATGTGGATTTTTTGTTGCATTATGTGTTCAATCATTCATTCAGTTTGGCAATGACAGCCATAGGATTCATGGAAATTCCCTGTGCTTGTCCAGTCTGCAGTGGTGCATAGGGGAAGATAAAATGCTGTGGCACAAGTGGATCAGCCACATCCTTAAACTAGCATCAATTTCTGCAGATGAAAGGTCTGAAACACCCACAGTATTTATTGTTATTCTTTGAAGGGAATCAGTTGCAAGGTCTCATAGAACAGCAACTGTTTCAGTGGAGTAGTGTGGTGACCAGGTGTTGATGTTTTTTCATGATTTTCATGGTTGATCGAAATGTCTGTAGATTGATACTGTCATGACATGTCATTTACATGTATATATCTTTATTTCTGTGTTCTCCAAAGTTTCCTGATGTCTTCCACAAGTATGCAGGCCAGGTGGAGTTAATGGTGGGATGATAGTGCTATTCTCACAGCATTGCATCATTTTCTCAGGTCAACGCATTACCTTTCATAGAAATGTTTTAGTAAGGGTTGGTGATGCAGGAGTTGGTATTAGTTTAGGATTGGAGGGTGTGTGTGCAAGCAAATCTGCACCATATTTGTGTTAATTTGTGGTTGGCATAAAGTTACAGACATATCTATACAAGGGCTAACAACTCTCTTGACTAACACACTCACCTGTTGCTATGTTTAATTGTGATTCACATCACAATTTGGTTGTGATTTGTGCAATATAAACACAATGTTCTCCTTTACTGACTGTGAATTAATTTGGGAGAGCAGTCCTTCTTCCTGGCAGGGTTCACAGGTTCAGAAGAGTACTGAAGAGTTGAGGTCTGAGGTCCAATGTGTATCCATGGCTCCCACTTTGAAGTAGAGGAAACTTATAGAGAATTAAACTGTTTTCTACCTCTCTGAGGTGTCAGGCATCATCGTCCTCCTTGTCCTGGACCTTGCTTTTCTGGGGTCACAAAAGGTCAATGCCTAACCCTTTCAGAGAGTGCTCAGGTAGGTCATTTATGAGAAGTAAGTGTGGTAGGTGACAACTTCTCCCCCTCCTTCACTCAGGGTGGTCCATCCTGCCAACACCTAGCTTCCTTTGTCTCACTACCTGGGAGCAATACACAAACACCAACTGCCAACTATGCCTAATAATGTGACCCTGGGTCAGGCTGCAGGCACTAAGGGCCTGATTACGACCTTGGCTGAGGGGATTACTCTGTCCCAAATATGACAGATATCCAACCCGCTGTTTAAATAGCTCCATAGTCTATAATGGAACTTGTAATACGGCTGGTGGGATATCCGTCCCATTTGGGACAGAGTAATCTCCTCTGCCAAACTCGTAATCAGGCCCTAAGTATTTAGGACAAGAAAACTGCAACTTTTTAAAAAGTGTTTTTTTTTCAGAATTGTGATGGAAAATTCAACTTAACAGTTCAAGAATGATTTTAATTTCAAGTCTTTAGGTACCAAACTCCACCAGTCTACCTGCTCCCAGTTGAAAGTTATCATTCATTAAATGTTATAAGGTAACCCAATGTTCATCCTATGGAAGAGTTAGGCCTTGCAGTAGTAAAAAAATAATCTAGGATTTTTTCACTACCAGCATATTTAAAACGTAGAAGTACGTGTCTTACATTCCAAATACGTTGCACTCCGCCCTGTGGGCTATTCAGGACCTACCCACCCTAGAGTTAACTTACATGTTCTAAAAAAGAAGGTCTGGGTCTTGAAAAAGGTTTATTTTGGCAGGTTGAAATGGCAATTTAAAATGTCACACACAGGCTACAATGGCAGGCCTGAGATATGTTTATAGTACCACTTTGATTAGGGACTTACAACTAAATTAAATATGCCAATAGTGGGTAAGCTGATTCTACTACATTTATAGGAGACAGCACAAGTATTTTAGCACTGGTTCACAGTAATAAAGTGTGCAGAGTCCTAAAGTCAGCAAAATCAAAGTGAGCATTCTATATGTATCACTTTTTTATTGTAAAATTTCCTGTGAACATATTGTGTGAGATGAGATAAATGGAAAGTATATTGCCTCAAAAACACATATGTTTATTGGACGCCATGCTATGATAAACAGCGCTATCAAATTTTACTGTCTGGAGCAGTAAAATTGCATTTTCAATAGGATATGTCAATAACTAATTAGGCTCAATTGAGTTAGTCTATGATCCAAACACATGAAAGACAATAAAAAGGTGTGCATGTTAATCACCCAGCTGGGTCAACAATAGTGTGTATTTGTAAAATCAGTACACAGAACGGATATAGCTTTCTATGGCCACAAAGACCTAGGAAAAAAGTAACATGGCTTGTATAAGTCTTAAATGTCTGCTTTTGCATTATGAAACACATTTTCTACTGGTGATTCTTATATCTGCACCAGCACTAGTACTGGTTCATCTGAAAAAAAATCCTGCTTTACCTTGCTTTCTGTTTCAAATAAATTGAAGTTAAACAAAACCTGAAGACATTAACATAAGTTAAGTGTTTTGAATTCTGTGATTAGATTTCAGGGTAAAGATTCAAATTGACATATACTAGAATGTAGATGCCCAGTACACCATCATGTGCACAGTAATATTAGCTCTCTATTTCCTGCTCTGTTCCACACACTCCCCATTATGTGTATTTCCACCCTCTAGCATGTAATGGCTCAAGTCTCCATAGTGCCACGTCCTCTTTTCTTTGAGAGGGGATGTGAAGTGTTGCTGCATTAAGTGGATTACGATGTAGGGCCATATGTAGGAAATTTAGGATTTACAATTTGCAAATTGCGAATCCCTAGAAATCACCACATGGGAATCATAAAATGGTATTTATGTAACCGCGATTCCACTAATAGCGATTCCTATAGATTTACATTCTTAAGTAAGAAATTGCAATTTTGGAAATCACAAAACTGTGATTTCCTAAAACGAAATTGGAAAATAGATATAGTTGCATTCTGGATGCAGAATGATGCTGTCAGACCAGGAAATTTACAGATGCAAGGAATGGCCACAACCCAGAAGCCTAGGAAGCCACTGGAAGTAGGGAGTGCTCCTACATCACAGCTGCCAGTGAATTACACCATTCCTGGAGAACACCATGCCCAAAGAAGATTGGAACAAGGATTTAGAGAGCAGAATGAGGAAGGTGACATTTTCAGGGAAGGAGCTGGAGCTACTGACAGAAGAATGTGTCTTCTATGTGGACTGTTTGTGAATGCATCCTTCACAGTACCAGAGAGCCAGAAAGAAAGAAATTCTGGACCAGTACCTTGGAGAAAGTGAATTCATTAGGTGTCACCCAGAGGCCCATCCCAGAGATACGCAGAAAGGTGAAAGTGGCCAGCAGGATGGCTGAAGGTCACGGAACAGGTGGTGGTCCCTCAAAACACACCACTCCCACTCCCATGGAGACAGTTATTAAGGGGACCCTGGAAACAGAAAGTGTGGTGGGAGTATCTGACATTGACACCTTCAAACCTGCAGGCACCAGCTAGGGTAAGTCATCTTCCCTTTACTTACTTAACATAACATAATGTTAGCATATCCATATATCACACATCACAGCCTGAATAACTCCATTAGGATGCTGGCCCTACTCTAGCAATGCATTATGGAAGTTGTTGTACACATAAGTTGATTTCTGCACTGTGTACAGATGACTACACCAAACATATTTGTACATCATAAAAATACTGCAAACATAAAGCACAGTTACAATACTGTGAACTAACATTAACCATTCATTTACATGAACTATATACTATATACATGCATTTCCACAGATCACATCCCGGAAATGGCAGAAACAATTGATGCTGAAGGAGCTACTGATACCCATGTGGAAATTGAGAATACAATATTCCATTTTGTCAGCGCATCACCCCAACTACAATTGCCAGGAGAGCAACTATCTCATCACTACCATACTTTGTGGACAGTGATGAGGGACAATTGCAGAGCAGGGATACCACAACATCTGTGGGCTGGACACACAGACAGCGCAGAGGCCAACTGTCAACTGTGCACACAATCAATACATTTGTAGAGCACGCTACTCACCCGTGAGGATCTCAAGGAACTGAGGGGGTGGGGGAGGGGAGCAGCTACTGCTCGAACAGCCAGGTCTTGAGGTGTCTCCTGAAGGTCAGGAGGTCCTTGGTATGCCGCAGGTGGATGGGGAGGGTGTTCCAGGTCTTGGCGGCGAGGTGGGAGAACAATCTGCCACCAGCTGTTGACCTGTGGATGCGTGGAACGGTGGTGAGGACGAGGTTGGTAGAGCGGAGCTGTCAGTTCGGCGTGTGGAAGGTGAGTCTTTCGTTGAGGTATTCTGGTCCGGCGTTGTGGAGTGCTTTGTGAGAGTGGGTGAGGAGCTTAAAGGTGATCCTCTTGTTGACGGGGAGCCAGTGCAGGTCTCTCAGGTGGACTGTGATGCAACTGCAGCGGGGATGTCGAGGATGAGGCGTTCGGAGGCGCTCTGTATGCGTTGCAGTCTTTTCTGGAACCGTGGTTCCTGCGTAGAGAGGGTTGCTATAGTCCAGTCTGCTGCTGACGAGGGCCTGGGTGACCGTATTTCTTGTGTCGGTGGAGATCTACCTGTAGATCTTGTGGAGCATGCAGAGGGTGTTGAAGCAGGAGGATGAGACGGCGTTGACTTGCTGGGTCATGGAGAATGATGAGTCCAGGATGAACCCCAGGTTGCGTGCGTGGTCGGTGGGCGTCGGTGCGGCTCCCATTGTGGCCGGCCACCAGGAGTTGTCCCAGGTGGAGGGGGTGGAGCCGAGGGTGAGGACCTCCGTCTCGTCCGTCGATTGTTCTCCATCCAGTTGGCGACGGCCTTCATTCCTTTGTGGAGGTTGGTTTGGCTGTGGTGGGATCCTTGGTGAGGGAGAGGATCAGCTGGGTGTTGTCGGCATATGAGATGATGTTGAGGTTGTGAGATCGGACGATGTTGGTGAGCGGTGCCATGTAGACATTGAAGAGAGTCGGGCTGAGGGAAGATCCTTGGCGTACACCGCAGATGGTCTTGGTGGCTTCAGATCGGAAAGGAGGGAGGCAGACTCTCTGGGTTCTGTCGGTGAGGAAGGAGATAATCCAGTCCAGGGCTTTGCCGAGGATCCCTGCATTGTTGAGGCGTGTGCATAGGGTGCAGTGGCAGATGGTGTCGAAGGCGGCCGAGAGGTCCAGGAGGATGAGGGCAGTCGTTTTGCCCTTGTCAAGCAGGGTCCTGACGTCATCAGTGGCAGTGTTGAGGTCGGTCTCCGTCCTGTGGTTGCTGCGGAAGCCAGATTGGGATGGGTCCAGAATGTTGTTTTCCTCAAGGAAGTGGGTCAGTTGCCTGTTGACGATCTTCTCGATGACCTGCGCTGGGAATGGGAACAGAGAGATGGGCCGGTAGTTTTTGAGGTCCTTTGGGTCCGCCTTGGGTTTCTTGAGTAAGTTGTTGATCTGGGCGTGCTTCTAGCTTTCCGGGAAGGTGGCAGTCTTGAAGGAGCTGTTGATGATCATCCGGAGTTGGGGGGCAATGATGGAGCTCACTTTGTTGAAGATGTGATGCGGGCAGGGTCGGATGGTGAGCCGGAGTAAATGGCGTTCATGACTTTGGTGGTATCATCGTTGTTTATGTGGGTCCAGGAGAGCAGGAGGTTGGTGTGGCTGAGGGGCGGTGAGTCTGAGGTGTTGGTGACTATCGGGGGGTCTTGGTGTTGAAGCTGTCATGGATGTCTGCGATCTTGCGGTGGAAGAAGGTGACTAGGGAGTCACAGAGGTCTTGCGAAGGTGGGATAATGTGTCAACGGACATGTCAGAGAGTTCTCTTGCTCTTTGGTGGCTTCGAGAAGTCTGTACAGCACCTACAAACAAAGCAAATAAGGATGGTCAATAGGCATTTCTATGAATGTCTAGGTTGATGCAGCAATTGGAGTAAGGGCAGGACCGGTGGATTACTGCCATGGAGAAGGAGCACCATGTGCAGAGGCAGGGGCTAGGTGAACTGTCAACATACAAACAGACATGGGGCACTGTTGTCAGGATGCTGCACATGGGCTAGGCCAAGTGAGCACAGCCCTTGAGAATATTCAGGTTCACAACCTCTATATCCCCAATATCATACCCCCACCTGAGAGCAAAGAGGGCTCTAGCCTCAGTGGCACATCTATTCAGGAGGTATGCAATTCCAGGTGTTCATGCTGAAATACTTCTGGATTTGACATGTAAACAGTTCCACAGCCCAGTGTTGCTGACAAGCCACCTAACCCCAGAAGCTGGAAGAAGTGAACCACTGATCACCCAGGGAAATGATTAAACTTTGTTGTGTTTGTCATTACACACTTTGGCTCATATTTATACTCTTTGACGCAAAACGCAGTTTTGCATCAAAAAGTTTGCCACTGGCTTGCGTCATTTCTGAGCACCAGCCGGGTGCCATATTTATGGAATGGCGCAAGTCAGCGCTAAGGATCACCTAGCCAGGGGTGTAGGGGAATATGGCGTTAGGGTGACAGAAATGATGCCAGGCTGGTTAGTGCCAATATGTATGGCATTAACCAGCCTTGCGTCATATCTTGATGCAATAACACCCAAACATGACACCTGTCTTAGTAAAGACAGGAGTCATGCCCACCACCCCAATGGCCATGCCAAGGAGAATAGTGTCCCCTGCGCATGGCCATTAGACCCAGTGCCATGGAAGGGGGGCCATGCAAGGGGCTCCCAACAGAAGAAAAAAGAAATGTAATACTTACCTATACTTACCCAGGCTGGGGTCCCCCATCCTTTGGCGTCCATCTGGTGTGGGTGCAGGTTTTCCTCGGGCTTGAGGTGGGTACCTGTGTACCCATTCCATGGTGTTTGGCCATGGAAATGGGTCCATAGGTACCTTAACGCCTGACCCAGGTGTTAAATAATGACATTAAGCAAGCTTAGTGTCATTATTTGGGTACACCTCCCACCCGTGCATCATTTTTGCATGGGGGGATAAATATGGCACATAGGGCTTAGCGTACTTTTTTGGATAGGAATGCCTATCTTTCATCTCATTTACAGAAGGTGGGTTCACACATCCAAAAATGATGACTCCAATATTTTGACGCTACACGGGTCTAGCATCAAAATATAAATATGGAGTTAAGTTTACAACATTTTAGCATAAAAAAATATGGCACTAAAATGGCGCAAACAAAGTATAAATATGCCCCTCAGTTGCTTGGTTGAAACAGTGTTACATCCACAATGGATAAAGTTGATTCTTGAGAGAAACAATTTTGCCACTACCTGAATAAAAAGGTTGACTCCCAGTAATAGTTATGTACCACGCATCATGTGTGATGTCTATTTATTAGATGTTTTAATTACTCTCACCTCAGAAATAGTTGTTGGTGATCTCTGTGCGTCGTGCTCGTTCCTCTGCTACACGACTACCTTCCTGCTGCACCTGTAGTGGTGGTAATTCATCATCAGATTTGGATTCAGGCTCTATGGGGATGTTGTGCAGACCCTTCTTCATTGTTTTACTGTGCAGTATGTTGCATGTGACGATGATCTTGCAGTATGTCTCAGGTCTGTACAGTAGTGCTCCACCGGTCATGTGGCGGCAGAACAACCCCAGGCTCCTATAAGTCCTTTCAGTGATTGAAGGCACTGTACTGTGTGCCATATTGTACTGCCTTTCACTTTTTGACCTTCGAGTCAAATATGGTGTGAGAATCCAGGGATGCAAGGCATTTGAACTGTCACCTTTTGAGCATGAGAGGGAAAATTATGAGGTCACATTATTTGCTGGTCACATTATCCGTGCTGGTGACTGTATCATTGATTCTGCAATTCCCTTACAAAGTAAAAACATATTGCCACATTCACCCTGTCACAGTCAGTTTTGCATTCAACTGTGGCGGAACATGGTGGAGTTGTAGGAGCTGCCTGGTAATCTGGCCACAAGGTCTGTTATGATACAGGAGTTATCACACACTACCTTTATATTTAGTGAGTGTGAGCTTTTCCTGTTTCCGTATATCAATTCAGTTGCTGAGGAGGGACCGATGGCAATATGTGTGCCACCAACACAGCAAATGACATTGTGGAACTGTGCTACCCAGTAGAACATCAATTTGGTCTGTTGCAATAATTAGGGTGTATTGAGGAAAGACGTATATTGGTTAACTTTACTAACCATGATGTCCATGAACCTGTGGAAGAACCTAGAAAAAGGCACTTTGTGAGACCACCTTTGTCATTGCTGTAAACCCCTATAATCCCCTAGTAATTGCCAGGAGCTAAGAAGTGTAGGCAACATAATACCGGCACATGTAGTGGGATTGCATTGCTTCTGAGTAATGTGGTTTGTAGCTGAGTTTGTAACTCACAAGTAACTTAGGAATTACCAGACTACTGAGTCTATACCTCTCATAAATCTACTTCTCAGTCTGTTCATAAAGGGTAACCCTCACCCTCAATTTCCTCTCTTCTCTCCTCCTTCTTCTCTGCCTACCAGCCAAAATCCCAATCCTCCTCATCAGAACATACTAAACCACCATTTTGAAAAAGCCTGATGCATTTCGGGTGTATTTTTATAGTTTGCACCTGGTTACCAAATGGATGGTAATTGCATTTTCTTAATGGACATATTGCAACTCGTCACAATTATGAAATCCTTTGTACAGCGGAATAGCGATTCGCAATTTGTAAATCCCTATTTGCATTTTCCTATTATACAATTTCTACTATGTAGAAATCACATTTTGCACCACCTCAAACGCCTTTCGTACATACCGAAATGACATTTTGCATTTCCTAACAGGCCAAAATTGCAATTTGCACCATTAGGAAATGCAAAATGCCCTCTTACATACGGCCCATAGTGTTTTATAAAACTCTGTGACCTCTTTATCAAAGTGTTGCACTGCTCTGGGATCATGCAAAGTAATGTAAGGAAACACAACACTAAAGTTAGATTTACCAAACCACACAAGGCCATTTTTTGTGGCCTAGCAGTGGTTGGTAAATCTGAAGCAATGCAAGGCAGCACAAGCTGACGCTTTACGTTACTCTGTCCTAGGTAGTTGTTCCATTGGTGGTTTGTGGGTGTTCTTACACATCCATCCATGATTTTTGGTGCATTCCCAGATTATCATTAGTGGTAGGACTCAGAAAGTGCCAAAATGCTATGATTCCCCAGGGGAGGCATGACAAGAATAAGGGCCTGATTCAGACCCTGGCGGCCGGTGACCGCCAGGGTCACCGGCCACGGGAGCACCGCCGACAGACCGGCGGTGCTCCAAAGGGCATTCTGACCGCGGCGGTTCTGCCGCGGCCAGAAAGGGTAAACCGGCGGTCTCCCGCCGGTTTACCGCTGCCCTTGGAATCCCCCATGGCGGCGCAGCTTGCTGCGCCGCCATGGGGGATTCTGACACCCCCTACCGCCATCCTGTTCCTGGCGGTTCGCCCGCCAGGAACAGGATGGCGGTAGGGGGTGCCGCGGGGCCCCTGGGGGCCCCTGCCGTGCCCATGCCAATGGCATGGGCACGGCAGGGGCCCCCGTAAGAGGGCCCCACTGTGTATTTCAGTGTCTGCCTAGCAGACACTGAAATACGCGACGGGTGCAAACTGCACCCGTCGCACATGCCCACTCCGCCGGCTCCATTCGGAGCCGGCTTCCTCGTGGGGAGGGGTTTCCCGCTGGGCTGGCGGGCGGCCTTCTGGCGGTCGCCCGCCAGCCCAGCGGGAAAGCCAGAATGGCCTCCGCGGTCTTTTGACCGCGGAGCGGCCATATGGCGGTTCCCTCCAGGCGGGCGGCGACCGCCGCCCGCCGGGGTCAAAATGACCCCCTAAATGTGTTTATTTCTCATTTTTCCTCTTTCTAGTTTTGCTGAATTCTGCAGCACATACAGAAAAAAACTCAGAGGATTTTTTGTTTGCAGGAAGGTATCCCTTCCTGTACAAATCAATTCTGTCTACAATTTAGGCACCCTTGCACCATGGTGCGAGTGTGCGTCCATTTGTGCTAGCACCAGTTTGTGCACCAGTGCAGGCAAACAGCAGGAATGCCACATATAGACATTGGAGGTCAGCTGACCGCCACACTGGTGATGGCGGTAGTACCGTCGCCAGGCTGGCGGTGAAAACCATCAAGTTATGACTACGACGGTGATCCCACCCATAGACAGCAAATGTACCAACTGAACCGCCAGTGCGGTCTGTCCTCTGACCATGGCGGTAGCCATCTTAAAGCAGGCAGAAGACAATGACAGGACACCATATTATGACATAGCACACCGCCAGGATTTCTGGGTCGTAACCACCACCACCAAAAGCTTGCCCGAAACACATCATGTAAAAGGAGACACTCACCTCCAGGGACACAGAGGAGTCCACGGCCGCCATGGAAGCCGAACTGGAAGTCCTGCAGATGCTGAACACGCAATGTCAGTGCAGGCGCACCAATTGGGCCGTTAGGGGGGTGATGCTCCGACGGGCAACCCTCCCTCGTTGGGAAGCTACCACCAGCTGGGCCCAGCATCTCAGGTCCTCCCACCATTTCCTGCTGTGGGTGCCCTGCCGGCTATGGACCCTCACAGTCCACACATCCTTGGCAATTGGCAATGGCACGCCACAAGCCTTTCTTTTGATGGGCGCTGACCTGCAGAGGAGACACAGACAAAAGGACACCATGAACACAACAATCCATTCTGTCACATAAGTGGCTTACATACTGCATATGACCCACATTAGGCACACGCATGACCCGTACTTCTGCATGCACATTGCATGCAGCCAACCTCCCCAAAAACACACTGCCTGCAAACACGTACATCTTCATGTAGCCGTGTCACATCCAAAGTACCCATAATGGGCTCACCTGTTGGTCTGGAGGCCCATACAACTGCCCATACAGGGGTAGGACCCCATCCACAGGCTTCTCCAACTCCTTGGATGTGAAGGCTGGGGCCCTTTCTCCTGTAGCATGTGCCATCACAGGTTCCAGACACAGGTCACAACAGTACAAGCAGTGGAGATGTTGAACCGTAGAGATTCAGGAATCAAGTGAAGTGGTACAGAGAAAATGGCGGTCATGTCCACGGCGGTGAACATTGTCATTTCCGACGTTGATCATCATTGGTTCCTGTACTCCATAGAGCTCCATGTTAGCCAATGATTATCTTGGGCATAGTCTCCAGATTTTGCCCAGTGAAAGAAAGTTTGGTTTGACCGCACAAATATAAATCTATAGACTACGACACCACTACATGATCAGTCCAACTGACGACATATTCTTCCTCATTTAGATTTGATTGATAAAGGCAGGCAAGTCCTTTGATTTTTTTAAAAATGCTAAATCTAGAGGGGATTTGACTGGTAACATTCCTACAACAGATGTAAACTGTAGTTGAGGTAATTACACTGGTGGATTAGCTTATGGGTTCAGCACTTCCCGCCGAAAATGGGAAACTTTCCATTACCATCCACTTCTAATTCGAGCCTTGAGTACTTTTTAAAAAAATGTTTTACTATTTTTAAATTTCTAACTTACACTGAAAACTCTTGGGACTAGTCACAGACTGTATTTTGTACTACGCCTTGTAGTACTACAATAGTACTACAAAAATGTTATTGACAAACTTATGTGTGGAGTTTTCCCATCGCCTCTTTTGTCTCCAACCGTAGAGTCTTCACACATATAAGTATACGTTTAGTAGTAAATGTGGGAGGGACAGTGGGCGTGTCTGGAAAATAGGAACTTTTTACTACTAAAGGGAAGGTGTTAAGTAAGGAGGAGTTTAGGGAGCATTATAGAGGAGTTAAGGGAGGGACACACACCCATCCATAAAAAAGTAAACCCATTGCTATTCTCAAATTGCAGTTTTAAACTTACTACAGTCTACAAGGAACCCAAAACAGAAGCAAATTACTCAAACTTAAAGTTGAAGTAAATACAGCACCCCACATATCAATCCACTGGTACTGCAATGCCCTCCCTTGGAAAATAATGGAGGTTAGACTTTGAATAATCTCCCTAGGATATAATGTTAAAATAAAATACATTATTTAAAATATACATGAAAATAAGTTAGCAGAAATGTTAAAAATATTACATTTTTATTTTTTAATTTAAAATATGTTAACAACCTTTTTAAATTAACAAATTAGTATAAGATTGCATTGCAATGCAGTAATACTTTCATTTATTTTTTATATACATTACTTCCAATAATTATTAGTGCATAGTAAATACATTTAATATTTTAACTTTCTGGTGTTAACATGAAACTTCTGAAAAATATTTTAATATAATTTAGTATTGCAAAATAAAATTCCTGATTTAATTTTAAGTTGATTATGTTGTAGCATTGGTTTTCTTTTGTTCAACATTTAAAAGAAAATTATACATTTATTTTACAATAATATTTAAATGAATATTTTTACTATGAGTATTTAAACTTTTTTTTACTTTTGCCATAGGGAGATTCCATAGCTAAAAACTGTTTAATTTTAGAACCTGTAGGAATGTTTGTTTTGCCATTTTATGAATGTACACATGGAACTAAAATGGGGGAGATTTACATAGCAACAATTACAACAATTGCAACACACCTGTTAATGAAATGACTGCATGACTCCTGCACCCACATTTGAAATTAGCTCGAACAAAAATACCTGTTGCTGCATTCACCAAGTCACTGAATGTCTTTGTGGCTTGGCACATGTTTTGAGAAATAGTTATTTGAGGAAGAAGAGAAAGGATTTGTAGACAAAGGATCATCATCTTTGGGATTTCCAGGGAAACTGTCACTACCAGATACTGCTGCCCACCTAATATGTGATCCTGGGCATGTTTGCTGACTACAACAGGATCGGTATTCACTTACAGCCAGCTCTGAGGCTATCCCAGCCTATGTCAAAATATACCCTTGAATGCACTCAGAAGAGGAAAGTACGTGAGAGGGCCTGCCAACTGTTATGGGAGCACTCCCACATCCCATGGCTCAGTTATAGTAGACTGGCATATTGTTATCTCTCTAACAGGCGTATCATTAAATGTCAAGTTTGCAATAATCAATTATTTTAATCCATTGTGTGGTAAATGCCAAGTTGCAATATCCAATGCTTGTTCATTATAACTGCTCAAATCACCTGCTAAACTTGTGCCAACTGTAATTCTCCAAGAAAAACGTGTCAGTTATTAAAAGGCATAATTTGTGGTGAACAGGTGCTAGATCATCAGGAGGATAATTGCTTATTTCCCTAATGATCAAACTAACTGTCAAAATCACGTGTGCATTCTTATCTATTTAAATTTGCCTGTGTCTCTGAGTTTTGCTTGGCCTTGTCATTGCTGCTCCGCTACCTGACGCCAGCAGAGTTCCAGTGTTCCTCGTCCTCCAGCAGAGATCTCCAGTGTTCCTTGTCCTCCGACAGGGATCTCCTTTGGGTCCCGGTCGAGTCCTGCTTGCCCCATATCTTCAGCTTCTGTCCCATGCAACAATCCCGTATTTGCTGTAAAAGAGAGAAAACTGGAAAGGTGAAAAAAACAGGTTGAGGTTTTGTAGCAATTTTCAGGGAATGAACTTTGCTAAAAGATAAAGAGAGATAAATTGCTTGCACGCGCCAAACTACAAAACAGAGCTCATTCGTTTAAGCACTAGCTACAAACGAAACTCACACAAATGAATTTATTTTTCTCTCCAAAAGCCCCCTTCCCCTTGAGGACTTACGGGAAGGCAATGTAAAACTCATCAAGGTCACATCCATCTTCATTGGGACTGGGGAATTGTATTCACCCAATTGGAACACCTGGAGTTCAGGTGAGTGGCTCTCATCAGAACAAAAATCCAAGCCAAAACATTAACATTCCCATTGGGTGAAGTCACCATGAACCCTGAGTTATTTAGTGGTTCAGATCAAGTACCTCTTACTGAGCACGTTTCATGATCTTAGTACAAAATTTGCAAGAATAAGTCAGGAAATTGAAGACTGAGAATCAAAAGCTCAGGGAGAACCTAACACATTCCACACCCTTCAAACAATGGAGAGATCCCTTAGGTCCACGACCCATTCTCATTTCTCCTAAATTTGGCACTCATTTTGCTCAACCATATACCTCCACCTCTGCCAGTTCCCCTGATGGGAATCTAAATGTTACAGTGACCACTCTGACTTCTGTGCTGCTGGCCAACACTAAAAAAATCACTGGGGATAGTTTTCTCTTTTCTGCTTTCATGAGTCATTGCAAATTGCATTTTCAGTGTAAGCCCCAGATATTCACATCCGATGCTGCCAAGGTAGCTTTTGTAGTTTCCTATCTTAGTGGTGTTACTACCAATTGGTTTATCCCACTTATAGAAAACAGTGACCCCATCCTATATAATTTTGCTGCCTTTGTGGCTTCATTAATGTGCTTATTTTCAAAACATGTTTTCATCTGGTCTTGTGACAATTAGTTATTTAATCTACAACAAGGGTCAAAAGGCCCCCCTAGTTACATTACCACTTTTAACAAGTTAGTTGCAGAGACTAGATGGCCCGAAGAAAAATGTACCTCGCTCTTTTACCATGGTCTGAGGGATGATTTAAAATATAGTCTATCCCACATAGTTGAATTACCTGAAGACTGCGCTGAGTTTATTGATCTGGTGACAAAACTAGACCATAAATTTAGGGAAAAGAAATCAGAGTGTCCTCAGGGTGAAACCAGGGTAATTGTCTTAAAATCAGATAAAAAGGAGGTTAAGAAAAAGGCTCAAGAAACAAAGTCCATGCAAATTGGAGGAATTAGAGGTATTTTGTCTATGGAATAAAAGGAACGGTGCCATAAGGCTCATCTGTGCTTATATTGCAGTAAATCTGAATATTTTGCACGAAATTGCACAATCAAAATTAGGAAGAAAAACCTGTCACTGGTGTGAATATTCCAGAACAACAGCAGGAAAACGAATGCTCTCAGAGAGAGACCTGCGATTGCTTCTCTTTACCAGTTGACTTAACCAATGTCGTAAACAGTATACCTAGGCACCTGACCCTTATTCTACCCCCTGAGAATAGACAAAGCCTGTCAGTGCACATAGATTTAGGCGACTCTTTTGATTTCTTCAAACTGAACCACAACAATATTTCTAGCATTTACAACTCCTATTGAATGTTACATTGTATGTCAGATAGAAAATGGTATCCATATCATAATGCAATTTTTAAATGCCTTGCACCTTGAAGATCAATAAAGATTATAATATACATACCACTGTTCTGCGTAGTAAATGCAATATTAGACATTCAACGCAGATGAAAGGCTGACATGTTTGTGATGTCAGAAGTGAAGATATTTTTTGTGAGGAAAATTGATGACAGTGAATGAGCTACAGATGCAGACATAACACAGTTATTGTGGGGTCTTCTAATACTACTCTACCTACGCAATGTTGGGGAAATGTTTGAGACTGTAATCATGCTGTAGATCAGGGGTATTCAAACTGTGGGATGGGCCCCTTAGGGATGCTCAAGTGTTTCCGGGGAGGGCACCAGGCTCTGGCTAAAAGAAGGATTTAGCAAATTGTAGTCCTTTGTTTTAAGCAGAAAAATGTTTATTGCTTTTTTAATAAGGTAATAGAACTTACCTGCAACATTTAAGAATCACAGATTTAAACATTGTCAACTTAATAGAATAATTATAAAAAATTCTGAGAGGGGGTCGATAATATATTTTTCCCACTGGGGGGCACTGCATTAAAAAGTTTGAAAACCACTGCTCTAGATGGTTCATTTGGGGAAGGTAGTGAGGTAGTGAAGGTGGTAGAGGTGGTGCAGGTGATGGAGATGGTGTCAGCAGTTCAAGTTAAGGTGGCAAAGGTGTGAGGTTGGCAGTTAATGTGACCCTCCTGTGTTGTGGTGCCTGCAGAATCTCCTGCATGAGTTGGATGTGACGATTGACAGGGGCAATTATGTTGATTGCTCTATCATCTTCATAGCCAAGGGATATTACCTTGAACTCTCTTCCCAAAAAGTCCTTTGTTCTTGATGCATCTTTACCATGTATTGATAAAATTTCACAAGAATATACCAAGGCACAGGCATACCAGGCAATCATCTAAAGAAAGTTCTTTATACGAGATAGCAATCTCATAGAGACGAGCCCCCATGGTATGAATTTCCTGCTACACAATCATCTGCTATAGATAAAAAATGTCCTCCCAGTGAGCAGTGTTAGCCCATGCTACTTTCTCTACATGCATGCCCATTTAACGTGGCCGGCAGATTGACCAGCATAGATGGTGGTAACCTCCAAGAGTTTGTTGGAGGGAAATTCATGCTTTTGGGATACCTATTCCTCAACAGGAGTGTTGCCTACCTCAGATAATTGAGAGACTGGGGATGCATCTTCATGGGAGAAGTGTGTTGGAGATTCTAAAGAGAGCCAAAATCACAAGAGGGAACAAGAGGATTTTGTCAGTCCCTCACACATCCTCCCTTAATGACTACTCACAAAAGATGTGACATTCCACAAGGTTTCTGACCTACACTGAAAGAAAAAAATAAAAGAAAATTATTCCAACTATTATCTTTTGTATCTATATCAATAAGAGTGTCTTTTATAGGATGCACTGACTCTCATCATCAGGTTATGTTCCAAACAGGGTGAGCTGTGCTAGTAGGTCCTTCAAAAAGGGGGCACTTCAATTTAGATCCTTTCATTCCCTTACCTTGAGGGGATTGTGGGAATCAGTGGGAAGAGTGAGCAATGGGTGTTTGGATTCAAAAATTGCCTTTTGATGACCACAAATTGGACCAGAAAATAACTTATGATCAATCGATCCACATTAGCCTTTAAACTTGCTTTAGTTAACTTCCTAAAATGAAAAAAATTAAAACAGTTCCTCTCAGTGCACAGATAGAATGCCCAGTCTTTTTCTTCTGCAGGTCCAGATAGGGTTCTACCTAGGTGCCTTGGTGAGCCACAATTATATCTGGCATCAACTAGTGGGAGGTGGTGACTCTTGAACGCTTCCTAATCAATGGGATAAAAGTTCCCATATGCTACCCTGACCATTTTTTTAGTAGATCCTGTTTGCCTATTGCAGACAGGTCCACTATGGCATGTGTCAAATCATTTTCGAGTTGATAAAAATCTTCATCCTCACTAAATTTGGACGTTGATAACTATTTGCGTAGGGGAGTAAACTATGGTAACTCCTAATGTTCTCCCACATCTAGTACTAAAATCCAGTTTGAAGCAGTCACTGTGCCCACAGCAAATTAACAAAGGACTGGTAGGTCAAAATTAGGCCCATATTTATACTTTTTTAGAGTCGCATTTGTGCCACTTTTTGACACAAAAGCGGCACAAATGCCGCTTTTGCATCAAAAAATGACGCAAATGTGGTGCTAAAAGAGTATAAATATGGGCCTTAGTGTCCCAAAGAAAGACAGGATACACTGGAAAAATCCTGGCATCCTGCTTTCTCCCTTTCAAGTATGCCAAAGTGTTTCATGTGGCTCAATGGACCTTTACTGCATGGTGGGAAACTGTGGTATGAAGAAAATATCCACTCCCCTCACCCTGCATATTGTATTGAGCTCAGAGGAGTTATCTCCGCCTATTCAGGTCAGCCTATTTTGTGTTCTTAGGAGGAATTTTACATCTTTTTCACATCTTTTCCTTGGCTGAGCACAGACCGGGAGTTGCTGGCAAGTGAATGCAAATTAGCCTTCCGGAAATTCAGGCAGAAAAAAGGTGACACTTTAAAAATTACTTTTCCTTACTCTGTATTAAAAATCCAACTTCACCATTTACTTTATAATATTTAATAAACTATTTTAAATAGTTTTTATTTATTTTGCATTCCCGAGAAACACTGTTAGTATTTTACACTGTACTCTGATTTTCTACATATGACAGCTGTGTATGCCACAGGGACAATAGGTTTTAGGGTATTGTCACTGTAGGGACATTGCAATATTATTTTTCAACCTATCCCACTTTTGAATCCTGTGCACCTAGCCATGCCGGCTTCAAGCCTACATGAAGGTTATTTACTGATATTTAATAGGGAAGACTTTATCATTTAAAAATGTTTCTTTTGACATGTTGCACTTCTGGTTTTATATCATTAATTGGTTAAACAGAATTATGCGAAAAGAGTAATTCTGCATTACACTGAGAAATAGTGTTAAAAAAAAGGAAAACGCCTTTAGAAAGCAGAATGTGCATTTGGGGTAGGATTTTCCACCAATGTACTCTCAGCATTTTGTGCTATTTCCCTATCTCAAAATGTACCCTTGCTTCCAAAATGGATGCAAGGATGCATTTTACATTAAAAAATAGAGCTAAGTGCAGCAGAACACAAATAGCAAGCGTGAGAGGGTGCTTGCACTCACTAAATGTGCTCTTGTGTTACGATTACTTCCCCCAAATTACACGAAAAGGAGTAATTGTGTAATTATCCATAATTCCACATCAAGGAGCAACACGGAATTACTTAAATTACTTTGATAACTCTGGCATAATTGAAATTGTGCCTGGGCCTAATTCCTAACTATAGTGAATGCCACAATAGGTTCTGCAGTCCATAAGCGCCATTGAACTGCCAGGCCCTGGATGCATTTTGCCACAATTTAGCAAAGACGTATGGGCAAGTTAATTGTGCTAATCAGGAATAAGGCAATTCAGCAATGTTTCCAGGCAGAGCATATGCAGTTTACTCCTGGTTAGCAGGGGTAAAGTGCACTAAATTCAAAAGCAGCACAAAAAGGTCCCAGAAAAAGGCAAACAAATAAGTGGTAACCACACCAAAAGGCATGGTCATGCGGAGTCTCCTCCCTGAATGAAAATGCCCTGCCAGAGGTATAACTTGGTCATAAGTTAACTTTATTAACTATATGGTTGTAAATTATTATTATTCTCACTTCAGTGGCCATTTTGAGTAGTTTTACACGTTTATTTTGTGAGTAGTAAAAAGCAGTAAAGTTGTTCAAAAGTGTAAAAGTAAATCACAGTGTTACACAAAAACAATAGTGGCTATGCTAATGGTTTGTACCTCCTATGTATGCATGTAAGTGTATTGTTCATTTAGTGCAATTAGTCCTGCCAAGGGTTCCAAACCGGTACCGCACCCAACCACTTCAGGTGCAATTGTATTGGTTGAAACAACCAGCATCAATCAAGAAAGAGATATGTACCAGGGCACACCATAAGAGTCCAAAGAAATAAAATCCTTGAAGTGTCAGATCAATCAACGCACAACAAGGGTATGTAGTACGTCATGAGGATTTTATTCATCCACTTTCATATGATTCCAATCAAAGCAACAGCCAGTCCAATGACAATACAGCCAACACATGTTTTGTCACTATGACTTCCTCAAGGCCAAAGTATAAAAAATGAGCCCACGTCTACAAACGTGTGATGGACCTCTGCAACTACGACTTATCAAGGCTGTAGCTCCCTATTGAATAAGAGCATATCATTAACTCTTTTCACACCTCTCACACAGGACTCTCATTATGTCCAGGATATAGGAAAACTGCCTATAATTCTTGCAACTGGCTCATTTTATATATTTTGGCCTTGAGGAAGTCATTTTGACAAAACATGTGTCGGCTCTATTGTCATTGGACTGGCTGTTGCTTTGATTGGACTCATATGACTGCGGATGAATAAAATTCTCATGACGTACTATATACCCTTGTTGTGCGTTGATTCATCTAGCACAAAGATTGGATTCTTTGGACTCTTATGGTGTGCCCCCCCCACATTATTTTATGTTTGTAGCCCCAGGGAGGTGGTGGTCTCCGGGCCATGGAGAGGTCTGTGCAGCCCCCTCATGTGTAATGTTGTTGCCTCGGGGAGGTGGTGGTCCCAGAGCAGGGAGTCCGCAAGACCCCCTGCAATATTAGAATAGGCCCAAGGAGTTGCTGGTTCCTGGGGCAGCATTAAGCCCTTGAATGGGGCCCCGTGCACCCCATTAATTTGCTTTTTTACATAAGCCGGCATGCCCCTGGGACCTGGCCCACATGGGGTCTACAATTATGACAAGCATGGGACCCTTCACTTGCTTTTTTTTAATTCATGGTGAAATTTGTGAATAAAATTTTTTATTTTGCCCTGGCAGGTTCTCAGGGGGACCGCTGGACCAAGGCTAGGGTATGGGTGGCTATACCCTGCTCCCTTTTCCCTGACATTTTTTGGGGAATCAGCTGAAGCCGAGTCCCAAAATGGCTGCCAACACTTCATGTTTGAAGTGCTGATAGCCAATCAAATCTCAGCACGAGTTTGGGACTATTGGCAAAGTATTTGTGCTTCTAGATATAACAATTTGGATTTCCTTGAATATTTCTTAAACTACTGAATGAATTTACACCAAATAACAAAAAAGATGATCTGTGGGCCTAAATCTATCTTTCTGCCAAGGGTGGTGTAAATCTGGACAGTGGTTCGTGCTGTAGTCATGTCTAAAGAGTATACTGGAATTAACATGGGAAACACACTGTTTCTGACCCCTCATCTTTCTCAGCCGCCGCAGAGAGAGAGAGAGATCTATATAAAATTCACTTAGAAACCAAAGGTTGCATAGATGTTATAATTAGGCTCACATTTCAAACATACAAAACCATAGAAATTAAGCTGTAACTCGTGCCCTAAAGCAACAATAACTTGTGCCCCTGCCATGTACAGCTTTCTCATCAATTATGTTATTGAAAATATTGCAATGATATTATCAATGATGTCATAGAAGATGTTATGAGTGATGTAATATATGGGATAGTTAGCAGTGCATTGCGAGGGTGTGGGTTACAGTTACCTTCGGGCACGAGTTATAGTTAATTGAAATACCTCTAACTATTACTGTTGAATTTCTATTGCTTTTTACATTTGAAATGTGAGCCTAACTATAACACCAATGTAGCCTTTGATTTTTTTAAAGTGATTTTCAATAATTCTTTCAATTCTATTTCCTAACTATAATGTCCTGCAACCTTTGATTGTCCAGTAAATTTCTATGGCTTTTTTAATTGCTTTATGTTAAGTCAAGCACCGCTCCGTTAGGGCCTTTAGCGGTTTGCTGCTAGGGTTGGCTGCAGGGCCTGTGACCAACCCCCCTATAGCCACCTAACCCCATGACACACACACAAGGCCTGGCCTGTGGCCTCCCTCCTATAACCACCCAAGCGTACACCATGAACGTCCTTCTGCCATGCACTTCAGAGCTTGGCCACAGGGCCTGGCCTGCCCCCAGGCACTGTGGCCTACTCCCTATAACCACCCAACCCCACACCAAACAGGGACTTTGGCCATGTGCAGTGGGGATTGACTGCTGGAGCTACTCTCTATAACTACCCAATCCTGCTCCACGCATTGCCTTCAAACATATGCTGCATGGTTCAATTGCAGGGCGAGTCCCAAAATGGTTACGAACACTTCCTTATGAAGTGTTGACAGCTAATCAGATATGAGCACATGGCATGTTGGATCTGCAGAGGATCCACATCCCTATATCTGTATTTCTTTTTCCTTCAGTATCTCTAAAACTACTTAACAAATTTACACCAAATCACAAAAAGCACGCTTTCGAGACCAAGATCTAGATTTCTGCTGAATTTGGTGTAATTCCATCCATGTAGTTATGTTCAAAATCCCAATTGTAATTAATATGGGATACATACTTTTTGTGAAGCCCCCTGTTTCTCGCCCCCGCTTGATGGAGCAACATGAAAATGTTGTGAACATTCGTCATATATATCTTACAGAGAAGACGCCAGGGGAGCTCTGAATGGCTTAATGTTACAAGGGCATGCAACGGTCCTCTGCTCTCATCTTTAGTCCACAGTCCACTGTTGTCCTAATAATCCAGATCAGACAAAAAGCAGCACACCACAGTAGGTATTAGCACCCTTTATATATGCTCAGTACCGACGCATTTCAGTTTCACAGAAGCCTTTCTCAAAGTAAGGACATGACGCTCCAATTCCTATGAAAATACAAACACTGCATTGAGAAATCTTACAATGTTGTGTTGGAGCTTATCATAATATGCTAGGAATGGACCATAAATTATCTTTTTTTATCATAAATCATCAAGACCGTTCCCAGTGTGATGTCATTCATTTGAATTTGTTGTTCTATTGTAATCACATGAAAACTCCAGTGAGCCTGGGAATTCAAGCCCCTGCAATTACATAGAAATTACATATGACATTACAAGTTGCAAAGGCACATAGAAATTATATATAGTCAACCAAAGCATAATATAAAGTGCAGTCGTGTTAAATGTGAGAACAATCCCATATGAGAATATCAGTTGCATGATTACGTTGAAGATACCTTCATACATCTTAAGAAACTAGGGAGTATTTTTCTCATATTATACGTGAACCAATGTCTACATGCATGTAGGCATAGTATTGCGAACATGCGTGACATGCTTTTTTAGAGTACCATGATCCTATTTCCTTTACGGACCACTGTGCCTATGTCTGTAGGCGCTGTACTGTGAGATCATCTACAAAGTTGCAAATAAGTCCATCACAGAAGATTTAACTATACTATATAAGCAACATACTAATGATTAGTATCTTGCAAGCAAGTGGCCTTAGACTTTTGTGACAGATGCTCCTATGAGGCATCCCATGGGTAAAGATTATTATATGAGGGCAGGCCAGTGTAAGGATCATCTGCTTGTAAACATATGATGTATAACCATTATAGAAGACACTGCCATGGCATATCCCCATATACTATGATATGCTATGTAATGACAGGCCAGTGTATGTAGGAAGCAAAATGCTGACTGAGTCATTTTAAAAGTATAAATTCATAAGGACATGTTCTGATCATACTCACTACCCTACAACTGAGTGAAGCCCTACACAGAGGCCACCATGGCCAGTTTACTTGTCCCAGGATCCTATTATCATAATCAGTATAGATTGAACTTGTTCCATATGAGTTAAATATGAAGAACTGAGGAAGTGCAGAAATGTGAAAATTTAAATCTGAGGGTCATCAAAGGAGCTTTTAGTCAAATTCAAAATGTACAAGCTATATGCAATGATCTCTCCAAGCAACTGTCTACTGGTGTGGGAGAATACTTCTATCTAAAGGCCAATATCGGTTGCTAACTCTTTATCTATGTTAAGGCCAGCAGGTGATTTGATTTTAAGATCAATGATATAACGTGATTCAAAGACTCGTAGACGTTTCGCCCGGTCAACAGCCCGGAATGCCATAATAGGTGAGTAAATCATTATCTCCATGATGCACTCTTGTGAAATGATGTGCCAACAGATAGGGCGGGTCCTTGTTTTTAAGGGCTCAACGTTGCTCCAGATTCCTTTTCTTGACAGGCAACTTGGTAATGCCTATATATGTGTGTTTGCAAGGGGATTCTAAGTTGCTCACTGTAAGATGTGCATGTGATGAATTTATTGATGGATCTGCTCTTGCCTGTAGGAAGTGTGAATTGCTTTTGATTCATACTGTGCTTACACACCTTATAAGAGCCACACTTAAGAAGTCCTTTTTGTTCATTTAACCATGAGTTAATTTTAGCAACAGTGAGAGAGCTGGGCTTTTTGCACATGTCCCCTCACTTTTTTGCCCCTATTTAGTGATTGATACTGGTGTTTTCTGACTCAGATTGTGCACTAGGCTCTGCTAACTAGGCCCATGGGCCAGTGCTCTGTTTAAAAAGATATATGGTAATTAGGTATAATTACAATTGGTAATGACAACCTGCTTGTGAGACCCCAGTATACAATAGCACATATAGGTTTAGAGAGGCGGAGTAGATTTAATGCACTTAAGTATGCACTGCTGTGGTGAGTGCTGTCATTTTAAAAGCCAGCCCTGCCTTGCAGGCTGCCTGTAAAATAAAACTATGTCCAAATTCGACTTTGGAGTTAAAAGTACTTCCAAGGTCTTCAACAACCTTATTTTTACATGCAAGTCATGATAGAGTACAGTGTAATAATAAGCAAGGACATTATGAAAGATGTTTTATAAGCGCAGGTGATAAAAAAACTACGAATTTCATTTTTCCTTACTGTAGTGCATTAGGCTAATATGGGAAGACTTTATTTAATATTAATAAAGGCTATCTTTTGCTAATAGTGAGCTAACAATCTCATTCAAATGTCAAATTGATAGTTACAATAAATCCAGCACATTTTCAAGGTTAGATTTATTATACCTATTACAGGAAAGTAGTTTTAGAACTGCTTTCCTAAAGTGATCTAAAATCAGCCCTGTAGTAGCCTCTCCTGGTGCACGAGCCTTTGACAGGCTGAGCCAAGCTGCTCTGATGAGGTGTAAAGAGGACTGGATGAGACAAAGGAAATATCTGGTGGGAGAGGATCTGCAGCAGCAGATACCAGCACAGGAAGGGGGCTGGGTAGCCAAACTAGTCTTCAAAGGGAAAAGGACAATTAGGACAGAAACCAGGCCCAACCCCACCTCCTGCACCCCTAGCCAGATGGGAGCCCCTGTAATTGAATTAGGAGAGGGGCTGGAAAGGGTGTATAGGGAAACGTTAGCCACATCTGTGGGTGGGAATGGCCAGACCTGAACCTTCAGGAGAGATTGTCTCCTTTTTGGATTTTTGTGAAACAGTGCTTTCTTGGGCAGAAATATGCCACACTTCCCAGGACGTGGTCATCTCAGAGGTTGGCACCCGGTACACCATTGTTCAATGGCTCCCCTGCTTGCCAGGCCCTGAAACCTATCTAAATATGGGAACATTACCCAGAAACTCAGATCCCTGCCTGCAAACATCAATAAGAATAAGGACTGCCTTGCTGACCCCCTATTCTGCATCAAGAAGGACTGCACTTATAAGGACTGCACCTGCTGCACACTCTGGGCTTCACCAAAAAGAGGACTTTGCCTTGCTTTGAAAGATTCAGGATTAGACTCTGGATAAACAACAGGTAAAAAGGAGCTATCAAGAGGCACCTGCAACAACTCCTGCAAGAAGAGCCCAGCTCACCAGAATCCAGTGTATTTTATGGATTTGACAATGTTCATTATGAGAATTGTAGTCTCAACTCTCCAAGGGGCAACTCACAGCTTCTGGAACTTTGGCTGGTGTTGTGAACAATTCAAGACCCCAAAAAGATCTTCTGAAAGAAGGTCCAGGCATTTTGAGAAATTTGGAGAAATTTTATGGAAAAGCTCCAAGAGTCGACTGACTCATCGTCAAAATTCCAGTCAGCGACTTCGAACAGCTACACAGCCTGAAATTCAGGTTTGCCCCTCTGAATGCTGCAGAGCGCTACCCATCAATGATGAGAGCCACGACCTCTAGGATTTCACCAAAGCCTTGTGCTGAACCAAGCCGCCATCGATGACTCACAACCCAGCCTGCAGAGAAGCCTCACTAAATGACAAGAGAAAAAGAACCAAAAAGTGACTGAAGGCCTCATGGTGGTGGTCAGACCTCCGCACTCCAGGCCATCCAACCGCCAGATTGAGACCCTGGTTGTTGGACCACCAGGGGACCACCGTCACCATCAGGAACAATGTACACAATGGACTGATGGTGGTTGGACTCATGGTCAGCCATGGTGGCGCTGAATTTAGCAGCGCCATGATGATCACCAGTCCAGTTTCCACCAGCCTCTCCATGGTGAGGACCCTGCCATGGAAAGGCTGGTGGAAACACAGTGCTGGGGGCCACAGGGGGAGGGGCCCTCCAGTGCCCATGCATGTGGCATTGGCAGTGCAAGGGCCCCCTGTTAGCACCCTTAGAATATGCACTGTCTACACTCCAGACAGTGCGCATTCCGATGGTGCTGGTGTGCTACAGTATTGGCATAGGCTCCTATAAGGGAACTGAGACCTATATAGTAGCACTGTTCCCACCAGTCAGCCCAGTAGGAATGTCATAATACAATGCTCCCTCTGGTCTGTCCATTGTAATACGACGGGGGAGGGGACCCCACCAGCATGACGGCACATCCTCCCATGGCCAGCCTTGGCAGTCTGCAAGTGGGACCGGCAAAGTTGTAAGGACTCCCATAAGTCCGAAAGTATAATTTTGACTGAGGCCTACCGCTCAGTGTGACAGACTCACGCTCCATCATGGTCAGCCTTAACTTTTGTCTTTGGGCCAGTGAGGTGTGACAGGATAGGCATGGTTGGCACTTCAATTTTTTGATGCTAGAAATCACATTTTTACATTTAATCTTTATACATTCATATCTATGGTTCCGTTAATTAGATTTATGTTATTTGCCTATCTTTATAAACTGGTGTTAGATTTTTATTATTTGTTGTGACTTACTTATTTACTGTTATGGTGATATTAAATGTGTTAGAGACCTGTCTCTTATCTTAAGTATGTTTGCTTGCAGCTAAGCTACCAAGGATTGAGCAAGGATTAACTTATTGAGAACTTGACTGGATCTTATTTGTGGTTGTGGTGTAGGTACCTACCTGCACCTGCTGATAAACCACTTTCCAACAACAGGGTTAGAGTAGCTTTGAACAAGCATGTCTCTAGTTAATCTAGCCTTCTTGAATGTGATATTAGGCGCGGCTTCTATGCTCCTGCCTGTGACTGGATCAGTGGAAATGAGCTCCCAGTATTTTCTAAGGCCCTCTTTGATTGACAAACATAAAATAAACTCAAATGTCTTTGATTCTTTGAAAACCCCTGATAAGTGTTTAAATATTTATGAGGAAAGTATCAAGATTAAGAAAGTGTGTACATTTTTAAGAGACAAAAAGGATTATGCGGAGGGAAGGGTGCTAATCTTCTTTAAGAGATTTGATTCAGCTCCAAGTGATCTACAGATACTGGAACTACAAAATCAACTAGAATGAATATCTACAGGTTCAACTTCTGACATAGGATATGAGGTTGAAGATCAAGCAGGTCCTATCCCTTGAGGGAATCACCCCTTAACCTTCTATGAAGAATTCCGGAACCTCAAACAAAAGCATGACCAAGCAACATTAAGGCAAACTAAAACTTGAGGAAGGGAAGGGGGAAGAGAAAGAAGAAGAGGAAGAGGAAGAGGAAAATGAAGAGAAGGAGGAATGGTCACAAAGAAATCATCAGTGTAATACACAGAGGTGGTAGGATCAAACAGAGAGCCATAAAGATTCCAAATCACATGAGTTGTGAACAGTCAAAAGACCATAAAACAGGCTTGGAAAAATCAGTTATTAATCGGTCATTGCAGGAACTTTCTCAGGTGGAAATATCACTCTTGAAATTGGGAATGTTTTTCTGTCCAGCGACAGGCATACATTACACCAGCACCAGGATTTCTTTCTTTCTATGTACACGCAAACTGAAAATGGTAAAACTGCATGCAATGGCCAAGGAAATTCATCACACTGAATCTTGCAAGGATAACAACTTTACATCCACGGCCTTTAAGATACATGATCTTGACTTCATTCTTGCTGCTCATAACCTAGAGACTAACAGGGACTGTCCTAGCAAAAACTATGTCGGTCTGAAAGAGCTAGGTTTCACCGTAAATAGGGCCCCTCCCACTGGCCTACGACCAAGATCAAGATTGAATCCTAATGGTGCTCATGAGAACATTGAGCCATTCTTTACAGTCATGATTAAGGAATTGGACAAACTCCAACATACCACAGGAACCCCCGAATTTGACAATTTACCAAAGCAACAGAGAGGTGTGCTACAAGGCCTTATGAAAGATCTCATTATAGTAATCAAACTATCCAACAAGGGTGGTAACATAGTGGTAGTGGATATGTCAAACTACAGGGAAGAGGCCATGAGACAACTGAGTGACTCTAGCTGTTCTAAAATAATTTGATTGGACAACATACAAGAGCTCTGTTCGTGAATACTTCAACCTGCTGAGGAAATGATACTCTGATGAGCATTTGGATGATGATGAATGCAGATTCCTGAAGGTGGAAAACTCCACTATACCATGTCTCTGTTTGTTCCCTAAAGTGCACAAACATGCCATCAGAACACATGGGAAACCAAATGTATCGTCTGATGGGGACTTCTGGAGAACACAGATATTCTCCTGTGACAATACATATTTCCTACACAGGATTCATGAGATTGAATGAGGGGACTTATATTCAAAGATTACATTAGATGTATGTTCTTTATACACATGCATTGATCAGAAATTGGGGGTTGAGGCTTGTATGTATTTCTTTCATGACAGGTCCATTACTCTATTTGATCACACAGTCATGCTGAAATGAACAGTGCTTTTCTGAATGGAACAAAACATTTTCCTTTTTTAAAACACCTTGCATTGCCAGCACTAGGGCCCACGATGGTCACCTGCTTCTCCCCCAGTTTTATAAATTTGTGGCAAGTGGTCTGGATGGAAACCAGTGAGAAATATACCAGCTATATCCCAATATGGATGAGATACATTGACAACCTTTTTCTCATTTGGGAGGGTAACATGAAATTGGCAGAGGAATCCATTAATATACAACAGACCAAAGATCCAAATTTGGAATTCACTTATGGGATAGCAAGGTCTATATTGACATTTTTGACATAGAAATCCATGTAGAAGGCAAGAGGATCAGGACATCACTACACAGAAAGGAAACCACTGGCAACAGCATTCTCCATGCTGGCAATTAGCATCCTAATTCACTCTAGTGGAGAATCCCCTATGGGGAACTCCTCATAGCATACCACAATTGCAACACTGATGAAGCAAACAGCACAGAGTAACATAACATGATACAACACTTTAAGGAACTTGGTTAACCCCTCAAAGTTCTTAATCGAGTTACACAGAACTCCAGACATTAAGGGGGTCATTTCAACCCTGACGGACGGTGTTAAAGCAGCGAAAATACCGCAAACAGGCCGGCGGACAAAAAAAGGGAATTGTGACCCTGGCGGAAACCGCCAACAAAGACAGCCACTTTAACACTTCGCCTGCCACGGCGGTACAGACAAGCAGCGCGGCGGTCACCGCCAACAGACAGGCGGAAAACAATGTACCGCCCACACTATTACAACCCGCCAATCCGCCACCTTTTCCGGGGCGGATTCACCGTGGATAAAACACGGCAGAAACTGCTTTTGCTATGGGAAAACGCTCACCTCAACATATCCCACGAGGAATCCATGGAGCCGGAACTCCAAATACTCCCTGCCCTTGTGTTTCTGCTCTACTACGACCAACAGCTACGTAGGCGCCACAGACAACGGTGAGTACTGCACCTATGACATGGGGAGGGGAGAGGCAAAAGTTCGGGGGACACCCACCAAACACCCCCACCCTCGCATATTACAACATACACACCAATGCATTCACAAAAATCATAGTAACAACCCACAATCCCCCCGGAAGAATGAATACACAAAGCGACAATCGGTCAAACAATGTAATGTGCCAATATACATGTCATACAAAAATATACAGATATATATTTGAAAATCAGTCATAATTATATACAATACGAGAAGTAGTGCACATATGTACATAACAATGTCCGTGCACCATCAGTCCAAAAATACATGGGGGAGGCCCACATACGATACCTGACCACAATCGGAGAGAACACTGCCGGGGCATCAGATAGAAATACTACAGGCACCTCAGGGGGAAGGGAAGGGGGGGCACCTCAGCCGGATGACTGCAAAGCCAGATCCACGACGGGGCTCCATGCCCATTGATGTATCCTGGGGAGTGCAAAGCCACAGTCTCTCAAGTCTCTACAGTGTGTGGGTTGCCCACTGTGCCATCCTGGGGAGTGCAAAGCCACAGTCTCTCAAGTCTCTACAGTGGGTGGGTTGCCCACTGTGCCATCCTGGGGAGTGCAAAGCCACAGTCTCTCAAGTCTCTACAGTGGGTGGGTTGCCCACTGTGCCATCGTGGGGAGTGCAAAGCCATTGTCTCTCAAGTCTCTACAGTGGGTGGCTTGCCCACTGTGCCATCCTGGGGAGTGCAAAGCCACAGTCTCTCAAGTTTAAGCAGGTCTCTACTGGTACTGGGGGGGACTGGTGCCCAGACTGGATGAGTCTCCCCGTGAAAGGTAGTGTCCTGTCACTGTCCCAGCTGCACATGGGATAAGGATGCCTGATGTGGCGGGCCATTCATTCCTACCCGGTGCATTGCCCTGTTCAGCGGTGCTTTGCCATGGCGGCCTTTGCCCTGTTCAGCAGTGCTTTGACATGGCGGTCTTTGCCCTGTTCAGCGGTGCTTTGCCATGGCGGTCTTTGCCCTGTTCAGCGGTGCTTTGCCATGGCGGTTCAGGACTGTTCAGTAGTGCTTTGCCATGGCGGTCTCTGGACTGTTCAGCGGTGCTTTGACATGGCGGTTCAGGACTGTTCAGCGGTGCTTTGCCATGGCGGTCTCTGAAATGTTCAGCGGTGCTCTGACATGGCGGTCTTTGCCCTGTTCAGCGGTGCTTTGCCATGGCGGTCTCTGGACTGTTCAGCATTGCTTTGACATGGCGGTGGTCTCCTGACCAGTGACGATAGTGGATCCCTCCTGGGCTGTGACTCTGGCGGTGGTCTCCTGACCAGTGACGATAGTGGGGCCCTCCTGGGCTGTGACTCTGGCGGTGGTCTCCTGACCAGTGACGATAGTGGGGCCCTCCTGGGCACTGACTCCGGCAGTGGCGGTGGTCTCCTGACCAGTGACGATACTCGGGCCCTCCTGGGCTGTGACTCTGGCGGTGGTCTCCTGACCAGTGACGATAGTGGGGCCCTCCTGGGCTGTGACTCTGGCGGTGGTCTCCTGACCAGTGACGACAGTGGGGCCCTCCTGGGCACTGACTCCGGCGGTGGTGGTGGTCTCCTGACCAGTGACGATACTCGGGCCCTCCTGGGCTGTGACTCTGGCGGTGGTCTCCTGACCAGTGACGATAGTGGGGCCCTCCTGGGCACTGACTCCGGCGGTGGCGGTGGTCTCCTGACCAGTGACGATACTCAGGCCCTGCTAGGCTGTGACTCTGGCGGTGGTCTCCTGACCAGTGACAATAGTGGGGCCCTCCTGGGCACTGACTCCGGCGGTGGTCTCCTGACCAGTGACGATACTCGGGCCCTCCTGGGCTGTGACTCTGGCGGTGGTCTCCTGACCAGTGACGATACTCGGGTCCTCCTGGGCTGTGACTCTGGCAGTGGTCTCCTGACCAGTGACGATAGTGGGGCCCTCCTGGGCACTGACTCCGGCGGTGGTCTCCTGACCAGTGACGATACTCGGGCCCTCCTGGGCTGTGACTCTGGCGGTGGTCTCCTGACCAGTGACGATACTCGGGCCCTCCTGGGCTGTGACTCTGGCAGTGGTCTCCTGACCAGTGACGATAGTGGGGCCCTCCTGGGCTGTGACTCCGGCGGTGGTCTCCTGACCAGTGACGATAGTGGGGCCCTCCTGGGCTGTGACTATTGTGGTGGTCTCTGGACCAGTAACGACGGTACTGGCGGTTGTGTCTCGACCGCCGGAAATGATGGCGCACTTCTCCTCCGTGGCACTCACAACAGCCTGGGCAGACTTCCTCTGGCCCTTCCCCACCTTTGGTGGAGTCACTGCTGACTCTCCAATCCCCTTGGAACCCATGTCAGTTGTTTTCCCACCAGGAGTCTTAACACGGTCCCGTCGTCCACTCTCCAATTTTGGAGCCTTTACAGGGGGTGGGCTGCCAGTGCCTTGGCTCCGGGTCCTACTGCCTGCCCTGGTGGCCTGTGCACTCCAAAAACCTTGAACAGGCACCACTGGTATTGGAGGCTTTTTGGCTGAGGCGCTACGATGGGACTGATGAATTGGAGGGGGGGGTGGAAAAAGGTCAACTTTACAGAGGGACAGTTTCTGACGAACACTGGGATGGGTAGCTGGAGGGTGTCTGGGAGTGGAGGAAGAGGAGGTGGTTGTCGGAGGTGTAACTTTAGGTGTTTTGGGTGCAGGTGCAGGTACTGGAGGCTGTCGTGAGGTAGATGGATGTTGGGTGAGTGATTGGCGGTGTTTGTGTACTTTGGGAGGGGGCGTCACAGACACACTGGGAGAGGACACAGGGGACGTGTAAATGGCAGTGGAGGTGGTGAGTGCAGGTGAGCGGCTTGTGGTGCTAGGTGTCCTGGTGCGATTCATGGTGCCTGTAGATGTGGTGCATGCAGGTGTGTGTGTAGACGACACTGGGAGGGAGGAGGGAGAAGAGGAGGAGGGGGAAACAGTGGAGGCAGTGGATGTTGTTGTGTCGTATGTGGCTGAGGCTTGCGTGAGTGCTTGTGGTGTGTGTGGTGCCTATGTTTGCTTGAGCTACTTGTGTGTGTTGACTTGTGTGCATGCTGGTCTGTAGGTGTGCTTGGGATGGGCTGGGGTACAGGAGATTGGGTCTGGGTGGAGGAAGTTGGAGGGGGGAGGCTAGACACAGGGACAATTGCTGCCATCAATGCTGAGGCCAAACATTGCAGGGTTTGCTGAAGGACAGCCTGACCAGAATGAATGCCCTCCAGGAATGCATTACCGTGTTGCAACTCTCGTTCTACACCCTGAATGGCATTCGCAATGGTAGACTGCCCAACAGTGAGTGACCTGAGGAGGTCAATGGCCTCCTCACTGAGGGCAGCAGGGGTGACTGGGGCAGGGCCTGAGGTGCCTGGGGCAAAGGTGATGCCCACCCTCCTGGGTGAGCGGGCACGGGGCAAACGCTGAGAGGCTGCTGGGAGGACGGTGCTGGTAGGGGAGGTGGCGGCTGTACCTGTAGAGGTGGGGGGCACAGATGGTGCCACCACCACAAGGGAGCCCACATCGTCGAACGAGTCCATGTCGCTGCTTGGTGATCTGGTGGCCGACGTGAAGCTCCCCTCGACCTCCGTCCCACAGGTGCATTCAGAGTCCGTGGTGTGGCCCTCCATGGCCATGTGGGATGCAGCTCCCTCGTGCTCCGGTGCCACTCTACCTCCGCCTGTTGATGCTGATGTACAAAAGGACAGGGAGAGCAGACAAAGGGGGGGAGACAGAAGAAAGAGGGTTTTAGTGCATAGCATACCGCAACAGTTGGCGGACAAGACAAACACAGATGCCCCCTGCATTACGCCGTGCTCCTGCCCTCTGCACATGCAATTTCTGGGATATGGCCTATATGGCAATGATGGACATCGGTGCACATGGATGCCACAGGGGCAACTATACCTCGACTTGGCACTCTGCTGAGGTGGGGTAGAGTGCCACATGGCCTACATTATGGAGGGGCCTTGCCTATCGAACCCGCCCTGGCCTAGGGACACCCACAGCCCACCTCCACCACCCAGACACTTCTACTGCACGCAAAGTCCACAGAATGAGTTTGTACTCACCCCCTTGTGTCTGCTGTGATGCCCTCAAGCGCCCATCCAACTCCGGGTAGGCCACCGCCAGGATCCGGGACATCAGGGGGGTCATGGTGCGACGGGCACCCCTCCCACGTTGGGAGGCCATCCCCAGCTGAGCCTCTGCCGTCTTCTTGCTGCAGTGGCGAATGTCCTCCCATCTCTTACGGCAGTGGGTGCCCCGTCTCTGGTGGGCCCCCAGGGTCCGGACCTCCTTGGCGATGGCACGCCAAATGTCCCTCTTCTGGTGGGCGCTGACCTACATGACATGCGCAAGGCAAGAGGAACAGTCATTACCAACTGCAACGTCGTTGTGAGTGGCCCCCTCCCTACTCTGGCCATGTGGCCCATACATTCCCATGCATTAATGTTCTATGGACTCTGCCCCTTCCCTCTTCCAACCAGCCCTCTCCACCCAGGCCTAGCCCATCCAACGTGCTCCCTGTCTCCTAACCTGTTAGTCTGGAGGACCGTAGAGTAGCGTGTACTACGGGAGGACCCCGTCTACCAGTTTCTCCAACTCCTGTGCAGTGAAGGCAGGGGCCCTTTCCCCAGACGCAGCAGCCATCGTCGCTTCCAGACCGAGGTCACAGCAGCACTTGCAGTGTAGGTCCTCTCCTGTCGAAGGTCAGGTATATAGTGATTGAACAGATAGAAAATGGTGGTGACATCCGCGGCGGTGACGTCCGGGGCGGTGCGCATCATCTCCGCCAGCGCACCTGTTCATTGGCTCCTGGGACCCATAGGGTCCAATGTTAACCAATGCAGCATTGCGCTGCGGTCTACGACCGCCTACCGCGACGGTGTGTGACGCCAGCGCTGTTACCCCACAATCCCATTGTCCCACTTTAGAGGTCAGGCAGCCCCCATTTCAGGGGCCCACATGGCTCCATTTACTTCTGCGTCACACATAGCTAGGCCTACACTCAACACACATACAGGAAGGGCTTTGTGAGTGGTGTAGTCTTGGATGAATAATGACTGGTTCTTCGCTGTTGTCCTTCGTAGGCACCGTCTGCTGGGACAGATGAGAAGATGGCGGAATCCTCCGGTGTACCGACCGCTGGTGGACCTGTTGACAATGGAAGAGCGACATGTCATCGTAACCTACCGGTTTGACCGTGCCACAATCCAGGAACTATGTACCCAGTTGGAGCCAGGCCTGATGTCATCAATTCGCCATCCGACTGGAATCCCCCCTGATGTGCAGGTGCTGTCAGTACTCCATTTCCTTGCAAGTGGCTCTTTTCAGACAACTGTGGCCATGGCATCAGGGATGTCCCAGCCTATGTTTTCCAACGTGTTGTCCAGAGTGTTGTCGGCCCTGCTGAAACACGTAAGGAGATACATCATTTTCCCTGAGGTGGAGGATTTGCCTACAGAGAAAGGTGACTTCTATGCCCTTGGACATATCCCCAACGTCATAGGTGCTATTGATGGTACCCATGTAGCTCTGGTCCCCCCCCCACAGGAGTGAACAGGTGTACAGGAACAGGAAGAGTTATCATTCCATGAATGTCCAGATGGTCTGTTTGGCAGACCAGTACATCTCGCCGGTAAATGCTAGGTTCCCTGGCTCAGTGCATGACGCCTACATCCTGCGGAATAGCAGCATCCCTGATATGATGGGTCAACTCCAGAGGCACCTTGTATGGCTATTGGGGGACTCTGGTGACCCCAACCTTTCGTGGCTATTGACCCCAGTGAGGAATCCCAGGACCAGGGCAGAGGAACGCTACAATGAGGCCCATGGGCGGACTAGGAGGGTGATCGAACGCACCTTCGGCCTCCTGAAGGCCAGGTTCAGGTGCCTCCATGTGACAGGTGGATCCCTATTCTACTCACCGAAGAAGGTGTGCGACATCATCATCGCCTGCTCCATGCTCCATAATTTGGCTTTGCGACGCCAGGTGCCTTTTCTGCAGGAGGATGATCCAGATGACGGTGTTGTAGCAGCTGTGGAGCCTGTGGAGCCTGTGGACAGTGATGAGGATGAAGCTGATGAAGAAGACAACGACAACAGGGAGTCAGTCATACAGCAATATTTCCAATGAGACACAGGTGAGAACATTTTCATTTTTAGAATTACATTAACTTTCACACGTCTACCTCTATCCTGTTTTTCGATTTGAGTCAAAATTTGGTAACTGAGTTGTACCCTTCCATTACGGTTTCACAGGTGTGGTTACCTACGTGTCAACTGCTTGCATCCTTCAAGGGCTGGTGATGTGTGACATAGGTATGTTAGCTTTAGAATGGTACACCCATTATGACACTGTCATTGATAATACATTTTTACCGAATCACAGACTGACTCCAGATTGTTTTGTGTTTCAAGGGTGTTTATTGAAGTGCTCAGAAATGGGAGGGGGTTGGAAAATAAGGATGGGTGATGGTGGAGGAATGTCCATGGCAGAGTCCAGTCTATTAGTCTCACAGGTGCACTGCCCATCTGTGCATAGGAAGTGGAGCTGGGGCAGTTAAAGTATGGACAGGGTAACAAAGTGGGACAGTGGGGGGACAATCAGGGTGGTCTCATTTCCTGGCGGGGGTCTTGCCATCTTGCTCTGTCCTGTTCCAGGATCTCAGGGACCGCTTGCATGGTGGTTGTCCGTCTGCAGGGGGTGGGGTGCTGGTGTGGTGGTCCTGTGGCAGGGCGTCCTGTCCACTAGCGCCGGCGGAGGTGGTGGGCATTTCATCGTCCTGGCTAGTGTCAGGGGCCCCTTGGAGTGCCACGGTGTCCCTCAAGTTCGTCTGTATGTCCTTCAGTACCCCTACGATGGTGCCCAGGGCGGAGCTGATGGTCCTGAGCTCCTCCCTGAACCCCAAATACAGTTCGTCCTGCAGGCGCAGGGTCTCCTTCAACTTGTCCAGAACCGTCGCCATCGTCTCCTGGAAGTGGTGGTATGCTCCCATGATGGAGGATAGGGCCTCGTGGAGAGTGGGTTCCCTTGGCGTGTCCACCCCCTGTCGCACAGCAGCCCTCCCAGTTCCCCTGTGTTCCTGTGCCTCCGTCCCCTGGACCGTGTGCCCACTACCACTGCCCTCAGGTCCCTGTTGTTGTTGGGGTGGTGGGTTACTCTGGGTGCCCTGTAGTGGTGGACACACCGCTGATTGACCTGTCCTGGGTAGGGAGATTTGGGCCCGCTGGGTCGGTGCTGTGCTGGTGTTACCAGAGGGTGGAAGGTTGGTGTTGGGCTGTGCCTGTGCAAGGGGAACCGACTGTCCCAAGGCCCACAATGGTCCGGGCTGGTCATCAGGATCCAGTAGGGCACAGCTGCTCTCGTCACTGTGGGCCTCTTCTGGGGGTGGAGTGGTGTTGTCTGGACCTTCTGGTGTGGTGACGGTCCTTCGGGTTCCTGCAGGGGCATAAGAGCATGATTATTGCATGTGTGTGTGTAATGGTGTGCAATGGGTGGGTGTTTGTGTACCCCAGTGCAAGCATTCCGGTGTGTGGGTTTGTGTGGTGATGGTTGGGGGGATGTACTGGGTATGTGCAGTGGGCATGCTTTTGTGAGGGGTGTCCATGCTTAGTTGTGTCATGCAGGGCTTGGTGTTGGGATGGGTGGTTTGTGTCATGGGTACATTAGTGAGGAGTTGTAGTGATAGGGGAGGGGGTGTGTGATAGCATGCAGGTAGGGTGGGGGATATGATAGTTACGAATTGACTTACCAGTGTCCCATCCTCCACCGACTCCTGCGAGGCCCTCAGGATGCAAGATGGTCAAGACTTGCTCCTCCCATGTTGTTAGTTGTGGGGGAGGAGGTGGGGGTCCGCCGCCAGTCCGCTGTACCGCGATGTTGTGCCTGGAGACCGTTGAACGCACCTTCCCCCATAGGTCGTTCCACCTCTTCCTGATGTCCTCCCTATTTCTTGGGTGCTGTCCCACGGCGTTGACCCTGTCCACTATTATGCGCCATAACTCCATCTTCCTGGCTATTGATGTGTGCAGTACCTGTGAGCCAAATAGCTGTAGCTCAACCCGGACTATTTCCTCCACCATGACCCTGAGCTCCTCCTCGGAGAAGCGGGGGTGTCTTTGGTGTGACATGGGGTGGTGTGTGTGATGTGTGGGGTGGTGTATGTGGTGATGGTTGTGGTGAGTGTAGTGGTGTGTGGTGTTTTGTGCGTGGATGTTGTGTGGGTGATGGTGTTGTGTGCCTCTGTGTAGTGGGGTTGTCTATTCTGTGCTCTCTCTCTGTCGCCTTTGTGTCTAATTTTTGGTCGTAGGGGTTTGTGGGTGATGTGGGTGGGTGTTTTATATTGTATTGGGTATGTGGGAGTGTTGTTTGTATGTGTATCAGGTGTGTGTATTTGTAATTGTCCAATGTGGCGGTGTTTTGTAGAAGTGTGTGTATTTTGAGCGCGGAGGTGTGTTCCGCCAATGGAATACCGCGGTTGAAAGACCGCCGCGTGGATTCGTGGCTCGTAATAGCATGGGCGTGTTTCTGTTGGCGTGCAGGTGGAGGTTTTGTTTCCGCCAGTTTATCACTGACCTTTGGTGTGGCGGTGTTGTGTGGGTGTCTGAATTTCGGCGGATTCCAAGATGTGGGTCATAATAGCTGTGGCGGAATGCGGCCGCCGCGGCGGTGTATTGGCGGTCTTCTGCACGGCGGTAAGCGCCTTTTACCGCCAATGTTGTTATGACCCCCTAAGACATGAGGATGTACTATTTAGAGAAAATCCTAGAAAATTGGACACTGACAACCCCACGACCAGGTGTACAATCACCTGTAACAGAAGCGCTCATAAAATCCAACCCTGTAAAAACACACACATGGTTAAATGAACAAAAACAATTTTTTAAGTGTGACCCTTGTAAGGTGTGTAAGCACAGTGTGAATTGGAAGCAATTCATACTTCCTACAGGCAAGCGTATATCCATCAATAAATCATTACATGCTCATCAGACGATACAGGAAACTTACACATACAGGCAGTACCAAGTTGCCTACCAAGAAAAGGATACTTTCTAGCCACTAAAAAAAATAACCCTACCTTTCCGATGCCACATCATTTCACAAGAGTCCATCATGGAGGTAACGATTTACTCACCTATTATGGAACTGACAGGGTTTATAAACATATTCAGGCTGGTGACCAGGATAAAGGTTTAAGCGTCCCAGAATCATGTTACCTCGTTGATCTTAATATCAAGTTGCCAGCTGGCCTTAACATGGATTAAGAGTTAGAAAGCCATGTTAGAATTTACATATAAATATTCTCCCATGCCAGCTAACACCTGCTTTGGAGTGATCATTGTATATAGCTTGTACTCAGTGAATTTAATTAAATGATCTTTGAGTAGAGCGCCTACAACCATGGGGACACTGGTCCAATTGTGAAATAGGATCATAGTACACTCAAGAAGCATGTCACATATTTTCACAATGCAGGGCCCACACACATGTAGACATTGGTCCATGCCTAATATGATCACAATACTCCCTAGTTCCTCACAATCCATGAATGTATCTTAAACACAGTCATGCAACTGATGTTCTAACATAGGCTTATTCTCACATTTTACATGACCACACTTTATATTATGCATTAGTTGGTTGTATACCATTTTTATATGGCTATGTGACTTGTAATTGCACATTTACGGTCCATGAAATGGCATGTGCTTGAACTCCAAAACTCATTGGAGCTTTCATATAATCACAATGCAACCTGAAATCCAAAGGAACAACATCTATCACACAAGGAGATGGCTTGATGATTTATATTAAAAAAGATCATTTATGGTCCATTCATAGCACATTACGAAAAGCTCCTACACAGCGTTTCTTACACAGTAAGTTTTCATAGTATGTTGCTGCTCCTAACAAACGGTGTTTATATTCCTAGAGGAATAAGCATATTGTGCTTACTTTGAGAAAGGCTTCTTTGAAGCCAAAAAGCATCATTAGTGAGCATGATCAAAGGGTGCTAATACCCCCGGTGGTGTGTGGGTATGTGTGTGTGTTATATATATATATATATATATATATATATATATATATATATATATATATATATACACATATATATATATATATATATATATATATATATATATATATATATATATATAGAGAGAGAGAGAAAAAGAGAGAGAAGATAGAGAGCGAGAGAGAGAGATAGATATATGTAGGAAGCTGGTTCCATATATACTGTACCAAAGTGAGGTATAGTGTGTACAGAGTTTAGGGGTTACCCAGAGGCTTTACAGAGGCTAAAGTAGATAATACTAATTCTCTCTTTTTCATGGTAGTGTGGTCGAGCAGTTAGACTTATCAGAGAGTAGTGCTAAGCCTTTGTCGTAAGCTCACAGTCAAGAAATGAGGCACATACTCAATGACCAAAAGGATCTGCAGGTAAGTACAGTTTCAAGAATGCATGTACTTCAAGTTCTAGACAGACTCAGGCAACACCAATTCTTCTGTAGACCTGAAAAATGTGAATTTGACAAGACTGGGGTAAAATATTTATGGTATCATATTAGTCAAGTTGGTATTTCCATGGATCCAGAGAAGGTTCAGGCCATCCTAGAATGGACGTCCCCCTCTTCTATCAAAGAAAACCAGTGTTTTTTAGGAATGGCCAACTTCTATTGCCAATTTATTGCAGACTTTGCTCAACAAACCAGCCAAATCATACAAACTCTTAAAAAAGAGAATTTACAGAACAGTTTTGTCGGGACAGATATGGCTGAAATCGCATTCCAAAACCTAAAATGTACTTTCACCCAAGCTCCTATACTACGGCATCCTGACACCATCAAACAATTTATTGTAGTAACTGATGCTTCTGAAAGAGCAATGGGGGCCGCATTATTACAAAGACAGAACGACGATGAATTAGAACATTCAATTTTGTATCTGTCCCATGTGCTATCTGATTATGAGTGCAAATACTTGGTTTTGGAATGAGAACTTCTAGCTCTAAAAACAGCATGTAATGAGTGGAAACAATTTGCTATGGGATCTTAGGAACCATTTGAAGTAAGTACAGACCATCAAAATTTACAGTGTCTACGAAACTTTCACTGTCAGAACAGTCACCGAGCCCACTGGGCTTTCTTCTTTAGTCAATTTGACTTTTACATCACCGATATACGGGGTTCTCAAAATATTCTGGCAGACGCCATGTCATGATGCTACCCTGAAGGTATCAATCCCTCTTCACACCACCTCATTGAACCAGATAAAATCATTGGACTAGTACAGCCTTTTCTTGATAAAGTACGGTCTGAGTACTCAACCCTCTCTGAACTTGAAACGAAAGATCTACGCCCAAAATTACGCAAGGTTAAGGGGTATTACTGCCATAACGATGCATTGTTCCTTCCTTCTAGGACAGTGCAAAGGAAAACACTACAAATGTGTCATGACTCCCCTGTGTCTGGCCACCGTGGTATCAAAGCCACAAAGGAATTACTCCTTTGTTCCTTCTAGTGGCCTACACTTTAGAAAGATACCAAGAGTTATGTGTCATCTTGTCCCATCTGTGCTCAAGCACAAATACCCCATACCAAGCCTGCAGGACTGCTGCAACCTTTACCCGTTCCACCAGCCCCTTGGCATACCATATCAACCGATTTCATCTGTTCCATGCCTCCCTCTGCAGGGAATCGAGTTATAATGGTGACTGTGGATTCATTAACTAAGATGGCTCATTCTACTGCACTAAAGAAACTACCCACATCCATACATATCATGTTTTTGGAAGCATCTCTGTGAAACCCTACACATCAAGGTAGCCTCATCATCTGGATATCATTCTGAGACTAATGGGCAAATGGAACGCCTGAATCAAGGACTCGAACAATATCTACGCTGTTTTTGCAATCCTACTCGGAGTAACTGGTCTACGTACTTACCCAGTACAAAGTGCCTCAAAAATCACTCCGTGTTTCTGCTCATATGGTTTTCATCCCAAGTCCTTTTCTGCTCTTATAAAAGACTCCTCTACACTTCCTGCAATCACCTAATTTTCTCAGAGATTACATAAAATTAAACGTATTATATATTCTAACCTTCTGTCTGCCAAACAACAGATGAAAAAGATGGCTAATAAGAGACAATGTGATATTCCATCTAATCAAGTCCGAGACAAAATCTGGCTTTCTTCCAGATTTTTATCCCTCCATCTGTCAGAAAACAAATTCAAACCCCGCTATTATGGACCTTTTCCAATTCTTTGAAAGATCAATCCGGTGTCCCTCCATCTTCGTTTGCCTTGAATGTGGAAAATACATCCTGTATTTCAAGTGTCACAACTGAAGCCCTATAAGCCTGAACCTTTTCAAAGACAATTCACCTATCCTCCTCCTCTGTTGATGATGAATCCGAGTATAAGGTTCAAGAAATATGTGATTCCCGTATATTCTCAAACCATCTCCAATATCTCATTCAGTGGAGTGCTTATCCTCTTAATGAGTGTTCTTTGGAAGATGCCTCTTCTGTTCACGTTCCTCTTTTGATCTGTTGTATTTTCCATCTGTATCTGGACAAACCTGGGGCTCTGGGGGGGGCCCTACTACTGTGCTGCAGCCTGCCGAGGCCCGAGCAGGAAGATCAGCTCAGGACTGTTTTCTTGGCCACAGGGCTTGCCGTGTTCCCTTTTTCTGGCTTCATCTCGCACGAGGCCCTAGATTGACCACTTGGCCTCGGCGAGTTCAGGGCGTGGCACCACCCCACCCCTCACTTACCTGGTATTTACCGGTTCTTTTTCTCTGTCTTCTTTTCTCTTCTTTGTCCTTTTCTTCTTTTCTTTGTTCTTCCAAACAGGAGCCATGTTCTTCTTTCTCCCAGCATGCCCCTCTTCTACCTCTTTCCCTGAATGCATTAGGTTCCTTTTCTAAAATGGCGTCTTCATCTATTGTCTCCTATAATCCTTTCCCAATCCAACATGGCGTCTTTTACCTTCCTGTATGTCACTTCCTGTTTTAGGGTATATAATGAGTGGGATTCTTGCTCTCCTTGCGCTGCAACACTTCCTTTGGTGGTGATCACACTCCGGTTGTTTTTCCTCCAGCCTTTTTCCTCGCCTGCTCCAGTTTCTTCCAGTTATTGTTTTCTTTTTATTGGAAGACTTACCTTTTTCTTGTGCTTATTCTCTGTTCCACTGAGTTCCAGTCATAGAGGTGTTTTCCCTTTGGGTTTTTCCTCTGGGACTCCTTCTTGAGGGAACGGACTGCCTTTTAACAGCAGCACCGTGGCTACCAGAAAGGGCCGCCTTTACCTTGGTCAAGAAAGGACCTACAAGGATCGAGACCATCCTGCAGTTCCAGTTTGCCCGAGCTGTAAGCGACGAGTAAACCGTGACTGTAGGGACATATTGCTCATGCAGCTATGTCCTTACCTGGGGTGTAGTGAACCCTGCCTTAGGGTTATACAGTCTGCTAGAGGAGTGACTTACTGTTAGAAATGCAGTCTTTGGTTGCAGTCAGGTTACCCCCTGTCGAAGCAAGGACCCTCAATCTAGTCAGGGTAAGTCACACACAATTCAAATTATCCTGTGCCCACCCTCTGGTAGCTTGGCACTGAGCAGTCAGGCTTAACTTAGAAGGCAATGTATAAAGTATTTGTGCAATAAACCATGCAATAACACAGTATAAACACCACAAAAGTACACCACTCAGGTAATATAGGATATTTATCTGGATAAACGTTGAAATATCACTTTAGAGCATGATAATAAAGTGTCTTAAGTTCTTAAAAGCAGTAAGGGGGTGATTCCGACCCTGGCAGTAAATACCGCCAGGGCCGGGGTCCGCGGGAGCACCGCCAACAGGCTGGCGGTGCTCCTTTGGGGATTCTGACCGCGGCGGTACAGCCGCGGCCAGAAACGGAAAGTCGGCGGTGTACCGCCGACTTTCCGCTGCCCAGGGGAATCCTCCATGGCGGCGCAGCTTGCTGCGCTGCCATGGGGATTCTGACCCCCTCACCGCCATCCTGTTCCTGGCGGTTTTGACCGCCAGGAACAGGATGACGGTGAGGGGTGTCGTGGGGCCCCTGGGGGCCCCTGCAGTGCCCATGCCAATGGCATGGGCACTGCAGGGGCCCCCGTAAGAGGGCCCCACTTTGAATTTCAGTGTCTGCTTAGCAGACACTGAAATTCGCGACGGGTGCTACTGCACCCGTCGCACACCTTCCACTCCGCCGGCTCCATTCGGAGCCGGCTTCCTCGTGGAGGGGTGTTTCCCAGGTACGGTCTTCTGGCGGTTCCCGCTTGGCGGGCGGCGGTGAATGACCCCCTAAGTGTCTCTTGCAAACGCAAAATACCTGGTTTGCATCTGAATTATCTGCAAGGGAACGCAGAGGAGGCGATGCGTGGAGAATGGGGAGGTATGCATCAGTTTCTCCAGGTGCACACAGCCAATACGTCAATCTTTATCAGGCAGCAAGGGCCTTGCATCGATTTCCGGCACTCAGACTTGCATCCTCTTCTGTTTGTGCGGTATTTGGATGCCCCTGGGATGATGCAGAGAAATCCTGGGCATGCAGGACGAAGTCACAGGAGCTTTGTCGATCTGCTGGACGATGTAGGGAAATTTCTGTAACAGGTGCTGCATCAATCCTTCTTGCAGGAAATCGGGCTGCATCGTTCTGGCTCAGCTATGCGTCAATCCAGTGGGCTGTGCATTGAAATTCCGGTCGCAGCGCTGGCGCTCCATCGATCTCCACTCGGGAAGCCGGGCTGCATCGTTCCTGTTTGGTGTGCAGTGATTTTCTCACTGCGATGCAGGCTCTGCATCGTTTCTGGCAGGCTGTGCGTTGAAAGTTTTCTGCACAAGGAGTTCTTTTGCAGAGAGGTAAGCTCAATTCAAGCCCTTGGCTAGCCAGAGGGCAGCAAGGCAGCAGGGCAACAGCAAGGCAGCAGTCCGTTTCAGCAAAGCAGTCAGGTGAGTCCTTTGGGCAGCCAGGCAGCTTCTCTTGGCAGACTGCAGGTTCTGGTTCAGAGTTCCTTCACCAGTGGTATCTTGGCCAGAAATGTCTGAGTTGGTGGGGTCAGAGGACCTGTTTAAATACCCAAATGTGCCTTTGAAGTGGGGATGACTTCAAAGTGTGGCTTAGAAGTGCACAAGGTCCCCTTTCAGTTCCATCCTGTCTGCCAGGGTCATAGTAGGGGGTTTGGCAGTCCATTGTGTGAGGGCAGGCCACTGTCCTTTGCCATGTAAGTGTCAGGCCCGCCACCCTCCTAGCCCAGGTAGACCCATTCTGTATGCAGATGTGTGCAGGTGTGACTGAGCATCCTATGTTTGGGGTTGTCCTAGTAAAATGCACAAGGGAGCTGTCAACTAGCTCAGCCAGACATGTTTTGTAAGGCACAGAAGGATTTAAGTACAGAGAAATGCTCACTTTCTAAAAGTTGCACTTCTGAAATAGTAATATTAAATCCAACTTCACCACTCAGCAGAATTTTCTATTACCATTCTAGCCATACTAAATATGACCTTGTTACTCCTTTCAGATCAGAATCTACCATTCAAACAGTGTATGAGGGTAGCCCTAATGTCAACCTATGAAAGGACCAGGCCTCACAGCACTGTTAAAGAATTTAGGAGTTTTACACTACCAGGACACATAAACTGCACAGGTAAATGTCCTGCCCTTTCCCTACATAGCACCCTGCCCTATGAGTTACCTATAGCCTACCTAAAGGGTGACTTATATGTAGAAAAAGGGGAGTTGAAGGTTTGGCAAGTCGAATTGGCAGTGAAACTGCACACACAGGCCTTGCAATGGCTAAAGGGCTACTTATGGGGGTGGCACAACCAGTGCTGCAGGCCCACCAGTAGCAGTTCATCTACAAGCCCTGGGCACATGTATTGCACTTCACTAGGGACTTATAAGTGAATTAAATAAGACGATTGGGTATGAGCCAATGCCACTTTAAGGGAGAGAGCATATGCAATTTAGCACTGGTTAGCAGTGGTAAAGTATGCAGAGTCCTAAAACCAGCAAAAACAGGGTCCAAAAAGTGGAGAGAGGAAGGTTAAAAAGTTAGGGGTGACTGCCCTAAGGCTGTCTGGTTTAACACTTACCTATGTCACAGGCAGTGGTTTGTGGCAATGGCACCCAAGGAGGGATGCCATGTTGATTTTACCTTTTTATCCACACCAGAACACACTATTTATAATGGCAGTGTGCGGTTGTTTAGTGTGGGGTCTTTTAGGGTGGCACAATATATGCTGCAGCCCTTAGTCACCCTCCCTGGCCACCAGGCCCTTGGTACCACTGGTACCTTTGAAAAGGGATGTCTGTGTGCCAGAGGTGTGCCAATTGTGAAGCAATGGTACAGTTTAGGGAAAATAAACAGGTGCTGGCAGGATCTCAGCACACACTTACTCTAATTAGCATCAGATATTTCATGTAATTCCGTCCAGTCGTTCACCCTGTATTCGTGCTAAAGGTCCTATGGGAATTAACTTGGGAAACACAACTTTTTTTTCTCTCCCCTTTTTCTTGCCACTCGCTCAATGGATCACCCCAAAACTTTACATGTGCAACAAGAATCACCAGCACACTTGTTTTGGAATATTTTGTGAAGATTCATCAAACGGTGCCAAAGCTATAGGCAAGACAAAAATACTTTTTCTATGTCACATGGGCCTAACTATTCCAATGTATATATATATATATATATTCACTAAAAAAACAAAGATCACAGGAACATTATTATAGTTATAGTTAGGTTCAGATGTTATTCGCCTAAAACTATAGTAATTTAACTGTTATAGTTAGAGGTATTTCAAGTAAGCTTCAAGTAAGAGAGTAAGGAGGAGGTGGATGGGGCAGCAAGCTAACTATTTAGGGCAGGTGTAAAATGGCAGTAGCAGAACAATGGCCACTGTGATGAGGAAGCAGGGGCATGGACTTCGACAATTCATGGCAAGAAGGGGGGACAGAAAGCTGGGGTGGTGCAGCACAATGCCAGGTCAGGCGGTCGGTTCCCCCCTCCCCCACAGTGCATTACAATTGGCATTTTACTTTGAAAGAACCCAAGAAATTCACTATAAATATTAAAGGTGACAGGGACGTTATAGTTAGAAAATAGAATTAAATAAAACCATAGAAATTCACTGCTAATTACCTTGGATATAACATCACTCATGACATCTTTTTTAACATCCTTGATGATATCAATGGAACATTTGCAGGAAAAGCATTGATAAAATAACTCTGCATGGTGGGGCACAAGTTTTAGTTACCTTAGGGCACGAGTTATAAGTACATGAAATAACTTTAACTATAACAACTGAATTACTATGGTTTTGTGTGTAAACTCTGAAACTAACTATAATGTCCCTGTAACCTTTGTTTTTTTTAATGTGAATTTCCATAGTTTTCAAAATTCTGCTTCCTAACTATAACCTCCCAGTAACCTTTGTTTTTTTTTGTGAATATCTATGTTTTTTTAACTTGAAGCAATATTTAATTCCTTTACATTAATCCAAACATTGTTGTGCACTTGGCCACAGGGGCTGTGGCCAGACCCCTCTTAAAAACCAAACCAGTGCCACTCATGACCTTTGGTCGTGCATGACTGGTGATGGCCAACCCTTCAGAAGCACCCAACCCTATGCCACAGACTGCCTTTGCCCTGTGCAGTGGGTGTTGGAGGTGGGCCAACTCCTAAAGGGCCCCCCTTCTGGCCCGATTTGGGTACCAGGGCCCACATCCTCAAGGGCCCACATCCCAAAGGACCCAGGCTAATTACTAAAAGAGAGAGAGGGGGCCGCAAGGACCCCTTCCCCTGCCTGATTTTGGCTCCAGGGATCCCAACCCACAGGGCCCGGCTAATCTTTAGGATGGAAGAGAGGCCATATACTCCCCCTCCCAAAGCCAATTTTGACCCTAGGACCCTATCCCCCTGGGCCCAGCCACTCATTATTAGGAGGGGGGGCATGTGAACCCTCTCCCTGGGCAGATTTAGGTCCCAAGGAGCCCCATACACGGGGGTCTGACCAATCATTAAAATTATTTTAAAAAATAAGTTTTCCAATCTCGCGTGACTCTCATGGAAATGTGAATAGTAAGGAGGAGTACATTTCATTAATGGCAATGCATATTGTGGTACTTGTTTTTGAGAGAAAGTGTGTAAGAGATAAATATTGTGATGAGTAGATGGTTATTGTTTATGGGGTTCATTCAATCTCTCAATTCCCATGGAAAAGCCTGCCACAACGTTTTTGCAATCCCGCAAGCCTCTCACAAGATTCACATTGAAAATTACTAGGCCTGCTATACGGTATTTTACGATCCTATGGGGGTCTTGTGAGATTGTTTGTGGAGAAGTTGAAATAAAGGGCAAAGACTCAACCAATAGTTACCATTCATATGACATGGTTGAAGAAATGTGTTGATGTATTTGGGTGCAGAACCAGAGATAGCTCACTTTTTCATTGTTGCTTTGGAGGAGAAAGAAGTCTCTTTGAGTTGTGCTCAGCAGAAGGTAATGTATCTGGAGTTGAAAGAGACTGATGTGGTCATTTGCATTTAAATAAAAAGTCCTAGTTCATATATTTAGTAATATATTATATAAACTTTGTTGTGAAGTGTCAGTAAGTGTACTAATGTTGGCAAACATATTCTTCACTATGTTTACAGAGTGGAAAGGTGTGTGAGGAGGCTGTTGATGTGTTAATATAGCTTTAGAGAGGTACAGATTGCAATGAAAAGAAATGTGAGCAAGATTTGCAGATTATGTTGAAGGATGCGGTGTACAAACTGAGTGTCCTAGTAATAAGGAAAGCAGTATTTCTCAAATTATAAAACAAAGAATGTAATATTACAAGATGTACTGTTCTTATTATTCTGATCCTCTATATGGTTTAGCCTTATAAAATGTTTTTGTGGTGTTATTGCTATTTGATTAGTGAAAAGCTGTGGGCAAAGGTGTCTCAAGAGGAATGTGTTACTTTACAAAGTTTTATTAAATGAGATTTTATGGCATGTCAAAATGTATTTGTAAAAAAAGTGAACTTGGTGAAGCTGTAGATTTTTTCAGGAAAAAAAGAATAACACGTTACTGGTGCATTAGCTGTAAATATGTGATTGCGGGTTAAACATATACAAAGGTTTAGAAAATATACCCTATGTATCACTGCTATCAATTATTAATCAGTATGCAACATTTTTCTTTTTTATATTTTGTCTTAATTTTAGAAGGAAAATGGAAACCTGTCTGTGAGGGAATAATTATCTGCTTACAGCAAATAAGAGCCTTGTTAAGACAAACAGGATTGTTGTGCTGTTCAGCAATAACTACATCTTCATGTACAGTGTATTCAGCTTGGAGGGTTACGGAGACACCTTTACAGTTGGGTAGTTCAGCAGCACAAGCTAACTCTGCACATGCTAGGCTTTGTGATCTGTAATTTATAGATGTTCTGCTTTGCTAGGACTTTATTACCACTTACCCTGCCATCACAATCCAGGAAATGGAAGAGTCTTTGGCAGGCTAAGTTGGCTAAAAGACTAGATAGCAAGAGCTACCCAGATCAAAATCCTATAGGAAAATTAAGAAAAAGGAGGAAGGGGTGTATCAGTTGCTTATAAGCGTTAGCGAAAACGTTATGTATTTGAATGTATTTTTAAGCTGTTTGTTTTCTCTGTATTATAGTTGTTCATATACTTTGTTGATATGGTGGTAGTTTTATATTGTTGTTAAATTGTTTTGTTTTTAAAAAATGTTAAAAGTTACTTTGGATTACTTTCCTTAATACTTATTAAACATTTTACATTTATTGTAGTATTACAATAATCATTCAAACTGCTAGTTCCATGTTGAGGAATTGTAAACATGCTATCACCTGTGTATGTAGGTCAATGGCACTATGTACGTATTTTATGCTACAGAGACTTGTTAAAGGAGAACCAAAATATTTTACTATACAACAATGGTTACTTGTCATGCATCAGGGAGGTGTTCCTACAGGGTTTAGTATTTGTGCTTGCTGTACCACTGGGAAGTCTGAAAGAAGGGAGAAGTCTTGGCACAGAGAGCTGTGCATGTTTATACTCCAATACACACTGCTATCAGCTGCTGCACACAAACTATTATGTATAGGTGTTTCCATTGGGAGGAGTCTGAAACAGAAGTAAGTATGTCTCCATAATCAAATATGGATGCCAGTTGTCCAAGATACCGTTCTTAAGAGAGATGATACACCTACTCCAACTTATACTCTACTATGTACTTTCATCAGTATGAAGAGAGGTATCTGCAGAGAGAACAATTTTAACCCATAGCCTACTTTGCACAAAGGTTGCTCTGGGGTGATATGTCACATGAGAGGGCAGTGTGTTTTCCTATCATAGTTGTTATGTAAAACAGATTTCTGAGCATATAGATAATTTTAACTCCATACTTTTCTTGTATGTCTGTCATACTAGGGAGAGTTGTGACCAGAGTGGTAAGCCACTGTTCACACCCTAATTTACAAACTCATCATCAAAGAGACAGGTCACAGGAGGGAGGCCAGTCTCTCCCCACATTTTACTGTACAGAGTTATCATGTTTGAGATGTGTATCAGCAAAAAGAGTTGTTTCTCCCTACTGCCTACTATGTAAACATGTCAGCATAAGAGGAGGTATTATTAGAGAGAGATTTTTTCTCAAACCCTAATACATCACCTCTCACCCTGGTAAGATGCATTAGTGGACAGGTCTCTCCCTTCTCAGACAGCGCTGCAAATCACTTTTGTTCAAAGGAGAGGTGTCAGCACCTGCTTCACTACACCATATTGCACATCAATGTTGTCCTGGAGATAGGTGGTAGTGCATAAGACAATATTTCCCTACATACTACTATATATGTCTGTCATGCTGGGTAGAGCTGTCAGTGGACAGGGAAATCCATTGCCACAAGCTGATATATATGGTTGCTTCTCCGGGTAGAGGACTCAGAGATGAGGCTAGCACTTGCTATACCTAAATATGAAATAGTGTTGCCTTACATATGAGGTGAGTTCCTTCCACACCCTACTATGCACACTACTGAACCTGGGTAAAGGTGTGATTGGAAAGGCAGTGTCTCTTTACACCCTACTCTACACACTGGTTACCTTCATGCAAGGTGTCAGTGGCAGGGTCAGTCTCTCCCCGTAATTTAGTAGTGGGGTTTATAAGGGATGAGTGTTGTAATGAAGGAAACCTGAAATTCTTCCCCTAAAGTAATTTTACGACCTTGTGAGAGTTTTATCTGATTACATAACAAAAGAGAGGGGTACAGAAAATTAAATACATATAAATTATAACTGTTACAACAGGTTATGTTCAGTTAATATGTAAACATTATAAAAGTATGTTCTTGTAAGATGCTGGTAATGTAGAGCAACAAACACTACCCCTTTGCAGTGGGTGCAGAGAACTGTGCACCTTGGTCTTGTCAAAGGCTTGTGAGAGTCAGCCATGCTATTTGTGAGAGCATCCTGGCTCTCACGAGTGACTCGAGAGTCATCAAAAAGAAAACAATAGGGAACATAGTAATATTTTTGAACATCTGTATTCTTTTTTAAAACATTTTAACATTTTTTGTAAATCGGTACAACACAAATAAGAAACTGGATGTAAAAAAAAAAAAACATCTCCTTCAAAACAGAGAGGAAAAAAAACTAGAAAAAAAGGCTAAGAAATAACAACTGCCAAGGTGTGCATGTATGATCTTGGAGAAGCTTGTCCTGTGAAGACCTGCTTATCTCAGCAAAACAAATTATCTGCTTCCATAAGCAGCAACAAAGGATTTCATTTAAATAAGCATGGTTATCTGCTTAAGTATATGGGCAGGCACTGTTTCACCATGTTGAAAAGTTGTGGAGGCCCCAGAGGAGTTATCAAACTCAAATTATCATCCCTGTGGTACTCATCCTGTATTGATTGTTCGGGTTGCCCCTACTAAAATTCTTTTTGCATATTTTTGCATATTTTACAAATGACCTATTTCACAGATAGTTTTTTCTTACCTAGCCTCATTTAAAAGATTTGACACACCAAGGTCTCCTTGGATGGCTGAAATGGCTGAGTTGTAGAAACAACACTAGGCTGTTCATCTGAATCTGTGGATCACATTCTGGTGACTGAAAATCAGCAATGCCAGAGAGCTAGCCAAAATGGTCTGACCCCAGCAAAACTCAATAGCCAAATAAAGTAAGAATGAAGGATTTTTTATTTTCCAAAGAAATCATCCATATAAACCAATCACAATCCTTCCTTGGGGTGTCTTTCCTCTCCTAGGTGTCTCAAGAGGCTCAGGAGATCATAAAAAAGATGACTTTCTTTATATCTCAAATTCAACAATACACCAACAGTTTTTCTACCTTAAATAGCACTTCTTATGTTGTATATTCTTCAAATTTACAAAAGTACAGTGTTATGAACTTAGTTCCAAATGTACGATCTCGAGAGCAGATCATGAGAGCTGGATAGGAACTACAGACCCTTCATTGTCCATGTAGGGGATTGTGTGTTCGACTCCTGCAATGTCTTGTGAGAGCTGTAAGTTTGTAAACAAAATAATGATTACAATAAACATACTGTGATGACATAATTATTAAAGATTAGCATTCAATAATAACTCACCACATGAAAAAGAACTCTGTACAATAGAGTAGAATGAAATGAGTAGTTCTACGATCTCACAAGCCTCCGGTGAGCCACCAGCAAGCATCCTGCGTGAGTTATCTTTAAAACAAATGTACTTAGTGAAAACACACAGTTTATGGTATAGCAAAAACTGATCAGTGGCTTTTTCAAATATGAATATGAAGTTTATGTAAAAATAGATACAATAAAAATAAATAGAACATTTCTCAATATATGAGCTACAAAAACTAAGAAGATGAGCCTTCTCAATGCAAATATCTGTGGAGTAATTTATTTCTATGTACTTTCTGGAAATATTTTTATTTAAAAAAACCTTCACATTCACTCAGAAAACCAAATGTTAAAGTAACATTATAGTTAGGTGTTGTGAGAAGGCGTTCTGACCTTCTAATGCACCCGGATTTTTTTTGCATTTTGATCACCTGTTTTTTTACCTTTTATTGTAGGGGAGCTTCAGGACCTGTGACTCACCCACAATGAACTCATGGTAAAATTGGACTGCACGTCTTTACCTCCAGTGTCTGCCTTTTAAGATAAGGCCACTGTGAAACAGCAAAAAGAGGCACTTAACTTTTATACCTGAACACATGTGCACACATGTGCACACAGGTGTGAGGGCTACATGTGAGAGACTCCTGTCATGCACAGACCAAGAACTGCACTTAGGTAGCCAGGCGCAGAAGGGGCTATGCAGAGTTGGGTGGTGACCTGGAATAGGCCTTGTAATGTGGGTGTACACATGTAGGGAAAGTAAGTGTGCTCTTCTGTCTTAGCTGTAGTGACATACTATTATGGAAAAGGCTGCCTTAGGGCACAGCAGCAGTTCCCTAGGGTACCCAGACTCCAGAGTCACAACAATGCACACTTGTACACCATAATCTGTGTGACAGGTACAATTCTGCAAAGTCCAAAAGCATATCTGTACAGCTTATGGGTCATCCAGTGATGTCATTTTCTCTGGCTCAGCTCAAAATCACAGTCCAGGCCTTTTGTGAAATGACTAGGTTGGGTTAAGTACATTTCTCTCCATCCCAGGAATAAAGGCCTCACCCATCAAAGGAAGCCACAAACAGTGCTTAAGTCAGCTCTGATGGAGAAAGGGATTGGGTGAATTGCTCTACATCAATTTGCCAGCTGTCATCCTGTACCACAAAAAGGGCATGCTCCAGGCTACTCAACAAAGGAGGGAGTCCAGAACTCTGGAGCCCAATGTGAGGGGGCTCCTTTGAAGGTTTGCTGGTGGAAGGCCCTGTCAATGATGTCAGTGAAGGGTGGAGGTGAGACCTCCAGAGGAAATGTGGCAAGTGACTCCTGGGTGACACATTTTGAGCAATGCCAGAAGACTATGCAGCGAGAAATTGGGGGGTCAAAAGAAGTGTGTATCTCATGTTAATTTCAATAGAGATTTTTAACATGACTACAGCCCAAACTGCTGGTTGGAATTACACCAAATTTAGCAGAAGGCTAGCTTTTAGTCCTGAAAGCATTTTTTGTGATTTGGTGTAAATCTGTTTAGTAGTTTTTGAGGTATTAGGGTTTTAAAAATATAGATCCTCAGTGTATCCAACTGTCCCCGTGCTAATATCTGATTGGCTTTAAACACTTCAACAAGGAAGTGTTGGCAACTATTTTGGGACTTGGCTTCAAAAAGATAAAAAAAGAACATTGGCCACAGTAGGGTCACCCTGAGACCCTAGCCTTGGTCTATGTGTCCCTCACAAGCATTTTTTTCAGAGATTGTTTTTTTTTAAAGGCAGTCTCCTGGCCTTTTCTTTTAGTTTTCCCCTGGGTAGGCCACACCCCAGGTGCATTGGAGGATTATAAAAAGGAGTAGATGCACGGGTCCCCCTCCTAGCGTTTACATTAGCCCCAGGGACAACCATTTCCCCAGGGTAAATATTCAAAATATGTGGTGGGGCATCATGGACCAATGTTTTCCCGGGGCAAAATCTTTATTTGTAATGGGGGAGAACTGTATGGCCTCCCCAGCAGCCCTAAGGACCGCCACCTCCCCAGGCCTAAATATAAAACTTATACATGGGGCCTGCCCCCCCACAGCCCCAGGGACTGCCAACTCTTGGGGCTAATACTTTGTTTGTAATGGGGGAGGCCCGTATGACCTCTCCCACGGCCCTGGGGACCCCCACCTCCCTGGGGCAATTTGATATAATGAAGGGGAGGCCATGCAGTCCTGGGGACAGCCACCTCCACAGGACTGGAAAAAAATTATGAAGGGGGTCCACTGTGGACCCCGGGGCCCGGAAACTACCACCTCCCTGGGGCTAACTTAAACATTGAAGGCAATAATGGCCCTGGGGGCCGCCACCCCTCAGGGCTGGCTCCTGCTATGTCCCAGGGTACCCACTCCAGTGGCATATCTGTTTGTTCTGATTTAGAGGGAGCTTTGACAGCTCCAGCCAAATCAAACAGCAAAGTTTGTTTGACTGCTCACAGAGATGGGGGCAGAGAAACAGATGAATAGATTGCTCTCACAAACAGGAAGCTGCATGTAAGACCAATGCCGGCTCCTGCAGGGGTGCCAACTGGGACAACGGGCATTCAGGCTCCCTCCCCCTCAGTCTCCAATGCAGGTGACATGGCCGGGCCCTAGGGGATTGGGTACCAGGGACCAAAATCAGCCCAGGGAGGGGTGCCACGCAACTCCCCTCCCCAATAAAACAGAATGGATGTTACAGCCAGGCCCCAGGGGATGGGGTTCCCCTAGGCAAAACCAGCCAGGGGAGGAGGGCTGCACAGCCATCTCCCCCATTTCAATAAATAATAAAAGGGCTTCCCCCTTTTACCAGGATGATGGACAGCTTACCAAAGGGTCCCCCAGTGCATTTGCTGCCGATTTTGATGGTGCGTTCTTGATGCTGAGATATATGAGGACTTCTCCACAAAACAAAGAAGCAGTATTAGAAATGGGGTCTTTGGTTGACAGTCAGGTTATCCCCTGTTCAAGCAAGGACCCTCACTCTAGTCAGGGTAAAAGAGAATCACCATCAGCTAACCCCTGCTTACCCCCTTGGTAGCTTGGCAGAGCAGTAGGCTTAACTTCAGAGTGCTAGGTGTAAAGTATTTGTACCAACACACACAGTAACAAAGGGCCATATGTATGAAAACTGGAGCTTGCGAATCGCAATTAGCGATTTTTAAGAAATCGCTATTTCCGAATCGCAATTGCCCATGTAACAATATTGCGATTCGGAAATAGCGATTTCTTAAAAATCGCTATTTGTGATTTGCAAGGCCCATTTACCGAATCGCAATTTGCATTTTCGCAAATTGCGATTTTTTTGCGATTCGGTAAAAAATCGCAAATTGCGAGAAAGTTCGAGAATGCACACCTGGAGGAGCCTGATGACATCACCAGCAGGAAATGAGTCATCCCAGGCAGTTTAAGGTGCCACACCCAAACCAGCATCCTGAGAGAGAGCAGCCCAGCCACACAGAGCAGCACTCAGAAGGAGCAATAACACCTGAGCCAGGATGGATACACCAGGCCAAGCACAGGAGAAGGGTGAAAGGAAGCGAGCAGGAGCTTGAGGTACTAACTGAGGAGGTGGGGAGGAGCCATTACCGCCTGTTTGGAAAAAGCTCACTCCAGGTGCCTGAGAGTGAAAAGAGGAGACTATGGCTGGACATGCAGTCCAAAATCTGCGCTATTGGAGTGGCACAGCGCTCCATTGAAGAGATAAAAAAAGGTGGTATGACCTGCGGTCCCTTGCAAAGGAGAGGGTGGCAAGGAGACTTGCGGAGGCCAGGGGCACAGGAGGCGGTCCACCCACAGAGGCACCATCAACACCATTGGAGGACCTAGTGGTATTCCACACTCCCTGAAGCTGTGACTGGGGTCACAGACATCGACACCTCCGGCACACCAAGTACCAGCCAAGGTAAGTGCAATATTGTTTTGTAACCCTATATGTGCATGCACAAAAGCCCCTTAGGAATTAGCAAGTAATGTGAAACAGTGTGAGAAGTAGTCCAGTCCACATCTTAGAAGCAGCACTACAATGCATTATGGGAGTGGCAGTCCACAACCTAGGACTGAAAGTAGCACAACAATGTATTTAAGTATACTGACACCCAGAGGAACACAACACACACAACACCGTGTAGAGCAGTACCTACACCTTTATTGCCATTGTCTGACCGAAAATGTAACAAACACAACTGACATGCTGCATATTGTTGTTGCAGGTGGGCCAGGCCCAGCAGCTACAGCATCTGCATTGGTAGGCGAGACAGGCACCCATCTGCCCTCAGATACGAACACCAGTAGGTCCCTCCACATAGTGGCTGGATGACGCAGGCCCAGGGCACTGCCAGAGCTCCGCAATGACTCCGATGAGCAGCAGGAAGGGCCAAGTACCCCATCAGCACCAGACAGGCGCAGCCAGATTTAGGAGGGCAGGTGCCATCCAACCACAGCATCATGCAGGATTGCGACAGAGTCCTGGGCACAGCAGCATGAGTCAGGTGAGGGGCCCTCCTTATTCGGTGGCCTGGAAGCTGGTTGCAGCAGCAGCGTCTGCAAAATAAGCAGATCCTTGCATTAGACAGAAACCTGTGCAAACATAACTGCAACATGATGGGCCTGCATCGCCAACTTGACTCCCTCAATAGTTACATTGTACAGCTGCGTGAGGGACAGGTGCAGGCATCACAGGACACCAGGGACCTTACAAGTGCTGTCCGTGAACTCTGCCAGGAGCTGCGCCATGAGAGGGTGAGCCAGCGCAGACAGGAGTGCAGATTCCGTACCATGTTTGGCAGCTTCTATCGTTCCTCTAACAGTATGGCAAATTCAACAGCACTTATTGCCCGTCGTGAAGTGGCTGTGCAAGTGGAGGCAGCACACAGCAGCAGGGACGTTGTCAATGGACTTGTGCAGATCACAAATGTGATCGAACACATTATGGGACCAAGATCAGCCACTCTGAGTGAGCTACCACTGGGGGACACTGAGGACATTTCCAGCCTCAGCAGTGTTGCCGTACCAGCAGCGGACACCAGACGGCGCAGTGCCAGGCACAGCACTGCCACTGAGGGTGACAATAGAGGTGCTGGTGACATAACTGGGCACCGAGTGGTGTGCGTGGGCGCAAAACATTACTCTTGCTGCCATTGGACTGCTGTTGACACTATGAAGCAATAGTGCATAACTCTGCTTCTTCGTTGGTTTGCGTTTGTCACATTACCTGCTTTTTTTCTTACTCACACGTACATTACCTGACTTGAGGTAATACATTTTTTTCACTACAGGTACAGTTGTCAGAGGATTTGTGTCATTTATACTCATGTCTGAAATGGTTGGGTGTGATGTCGGCACGCCTTTGCCTTCCCTCTGCTGCACTGGTTCTGTCTGCTTGCTGTAGAGGTGGTATGGGATCGTCATCCTCATCTGATTCAGTATCACTGATTTCTACAAGTATGACCCTGGTGGTAGCAATATTGTGCAGGACTGCACAAGTAGCCACTATTCTACATATTGTCTCTGGACTGTACTGTAGTGCCCCTCCACTTTTGGGGAGGCACCGGAAGGGACTCTTCAGCAGTCCAAATGTGCACTCCACCACGTTGCGGGTTGCCCTGTGTGCTGCATTGTATCTCCGTTCAGCTGGCGTAGTTGGATTGAGGTAGAGCGTCATCATGTAGATGCGCACTGCGTAAGCACTGTCTCCTGGAAGGGACAGAGGGTGTGATGAGTAACTGAGCCATCTGACATCAGTACGCCATCAATGCACCAGTGTACAGAGGAACATTACCTAGTAGATATCCTTCACCAAACTCCCCAGTTAGCAGTCTTGTGTGAATGCCGCTGTGGCGAAAGATGTATGAATCATGTGTGCTCCCTGTGTACCTGGCCACGAGATCAGTAATGATGTAGGAGGCATTGCATATCACCTGTATATCAATGGAATGTTGGTATTTCCTGTTGCGGTACACATACTCTGTGGCTGATGGTGGACAGATTGCCACATGTGTGCCATCTATGGCACCTAGGACGTGGGGGAACTGTGCTATCTGGTAAAACTCTATTTTTGTCTGCTGTAATTCCTGTGGGGTGAGAGGGAATCTGATGTACTGGTGTAGTTTGCTAAGCATGGTTTTGATGAATGCATTGAAATACCTGGAGAGGGTACTCTGTGTAACTCCTCCAGCTGCTGCTATGACCCCTTGATAGCTCCCTGAGGCGAGTAGGTGGAGGGAGCATAATACCTGCACATGGGTGGGTATGCTGTGACTCCTTAGTGTTCTGCGCTGCAGTATGGGTTGTAGCTCAGCTATCGGATCACGTATCATGGCTGAGTTTAACCTATACCTCTCATATATTTCCACCTCTGTCAGGTCAAAAAGTGTAATGCACACTCTGAAAATGCGCTCCTGTCTCCTCCTCCCTCTCCTCAAACCTGCCAAGATCCTCATCCTCCTCGCCATGACGTAGAGTGCAGCCATTGTTGAAAAGAGTTTGAGGCATTCTGAGCCTCTTTATATAGGTTGCACCTGGTTAACACCTGGTTTCAGTTCATGGTATTTTGCATGTGCAAAATGCCATTCTGCAAAAAATCGCAATTTGAGATTTTTTCATGCATCTCTTTGTGACTTGGATTTAGCGAATTGCAATTTGCGCCTCGCAATTTCCTACTGGAAATACCAAATCGCAAAATGCGACTCGCAAAACCAGGTCGCAATGCAAAAAATCTCAGTTTTTGCGATTTCTTCTATTTGGTCTGCGAATGCCTTTCATACATCGCAGACCACGTTTTTGCACTCGCAAACGGCCGATTTTTGCGATTCGCACCGTTTGCAAGTGCAAAAAAGTTTCATACATCTGGCCCTTAATGACAACACTACAAAATGACACAACACCAGTTTAGGAACATAGGAAATATTTATCTAAACAAAACAAGACCAAAACGACAAAAATCCACCATGCAAAAGTCAAGTTATCAATAAAAATGCAAAAAGAGTCTGTAAGTAGTTTTAAACACACACTAGCGCTGCTAGCGTGAAAATGTACCTGGTGCGCGTCAAAAATAACCCCGCACAGGTGGGTGTGCGTCAGAAATAACCCCGCACGGGCGGGTGTGCATCAAAAATAACTCTGCACGGCGATACGTGAGTCGGAAATCCAGCTGCACGATGATCCAAAATCCCCGCAGCCCAGGTTGTGATCTCCCAGCCTCCGTCAGCAAAGCTGCATGTCGTTTCTCCTGCTCCGTGCATCGATTATTCGGTCCAGTTTCCTGTGAGCGGCGTTTTCTGAGCTGTGGAGCCAGCGGCGCATCGTTTTTTTTAGACGCAGATCGGAGTCACGTCAGTCTTTTCCCCACACAGCTTGGATTTCCTTGTCTTTAGGCTACCAGCTTCTCTTTTCAGGGTCCCAGAAACTACATGGGCACCACAGGACAGAGTAGGAGTCTCTCCAGAGACTCCAGGTGCTGGCAGAGAGAAGTCTTTGCTGTCCCTGAGACTTCAAACAACAGGAGGCAAGCTCTAGATCAAGCCCTTAGAGATTTCTTCTCAAGACGGAAGGCACACAAAGTCCAGTCTTTGCCCTCTTACTCTGGCAGAAGCAGCAACTGCAGGATAGCTCCACAAAGCACAGTCACAGGCAGTGCAGCTCTTCTTCTTCAGCTATTCAGCTCTTCTCCAGGCAGAGGTTTCTCTTGGTTCCAGAGGTTTTTCTAAAGTCTGTGGTTTTGGATGCCCTTCATGTACCCAATTTCTCCTTTGAAGTAGGCCTACTTCAAAGTAAAGTCTCTTTTGAATGTGAAATCCTGCCTTGCCCAGGCCAGGCCCCAGACACTCACCAGGGGGTTGGAGACTGCATTGTGTGAGGGCACGCACAGCCCTTTCAGGTGTGCGTGACCACTCCTCCCCTCCCTCCTAGCACAGATGGCTCATCAGGATATGCAGGCTACACCCCAGCTCCCTTTGTGTCACTGTCTAGTGTGAGGTGCAACCAGCCGAACTGTCAAACTGACCCAGACAGGGAATCCACAAACAGGCAGAGTCACAGAAATGGTATAAGCAAGAAAATGCCCACTTTCTAAAAGTGGCATTTTCAAACACACAATCTTAAACTCAATTTTACTAAAAGATGTATTTTTAAATTGTGAGCACAGAGACCCCAAACTCCACATGTCCATCCGCTCCCAAAGGGAATCTACACTTTAATCAGATTTAAAGGTAACCCCCATGTTAACCTAAGAGAGGGACAGGCCTTGCAACAGTGAAAAATGAATTTAGAAATATTTCACTGTCAGGACATATAAACCACATTACTGTATGTCCAACCTTAACCATACACTGCACCCTGCCCTTGGGGCTACCTAGGGCCTACCGTAGGGGTGCCTTACATGTAAGAAAAGGGAAGGTTTAGGCCTGGCAAGTGGGTACACTTGCCAAGTCGAATTGACAGTTAAAACTGCACACAGACACTGCAATGGCAGGTCTGAGACATGATTACAGAGCTACTTATGTGGGTGGCACAACCAGTGCTGCAGGCCCACTAGTAGTATTTGATTTACACGCCCAGCACCTCTAGTGCACTTTATTAGGGACTTACTAGTAAATCAAATATGCCAATCATGGATAAACCAATTACATACAATTTACACAGAGAGCATATGCACTTTAGCACTGGTTAGCAGTGGTAAAGTGCTCAGAGTTCAAAAGCCAACAGCAACAGGTCAGAAAAAATAGGAGGCAGGAGGCAAAAAGACTGGGGATGACCCTGCAAAAGGGCCATTTCCAACAAGCAGTTACATCAAATGAATAAGAGGAAGGACCCTGGCTTGGTGGAGATTTACATCTTTGTAGTCTCATTGGCCTCTCTATCAGAGGATTCATGTTATCACAGAATTCTAAAGAAAGAGGCAACAGGAACAATCATGTTGCCAAAACACACACAAGGTCACTGGTGACATATCCTGATGCTGCAGTACACAGCTGCAGTGTAGAATACAGATATTTACCCAAGGAGGCAGAAAGAACTCCACTTAGGTAGATATTTTGTGCAAAACTATGGAGTCTTGGATAAAAGGGAAGATGAGGTTCTTTTGTGGCCAAGTCACTCGCACAGCTACTGACGCACCCACACAGACACTCACACACCCACTGACAGACACACCCAGACACATGCACCCACTCAAAGTCCCAGTCAGAGATTCACGCACCCACTCACAGACCCACTCAGACACTCAGGCACCCACTCACATACCCACTTAGACACTCATACACGTACTCACAGATCTACTCGACATTCATTCACCCACTCAGAGACCCACTCAGAGACTCATGCACCCATTCACAGACCCACTCAGAGACTCCCACACTAACTGACAGACCTACTTAGACACTCATGCACCACTCACAGACCCACTCAGACTCTTACACAGCCAGTAACAGAACACACAGACACTCACACCCAATCATAGAGACAGTTTCACACCAACTGTCACACACAGAGACTCCCTCTCACACTTAGGCCCTCATTATGAACACGGCGGTGTTAACTGCTGTGTTCATGCTGGCGGTCATTCAACTGACCGCGAGCCCGCCTGATACCTCGCCGGCCATATAATGGACATTCTGCTGGGACGGGGGGCTTAAACAATGTTTCCGTCTGCCGGCCCAGCAGAATGCATGGCCGGGACATTGCCGGCGGCTCCACATTGAGTCTCCATCAATGCTTCTGTGCGGCGGGTTTGAATTGAATAAACCAAAGGCTACAGGGACGTTAAAGTTAGGTTCTGAATTGTACTCATACAAAACCTTAGAAATTCAGTAGTTATAGTTATTTCAAGTATCTCTGACTCGCACCCTAACTATACCTTGCACTCTTGTCATGCTCTGCTAACTACCCCAGATATTACAGCACTCATGGCAACTACTATAATCTTATTACAAATATAAATGAAGCATTAACAATCAAATTAATGAAGAAAAAACTGTGCATGGTGGGGGAGCAAGTTATAGTTATCTCTGGGTGCGAGTTATAGTTCATTTAAATAACTAATTTTAACTCCAAATTTTCTAAGGTTTTGTATGTGTAAATTCAGAACCATACCATAACATCCCTGTAACCTTTAATTTTTTTAGTGAATTTCTAAGGATTTTTTAAATTCAATTTCAAAACTATAAGGTCATTAAAGCATTTGCTTTTTTAGTGAATTTCTAGTGTTTTTTAAAGTTAATTAAGTAAAATAAGCCACTGTATGACAAATCACTCTATGATGTTCCACACTAGTATATGGAACACCACTACATTCTATTTCCCTCCACTACACTGTACTTCACACTATGGGCCATATTTATACTTTTTGACGCAAAACTGCGCTAACGCAGTTTTGCGTCAAAAAAATTAGCGCCGGCTAACGCCATTCTGAAGCACCATGCGGGCGCCGTATTTATTCAATGACGTTAGCCGGCGTTAGCCGCCGGCGCTGCCTGGTGTGCGTGAAAAAAAATGACGTACACCAGGCAGCGCCGGCGTAGGGGAAAATGGAGCTTGGGCGCCAAAAAATGGGGCAAGTCAGGCTGAGGCAAATTTTTCGCCTCAACCCGATTTGCGCCATTTTTTTCGACTCCCATCCCCCATTGAAATGACTCCTGTCTTAGCAAAGACAGGAGTCATGCCCCCTTGCCCAATGGCCATGCCCAGGGGACTTTTGTCCCCTGGGCATGGTCATTGGGCATAGTGGCATGTAGGGGGGCACAAATCAGGCCCCCCTATGCCACAAAAAAAAATACTTACCTGAACTTACCTTAAGTTCCCTGGGATGGGTCCCTCCATCCTTGGGTGTCCTCCTGGGGTGGGCAAGGGTGGCAGGGGGTGTCCCTGGGGGCATGGGAGGGCACCTCTGGGCTCCTTCCGAGCCCACAGGTCCCTTAACGCCTGCCTTGTCCAGGCACTAAAAAATGGCTCAAAAGCGGCTGGACGTCATTTTTTTTGACCCGCCCACTTGACTCTATGACAATATGGGCCAGATGTAGCAAAGGTTAGCGACTCGCAAACGGGCAGAATCGCAATTTGCGACAGTGCAAAATCGGAAATGGGATGCAAAAAGCCCATTTCCGACTCACAAAAAGCGATGGGACCCGTTTGCGAGTTGCATCCGTTGCGACCCCATTTTGCGACCCGCAAATAGCAAGTCGCAATTTGCGAGTCGCAAACCATATGCAATTGCAACTTGCAAATTGCGACTAGTCGCAAAAAGCCCAGTTTGCATGTCCCATTTACCACTAACTCAGAGCAGGTGGTAACCATTACCAAAGTATAAAAGGGGACCCAGAAGCCATCTGGGTTACTCAAGATGGCGGAGATATACCTGATAGCAGTGAGGAGGAGAGTCTACGCAGCCCAGCAGAGGAGGAGGAGGGGCCACAGACAGGAGAAGATATATAGAACCAGGCAGACTCTTTTTCAGCAAACTGAAGAGGAGATCTATGACAAATACCGCCTTAGCAGCGCAGCCATACTAGAATTAATAGATTTACTGAAACCACAGCTAGAACACCAGACTCTGCGTGGCTGCGCCATTCCTACGCATGTGCAAGTACTATGCTCACTGCACCTCTTGGCCTCAGGGAGCTATCAGGGGGTCATTGCTGTGGCAGGTGGGGTATCCCAAAGTGCAGTGTCAAGGTTCCTCAGGGCCTTCCTAGATGCCTTAGTCACGCACATGTCTCACTTCATATACTTACCAAGGAATGAGGCAGAAATGAACAGCACCAAGCTGGACTTTTACCGCATTGCCCACTTTCCCCATGTCATAGGGTGTGTAGATGGGACACACATTCAAATATGCCCCCCTGCAAATCTTGAACACATTTTCCGCAACAGAAAGTGTACCCACTCACTCAATATACAGGTTGTTTGTGATGCCCATTATGTCATCACCGACATTGTAGCTAAGTTTCCAGGCAGTACCCATGACTCATACATTTTTAGGCATAGTGGGATACATCAACGCCTGGAACGTGGGGAATTCGGAGATGGTTACCTCCTAGGTAGAGCCACAGACACTTGCAGACATACACACAGGTCACTGTGCACGACAATCTGGACTTCCTAACCGTGTACTTTTGTGCCCAACAGGTGACAGTGCATATGCTCTCAGGCCTTGGATCATGACTCCGTTTTTAACACCCAGCACTGAATCAGAGAGGCAATACAACAGTGCACATAAGAGGACCAGGAACCTGATAGAGCGCACCTTCGGACTCCTGAAGGCAAGATTCAGATGCCTCCACCGCAGTGGAGGTGCCCTCCAATACACCCCCATTACCGCATTCAAAATTGTGGTCGCATGCGCCATCCTCCACAACATAGCCACCCGACGTGGGCTACCTCTCACCCCTGCAGACCCAGATCCGGATGATGAAGAGCAAGAACAACAACATCGCCATCATGGGGATCGGAGTATAGCTAATCAAGGCAGACTGAGACGGGACCACATTGCAACACAATATTTTGGAAGGTACTGGTCAACTCCCACCCTACTCACCTATTAACCAAAAACTCCATTTGTTAAGTGGAACAAAAATAACTGTTTTATTAGTGTAATTAAGAAACTATATACAAGTCGAAATTGTCCATGGGCAGGAAAATGCCAACCAGTCATGTGGCACATTAACGCCATGTGCCACATTTAATGGTCCTGTGTGTTCTCTACAATCTTCTGCCCCTCCTGCCAGCCTGGCTGGTCCCTGCTGCTTCCGTGGTGCTCTGCCTACCACTCCTGAGCACCCTGCTGTCAGTGGCAGAGACACTGCTCACTGTTGAGCCCTCCTCACTGTCTTGGGGTGTTTCCCATGTGGCCCTCGACATTTCCCGTGTCTCCATCAGTTCAATGATGTGGGTGAGACGTCCCAGGCCCCTAGCAACATCCCCAGCGAAATGGCCCATCTCTACTTGCAGCCCAACTGTCCTCCTCGACAGGCCTGTGGTATTCATGGCGAGCCTGCCGATGGATGTGGCCATCCTGTCCAGTCTGTGCATTATCTGCCGATCTCTGCTCCGCCCAGCCTCTGCCTGGGCCAGCAGTCCTCCCACCAGTTCCCTAATGGCAAGGGCAAGGTCCCCAGTGTTCTGGCACATCATGTCCATACGTCTGTTGAGGTGCTGCATGCTGGCATGGTTGTTTCGCACAAAGCGGTGCAGCACACCACTAATTCTGCCCAAAATTCTGTTCTGCAGGCGCTGACCACGCAGCAGATGTGCCTCACTGGTGGTTGGAGGAAGTATCCCGGATGCAGACTGCAGCCCAGATGGACTTGACCTGCGACGCCTGCGCAGCGGTGGCTGCCCTGTGCTCCCACCTGTGTCCTCCCTGCCTGTTGCAGGGGCAGCCTCTTGCATAATTGTTGCAGCAGGTGTGGCTACTGCAGGGATGCTGCTGACCGTGCAGGTGGGGGTGCTGGCGGGTCCTGGGGTGTCCTCCTGGGCCTGGGTGCTTGGGGTGTTGGGGGTGTCTTGCTGGAGACCTGTGGGACATGGGGAACAGACTGTCAGTGTCTACTATCTATTGCACACTTCCTAATAAACATTTGCCTATGAACTGCCTACTTGACTACATTTCCCATAATGCATCATTCTGGCATTTTCTACCCTGAAATGGAGCTATTTTGGTTGTGCATGCACCTGTGTACATGGTGGGTGGGGGTATGGCATTGATAGGGGTACAGGCATATCACATGGTACTCACCGGTTGATGTGCTGGGCTCTGAGGTGTCCAGGTCCCCAAATCCACACACTGCCTCCTGCTCCAATGTTTCTTCCACCCTTTCTTCCAGGGGTGTGGGTGGTGGCACAGACGATGGTCCCCCTCCTGTGCCTCTCATCTCCCGGAGCCTTTCAGCCACCCTCTCCTTGGTCCGGGAGCGGAGGTCATACCACCTCTTCTTGATGTCCTCGATTGTCCTGTGGCTCACCCCCAGGGAATTGATCTTATCCTGAATGTTCTGCCAGAGTTGTTTTTTTGTGGCCTCAGGAACATTGAGGGCTGCTCTCCCAAATAGCTCATCATAGTGCTGACAGCATTCCTCTGTCAGCACCTCCAGCTCCCTCTCAGAAAATGTGAGCTTCCTCTTTCTTGGGGTTCCCTCCATGGCAGCTGCTGTTTGTTCTGTGTGAAAACCGGCAGTTATAAAAGGGTGTGGTCCTCCCTCCTCCCAGGTGTATTTGTAAACTTCCTGGCTGTGATGTCATCATCATGTGCCAGGAAGTGTTTCCAGAGTGTTCTGGTGTGGTTTCTGGAGTGTTCTGCTGCACCTGTAAGCAATTTTCAAGGTAATCGCAATTTGCGACACCTACTCGCTAATTGCGAGTTCGTTTTTTGCACACTCGCAAAAAGCGACCTCGCAATCTGCGGACTCGCACACTGCGTTGCGAGTCCGGCTGCGAGTCGCAAATTCGGATCGTTTTTTTTTCTGGCATTACATATTGCGACTCGCATTTTGCTAGTCGCATCAACTCGCAAAATGCGGGTCGCAATTTTTATTTTTGCTACATCTGGCCCTTTGCCACTCCACTCCTACATACTGTACAACATGTCACTCCACTCTATACCACTCTACTCTACTCTATGCCCCTCTACTGTATGCCACTGTGCTGCACTCTATGACACTCTACAACACACAACTCCACTGTACGACACTCAACTTCACTCTACAACATGCCACTCCACTCCAATCTATGATGCTCCACTCCACTCTACAACTGTTTGAAATGGGGTCTCTGGTTGACAGTCAGTTTGCACTCTGTCAAAGCAGGGATCCTCACTCTAGTCAGGGTAAAGGAGATACGCAGCTCAGATAACCCCTGCTCACCCCCTTGATAGCTTGGCACAAGCAGTCAGGTTTATCTCAAAGGCACTGTGTGAAGTATTTGTAACAACACACACAGTAACAGAGTTACAAACAAAAGGACTCAACACCAGTTTAGAAAAATAGCCAATATTTACCTAAATGAAAAAAAAACAAAATGGCAAAAATCCAACATACACAAGCAAAGTTGTGAATTTTCAAAGATTAAACTTGAATATAGCGCTTAGAAACATAAATGCTTCAAACTGTGACAGAGTTGTTCCTAACATTCTGGCGCTAATGGCGCAGGTCATGGAGTCACACGTACCCCCAGGTACAGTACTTTATAGAAGTGAGGAAGCAAGCAAGGCACAGGGTCGGGAAGCGAGGCGTCACTGGATTCGGTGCGGCATCGGTTCCAGTGCTGTGGCATAGTGGAGTGGAGGCATTGGTGCAAAGCATCGGGTTCTTGCTGTGGAGCAGTGGAGATGAGGCAGCATGGGTGCAAAGCGTTGGTTCCTTACCCTTCTGGCAGGGTTGATGTTAGGCTGTTCGAGATGGTGGGACGACCTCACGGGGTCACGGTCCTGCCACAGGGCTGCAGGTGCCTTGGCAGAGATGGGTGTCACGAACATCAGGGACATGGCACTCTGGACTCACAAAGTCACGGGACGTCAGTGGCTGCTGCGGTGTCAGGCCTGTGATGTCGGTTGGGGCCATTACATTCCAGCGGGGACCACGGCTTCAGTTGCAGGCGGTGTTGCGGGGTCAAGCAGCAGCATCAGTTCGGGCATCGTCCGAAGTCGGTACACTTGGTTTTTCTTGTTATTTCAATAGCTTTTACTCTCTAGTGCCGAGAAACTGAAGGAGGCGCCACCTGATGAGTTAGAGTCCACAGCAAGTGAACCCACAGCCTGGTAGATGAAGTCTCAGTCCAAGCCCTTGGAGAAACTTCAAAAGCAGGATACACAGCAAAGTCACCCACTCACCAAAGTTGTAATCAGGCCCTTAAAGACATGCCACTGGAAGACAGGCCACTCCACGCTACTCTAGGGCATGTCACTAAAATCAGCGCCACTACAATCTACTCTACAATACACCACACTGCTGTACGCTACACCACTCAACCCTACTCCACTCTTCTCCACTCTACTCTACATCATTCCACTCTATGCCTCTCTACTGTACACTATGACACTGTACTCAATGACACTGTATGCCACAACACTCTGTGTTATTACACTGCATGCCACAACACTCCATGACCCTCTATTCTATGGTACTCCACTCTATGCTAATCACCTATACTCCACTATATGCCCCTGCGCTCTATGACACTCTACTCCACTCTCTACTACTCTACAACACTCTACTCCACTGTATAATACTCTATGCAACTCCCTCTATGCCGATCTCTGCTATTTTACTCTACTCAACTCTATGTCACAACACTCAATTCTACTCCAATCTACTGCACTATTCCATTTTATGCCACTCCACTCTACAACACTCCACTGTAACACACTGTAGAACACGCCACTTAATGACACACCATTCCACTATACCCACGAGACACCACTACTCTCTATGGTACTCCACTCTATAACAATCTAAGCCATTCTATGCTCCTCTACTCTATACCAATCTACTTTAATCTATGACACTGTATGTCATGCCACTGTATGACACACTACTCTACTGTACATCACGCCACCCCACAGTATGCCATTGAAATCTATAACACTCTATTTCACTCTGTGACACTTTACAACATGACACTCCATTCGGCACACTCCACTCTATGATACTCCCCTCGGCTCAATGACATTCCAGTGTCCTCTATGAGAAGCCACTTCAAGCTACACTACTGTACTGTAGAAGATTCTACTCCACTGTATGCTCCTCCTCTTTAGGCCTCTCTACTCCAGTCTAAAACACTCCACTGCACTGTGTGAGTCTTCTGTGTGCTTTATGACACAGCACTTCATTGTATACCACTCCAATCAAGAACAATCTACTTAACTGTATGCCCCTCTAATGTACTCCACTCTACATCACTTTACTCCACTCTACCCCACTCTTCCACACTCCATGGTATGACGTGCTACTCTACGATACTCTACTCTAAGACACTTCACTGTATGACACTCTGCTTCACCCTATGTTTGAAACTCCACTCTATGACATTGTGCTACAATGTACTCCATTCTACAATCCTCTACTCCACTCTATACCACTCTAAGGAGACCATACTAGAGGTGGATGAAACTCGCAAAATTTGACTCTGTGGAATTCCTCTGAGTTACATAAAAACTTTGTGAAATTCCGCAGAGTTCTGCCTGTGATTTAGCACTGGTAGAACATTCTGCACTGAAAAATCAGCGTGAACTGTACCAGGCTGTACGCCAAAGGGTGCAGCTACTTGACTTGGTTTTGCTGCTCCTCAAGCAGATTTTCCACTCAAATGGCAGCCTTCTGACCCTGAATGCTTATGACCGTTCACATAAGAAAAATCTTGCCTGATGATCTTCTAGCGACCTGAAATTGCGATAGGGGATGCCAAAACTTGTTTGTGTTCACTACCTTATCATTCTGGAGACTCATGCAGGAACTACAAAAGTGAAGCAGAGCCACCAAATTCCACCAATTCTTAATATTCCGTCCACCCCTATTCTATTCCACTCTATGGTGCTCCACTCTAGGCCAAACTACTCTACTACATAAAACTCTACGACATGCCACCATATCTCACACCACTCAACTTTACTGTACAACATGCAACACCAGTCTATGCACACCACACTCTACAACATTCTAATCATCTGCATGCATCTACACTCTACACCACTGTACTCCACTCTATGACTATGTACAATACACCACTCCACTGCACTCTACGGCACAGCACTCCTTGTATGAGATGCCACTTTACTGTTTAACACACCACTCCACTCTATGATATTGCACTCTGACACTCAATTCCATTCTACCACACTCCACTGTCCTTCACTTTATGACATGCCACTCCATTCGCAACTATACTGTACACCATTCCACTCTACACCCCTCCACTCTAAGACAGTGCATGGCACACCACTCCATAACATGCCACTCTACTCACTGGATCACATTCCACCGCACTCTACAACACTCCATGCCACCCTATGGCACACCATGCAAATCCACTCCACTCTATGACACTATACTGCCCTCCATGCCATGACACTGTACTCTACTCCACTCCACTCCACTCCACCGCACTCTACAATACTCCACTGCATGACAATACACTCTGCGACACTCTTCTCCACTGTACTCTATGACACTCCACTTAACAACAATACACTCTATGATTTAAAACACAAGCAGAATTTTTAAAGAATACATTTGTGACTCATTACTATGTTCTTATTGCTTCCATTATCTTGAGCTCGACCATCTTGGATACTGTTGTCTAACTTTTGTCTGTTGTTTCATTTGTATCATTTGTCAGAACCTTCAATTGTCTTTTGAGTGAAGCTTTTTAGAATCACCCAGGGAGTATCTAATATATGAACAGAACAATTTCTAGCTCTTTCCAATAAACCAGGAGCATATTTACAAACTCCTCTGCGCTCCCGGAACGTCACTTTTAGTGACGTTCCGGCAGTGGACACTTCAGGGACATATTTACAAGGCTACGTAAAGCCACCCAGAATGGCTTTTCATGGCCTTCTTTACATGGACTGAGTCAACGCAGTGCAAGTCGCTGCGTTGACTCAATCTGCAGCACAGAGGCGTGCCATGGGGGTAATTGTGGGTGTACCCACATAACACTCATTGCAGTTGGCATATTCCCAGATTTCTGAGATTTTGTAAACCTGAGAATTTGTCAAAAGCCTACTCCTCACCAGGGGATGTGTAAAGGAGGCGCACCGAGGAGAAATACCTACATTTCTCCTTGCTGTTCCTTTTTTATGTGTGCTGCATTCTGCAGCACACATAGAAAGAGGAAAATGCCTCTCGTGACTATTTTTGTGGTGGAAGGTGTCCCTTCTTACAAAAAAACAATCATCCCTGCAAGGCAAACACCATTACACCATGGTGCAAGGGTGCCAGCATTGGAGCACGGCAACCCCTTGTACACCAACGCAGGGAAAAGGGCAAGAATGCACAATATACTATAGATACAATGCATTCCTGCCCTTAATGCATGGCAGCCCAGCAAGAAGGCTTGCAGCGCTGCCGTGCGCCAAAAACTTGCATATGTGCCCCCTAATATGGAGGATAATATTCTATCTAGTCTTGGGAGAGATTTGAAACATTGCACATAATTTCCTGCAAGAATATAGGAGGACTGCAGATTAAGCTCTGGGGTTATTGAAAGTTCAGCAATTGAAGCTGATTTCGGACTTGTTGTACTACTAAATAGATTAAGATTAAGATTAAGATTAAGATTAAGATTAAGCTCTGGGATTATTGAAAGTTCAGCAATTGAAGCTGATTTCGGACTTGTTGTAGTACTAAGCAGATACATAGTTGTTTTTGATGCATTATAGGAGTAGGTGTCCCATAAGTGGGGTTCAGCTTTTATCTTTCCGGAGCATTTTTACAATCAATATTCATATCTGGGAGAGTAACCTGTGTAATGGTTGGTATATCTGACCAACTTAAAACAGTGCATTACCAGAGTCACGGTGTGTCCTATCTATAATGATGTCACGAGCTACAACACATCCAGATACTTGTTTCCATCTACAATATCACAGCCATGTGTTACTGGAAGAAAGATTTGTTTCTTCTATAATTTTTGAAAAATAGGATGGATTAGACTTCATTTCCCTGAGAGCGTCTGAGTGGCAAGATTTGTTTGATATACGATTTATTTCGTCTTTTGGCAAGCTCCCACAGAGATTAGTTCTCCAGATCTAAGTTTCCTGGCTCTAATATTAAAAAATAAATTTTGATTCAATTCAAGGGTAAAAGATCACTGGATTGCACGTAAAATCAAGATAGACTGAAACAGAAAAATTGTTGGACCATAGAGATGAACTCTTTATTTACATTAGTTGTTCCCAACCTGTGGTTCAGGGACCCCTGGAGGTCCATGAAGCCTCCTCAGGGGGTCAGCGATTGCTTAGAAAATTAAACAATATGAGCAGATTATGTCCCCAGCTTTCAGTAATGACTCAGTGGGGGTGCCCGGAATCCAATAATGATTAAGGGGGGGTCCCCAGATTCCAGTCATGATAAAGTGGAGGTCCACAAAAGTCAAAAGGCTGAGAATGACTGCTTTAGATGATTCTCAAGGCAACAGAAAGAGGTGCAGTTGCTCTTCTGGAAACCCTCTCCTGGGACTAATAAGCCACACCTGAAGTTACTCACAAGCTCCATCCCCTTGTATCTAACTTGTACATCAAGTAACCCTTACACGGAGCCCACTGGAAGTTCCAGCTACCAGTGGGGTTCAGTCGGCAACAGAGGAGAGACGGAAGCAGGAGAAGACAAAAAACTAAGAAAAAAGTCATCAGTTATAGTGATTGCATATTTATTCTGTATTTATAAAGCTTCTGGACATCCTGTATTGCCAGTAACTGCATATAACCTATAGCGTCTAAGTCTTGGCAGTCAGTTAAATGAATCGGCTAAGAGTGGGCAGATGAGCAGGCAGACATTTAAACGAATATAAAATGAAATGACATTTTTATACAGAGTTCCTTCAAAAATCTTGTTCTAAACCACTATGGAAAACTGATATAAAAAACACCCCAAGTAGATATCAAATACTTGCACCACTGAATTATTCCCTGTTCATTTTCCACTTCTCACCGCGTTCTCTTCTCCCTCCCTTATTAGTTATTGATGATATAAAATAATCTTTGTAAATGCCTAGGGCTGCCGCTCTCACCAACACTGGCAGTGGCGTTGCGGAGGCTCAAATGATCCACGGCTCCCCATCACTCCTCCTCTTCCAAGGTGACAGGCCTTCTAATGCAGACAACTGTTGGTTGCTCACTTATTTTTATTTTTTGAGGAAAAATATTTTTCCATATTTTCCTACATTTTTGTATTTTTATTGACAATTTCTGATGTGAATAAAAATCACAATCATCAGCACAAAATTGTATCGTTTTTGCTAATGTCAAAATAGTGGCCATGAAATTGTGGTTTGATTGCTGTGAAACTATGTGGTGCATGTCACGCTGTCCCTCCGCACTCTTCTTGGGTCAGGCACCTCTTAGACTGTGGACATTTTTTCTACATTGGGAAGATCACATTTAAAAAAAAAATCAGGGTTAGAAAAACAACTTCATCAATCAAACGCAATTGTCAAAATTTCAAATGTCATTCTGAAACATGGGTTTTGGCAGTAGTGAATAAAATAGTTAACCCTTTGAAGACAACGCGGCAACATTTTTTATCGCTTGCATCTTCAAAACTACTGAACTGATTTTCACCAGACCAATTAAAGCATATTTTCAAAGTAAAGGTTTACTTTCAATGCAAGTGTGGCATAAGCAAAATTTCCTATGAGAAATTTCAAAGCAAATAGTTTGACCCTCCCCTCGGATCGTCACAAAAATTGGCATAGTGAAATCAGCTTAATTTGCCAACCAACTGGTAATCTTGGTGCAAGGTCGTCTTTCGGGCCAAAAGTTACTTCCTGACAGATAAAAAAAGTCCTTTTCAATGGAAAGTAGGATAGATAGACGGACAGCCATAGAAAGATAGATAGATAGAGTAGCAAAGATATGCAATTATTCCCTCATCGTAACCCACAGATAAACAGTTGTGCACTGTTTATTTACTTGTATACATCCTCCACTATGTGAACACCGAGCAAAGAAAATATCCACTTAATGGACTGGGAAACAGAAAAGTCTTCCATGCAAACCTTACCATCACTTACAGTGCTGAACATAGACAATGGTAATGGAAGGATGGCTTGTCTTCCTAAAATATCTCTGCAATCAATTTGGCCACTTTTATTCAGTCGCATGGTTTATTTGTGGGAGCCAGGAAAAATGCCTGAATTTCTTTGACCCTGGTAGAACTTCATTTGTTTCCTCCTTCAACCTACATCATCTTCTTGACCTACTTTTTAGCCTTTAGTGTGATAGGAATGGGAATCTGTTACTATTTTAGTGAAAATTTAGAAGGCTCTTAATTGCACAAATCTTGCTTATTTGCCAATAACCTATGTTACTCAGAAGTACATAAGCACAACTAGGTCTTCTCCTGTTAAGCCTTAAATAATTGTAATAGTGTACCACTTGAGATTCGAATATAACTCACACTGAGAAAAGAGAGACAAATTCCCCTTTTCAACAGTAGCTTGTCTACTATTTATTGGGAACAGTAGTTTTTAGATCTGGCATTAGCCAAGATCATTTGATTTTACTAAAATGACATTGATAATATACTTAATCATGAGGACTTTCAACCAGCCTTCGTCCTTGATTGATCTGCAGTTGCATCATTCACATTGTTTTACCACCCGATAATAATCCCTGAATGACCTAGTTAAATCTACATTAAGGCCATAGAATATGTGGCATGAAGGTTAAATGTCACCTGTGGACTGCAGCACATATAGTGGCATCTACTGCGCTACAGTTTAAACTTGCACCGACCGACCTGTCAAACACTTTTGACAGGGTAAAAACTTTCTTGTTAAATATTAATAAGTTACCCCTAAGTAGGCCCTGTAGACCACAAGGTAGGGTGCCTATTATTAAAAACAGGAGTTTAGCGAAAATATAAAGTTGGTATGTTCATACAGTGATAAACCCCCAAAAGCTATTGTACTGTAGAACGCTTTGACTGTCCTATGAGGAAAACTAGAGAGCAGATTAATCTATTAATTTTGCTATCTTGGATTTGGGATATACTAAAAAAGTGGTTTAAGCACTATGTTTCATATTTGTTGAAAATACAATTTACTGGTTGTTAGACCTGACATGCCTTAGGGTGGTCACCCCTAATTTTTTGCCTGCCTCCCTCCACTTTTTGGACTCTGTTTTTGCTGGCTTTTAGACTTTGTGCACTTTACCACTGCTAACCAGTGCTAAAGTGCATATGCTCTCTCCCTTCAAACATGGTAACTTTGGATCATACCCAATTGGACTATTTAATCTACTTATAAGTCCCTAGTAATGTGCACTGTATGTGCCTAGGGCCTGTAGATTAAATGCTACTAGTGGGCCTGCAGCACTGGTTGTGCCACCCACTCAATTAGCCCCTTTACCTTGTCCCAGGCCTGCCATTACAAGGCCTGTGTGTGCAGTTTCACTGCCAATTCGACTTGGCATTTAAAAGTACTTGCCAAGCCTAAAACTCCCTTTTTTTTACACATAAGTCACCTCTAATGTGTGCCCTAGGTAGCCCCTAGCGCAGGGTGCTGTGTGGGTAAAAGGCAGGACATGTGCCTGTGTAGTTTACATGTCTTGGTAGTGTAAAACTCCTAAATTCATTTTTACACTAATGTGAGACCTGCTCCCTTCATAGGCTAACATTGGGGCTGCCCTCATACATTATTGAAGTGGTAGCTGCTGATCTGAAAGGAGCAGGAAGGTCATATTTAGTATGGCCAGAATGGTAATCCAAAATCCTGCTGACTGGTGAAGTTGGATTTAATATTACTATTCTAGAAATGCCACTTTTAGAAAGTGAGCATTTCTTTGCACTTAAATCTTTCTGTGCCTTACAATCCACGTCTGACTGGGTTTAGTTGACAGCTCCTGGTGCATTCACCAGACCCCAATCACAGGGTACTCAGCCTCACTTATATACGTCTGCATTTTGAATGGGTCTTCCTCGGCTGGGAGGGTGGAGGGCCTGCTCTGACAGAAAGGACTGCCACACCTCCTACTGGGACCCTGGCAGACAGGATTGAACTGAGAGGGCACCTGGTGCACTTCTAAGACAATCTTTGAAGTCTCCCCCACTTCAAAGGCACATTTGGGTATAAAACAGGGCCTCTGCCCTACCACCTCAGACACTTGCTGGAGAAGAAACCTGAACCAGAACCTGCATCCTGCCAAGAAAAACTGCCTGGCTGCTCAAAGGACTCACCTGACTGCTTTCTACAAAGGACTGCTGCCTTGCTGTTGGCCTGCTGCCTTGCTGAACTCTTGCCTTGCTGCAGAAGTGCTCTCCAAGGGCTTGGATAGAGCTTGCCTCCTGTTCCCTGAAGTCTCAGGACCAAAAAGACTTCTCTTTTTCAACTGGACTCCTTGTGCGCCAAAAAACTTGACGCACAGCTTGCTCCACGGTGAAATATTCACTGCACGCCGATCCGAAAAGACGCCGCCCCACCCCGCACGGAAAAGATCGACACGACGCCTGCGGTGCAACAGGAACTTCGATGCACGTCCCACCTGGACAACGCCGCCTGACTTCCAGAGAGGAAATCGACGCGACGCCTGGCATGAGGGAGATAATTCCACGCACCGCCCACCGGAATGAAGCACAGCCGGATAACAACCTCAGGATTCCACGCACAGACTCCGGGACATCTAGTAATCCTGCGACCCACAGAAGGAGACTGCCCGCATGCCGGAAAATGACGCACGGCTTCCCCACGTGAAAAATAATGATGCAAGTCCGTGTGTGAAGGGGCAAAACTGACACACACACAATTTTTCCCGGAAAACTACGCACGCCTTCCCCGCGTGAAATATAACAACGCAAGTCAGTGTGTGAAGGGGCAAAACCGACGAACACACCATTTTTCCACGCATCTTCTCCTCTGCGGCCCTCTGCGGAGATTTTCCACTCCAAATCAGGTACTTTGTGCTTCAAAGAGACTTTGTTTGCTTTTTAAAGACTTAAGACACTTTGGCCCTCATTACAATATTGGCGGTAAAAGCCGCTTACCGCCGTGCAGAAGACCGCCAACACACCGCTGCGGCCGCGGAATTCCGCCACAGCTATTATGACCCACATCCCGAAATCCGACAGAAATCAGACACCCACACAAATCCGCCACACCAAAGGTCAGTGATAAACTGGCAAAAACAAAACCTCCACCGTCATGCCAACAGAAATACGCCCACGATATCACGACCCACGAATCCACGTGGCGGTCTTTCAACAGCGGTATTCCATTGGTGGTACACACCTCCGCGCTCAAAATACACACATACTTACAAAACACAACCACATTGGACAATTCCAATTACACACACCTGAGACACATACACACACCACTCCCACACACCCATTACAATATAAAACACACACCCACATCACCCACAAACCCCTACTACCAAAAATTCAGAAAGAAGGCCAGAGAGAGACAGCACCAGCAAGAACAACAGCATCCACAGGCACTCAACACCATCACCCAAACAACTTCCACGCCCAAAACACCACACACCACTACATATCACCACACTTATCACCACACACACCACCCCACACATCACCCACACCACCACATGGCACGCCAAAGACACCCTAGGTTCTCGGAGGAGGAGCTCAGGGTCATGGTGGAGGAAATCGTCCGGGTAGAGCCACAGCTATTTGGAGCACAGGTGCAGCACACCTCAATAGCAAGAAAGATGGAGCTATGGCGAAGAATAGTCAACAGGGTCAACGCAGTGGGAAAACACCCAAGAAATCGGGACAACATCAGGAAGAGGTGGGACAACCTACGGGGGAATTAGCGTTCCGTGGTCTCAAGACACCACCTGGCACTTCAGCGGACTGGCAGCGGACCCCCACCTCCTCACCCACAACTAACAACATGGGATTAGCAGGTCTTGGCGATTCTGCATCCTGAGGGCCTCGCAGGAGTAGGTGGAGGAATGGACTCTGGTAAGTCAAACCTTTAACTACCATATCCCCCACCCTACCTGCATGCTATCACAGACCCCCACCCTCGCCCCCTCCCCTATCACTCCAACTCCTCACTATGGTACTAATAACACAAACCACACATCCCAACACCAAGCCATGCACGCAACAACAAAGAATGGACACCCATCGCTAAAGCATGCCCACTGCACATACACATAACATCCCCCTCAACCATCATCAGACAAGCCCCCACACAGGAATGCTAGCACTGGGGTACCTGCTCACCCACCCATTGCACACCATGACACACACAGATGCAATAATCATGCTTTTACACCCCTGCAGGACCACTACCCAACGTCACCAGACAGGAGGGTCCAGACATCTCCACCCCACCCACAGAAGAGGCCCACAGTGATGACAGCAGCTCTGTCCAACTGGATCCAGATGACCAGCCCGGACCATCGTGGGCCTTGGGACAGTCGGTTCCCCTCACACAGGCACAGCCCACCAAAGACCTTCCCCCCTCTGGTTACACCAGCACAGCACCCACCCAGCGGGCTCATACCTCCGTCCCCAGGACACGTCAATCAGCTGTGTGTCCACCACTAGAGGGAACCCAGGATAACCCACCACCCCAACAACAACAGGGAGCTGGGGGCAGTGGCAGTGGGCACACGGTCCAGGGGACGAAGGCACAGGAACACAGGGGAACTGGTAGGGCTGCTGTGCAACAGGGGGTGGACAGGCCAATGGAACCCACTCTCCACGAGGCCCTCTCCTCCATCATGGGAGCATACCACCACTCCCAGGAGATGATGGCAACGGTCCTGGCCAAGTTTCAGGAGACCCAGCGCCTGCAGGAGCAACACTATTTGGGGTTCAGGGAGGAACTCAGAACCATCAGCTCCGCCCTGGGCACCATCGTAGGGGTGCTGAAGGAAATACTTAACACCAGGAGGGACACTGTGGCACTCCAAGGGGCCCCTGACACTAGCATGGACGATGAAGTGCCCACCACCTCCGCCGGCTCTAGTGGACAGGACGCCCCACCACACCAGCACCCCACCCCCTGCAGACGGAGAACCACCCCACAAGCGGTCCCTGAGATCCAGGAACAAGACAGAGCACAATGCCAAGACCCCAGCCAAGAAATGAGAATACCCTGATTGTCAACCCACTGTCCCACTTTGTAACCCTGTCTATATTGGAACTGCCCCAGCTCCACTTCCTATGCCCATATGGGCAATGCACCTGTGAGACTAATAGACTGGACTCTGCCATGGACATTCCTCCACCATCCCCCCTCACCATTTTACAACCCCCTCCAATAATGAGCACTTCAATAAACACCCTTGAAGCACAAAACAATCTGGAGTCAGTCTGTGATTTCAAATTTGTGTATTAGCAATTACAGTGACAGCATGCTTTTTCAAATGTAATGCCAACATACCTATGTCACACAGCTCAAGTCCATGAGGAATCTAAGCAGATGACACACGTTGGAAACCACACCTGTGAAACCGTAAGGGAAAATGACAACTCAGTGACAATACACTGGGTGAAATCGACAGACAGGATAGAGGTAAAAGTGTTAAAGTACTTGTAGTAGGCAGGAATGTTTTCTCACCTGTGTGACACTGGAAATATTGCTGGATGACTGAGTCCCTGTTGTCAATGTCTTCTTCCTCTGCTTCCTCCTCATCACTGTCCACAGGCTCCACAGCCGCCACAACACCGCCATCTGGACCATCCTCCTGCAGAAAAGGCACCTGTTATCACAAAGCCAAGTTGTGAAGCATGCAGCAGGCCACGATGATCTGGCACACCTTCTTTGGTGAGTAGAATAGGGATCCACCTGTCATATGTAGGCACCGGAACCTGGCCTTCAGGAGGCCGAAGGTGTGTTCGATCACCCTCCTAGTCCGCCCATGGGCCTCATTGTAACGTTCCTCTGCCCTGGTCCTGGGATTCCTCACTGGGGTCAGTAGCCATGACAGGTTGGGGTAACCAGAGTCCCCTAATAGACACACCCGGTGCCTCTGGAGTTGACCCATCACATAAGGGATGCTGCTATTCTGCTGTTCACTCCTGTGGGGGGGGACCAAAGCTACATGGGTCCCATCAATGGCACCTATGATGTTGGGGATATGTCCCATGGCATAGAAGTCACCTTTCACTGTAGGCAAGTCCTCCACCTGAGGGAAAATGATGTAGCTCCGCATGTGTTTTAGCAGGGCAGACAACACTCTGGACAACACGTTGTAAAACATAGGCTGGGACATCCCTGATGCCATGGCCACTGTAGTTTGAAATGACCCACTTGCAAGGAAATGGAGCACTGATAGCACCTGCACTTGAGGGGGGATTCCTGTGGGATGGCGGATTGCTGACATCAGGTCAGGCTCCAACTGTGTACACAGTTCCTGGATTGTGGCACGGTCAAACCTGTAGGTGATGATCAAACTTCTTTCCTCCATTGTCAACAGGTCCACCAGCAGTCGGTACACCGGAGGATTCCACCATCTCCTCACATGTCCCAGCGGACGGTGCCTATGAAGGACAACAGCGACCACAGAGTCAAACAACTCAGAGGTATGTACCCACAGTCTACACAGAACACCATTCATACACAAAATGTGGCCTGTATTTGTGTTGAGAGACAAGGCCTAGGTATGTGTGAAGCAGTTGGTAATTAGGCCATGTGGGCCCCTGAAATGGCGGCTGCCTGACCTGTAAAGTGGGACAATGGGATGTGAGGTAACTGCGCTGGCGTTGTACACCGTCGTGGTAGGCGTTCGAAGACCGCGGCGCAATGCTGCATTGGTTAACAATGGACCCTATGGGTCCCAGGAGCCAATGACGATGTACGCCGGCGGTGACGGTACGCACCGTAGCGGACATGACCGCCGCGGACGAGACAGACATTTTCTATCTGTTCAATCACTCGATACCTGATCTTCGACAGGAGAGGACCTACACTGCAAGTGCTGCTGTGACCTCGGTCTGGAAGAGGCAATGGCTCGTGCGTCTGGGGAAAGGGCCCCTGCCTTCACTGCAGAGGAGTTGGAGAAGCTCGTCAACAGGATCCTCCCCCAGTACACCCTACTCTACGGTCCTCCAGACCAACAGGTAAGTACACAGGGAGCATGCTGTATGGGCTATGCCTGTGTGGCGAGGGCTGGTTGTAAGAAGGTTGCGGGCACAGTTCTGTGTGCATGAAGGACTGTGAATGCATTTGCCACATGGCAAGGGTAGGGATGTGGGCCACTCACTTTGACGGTGCAGTTGGTAATGACTTCTCTTCTTCCCCTGCACATGTCATGTAGGTCAGCGCCCACCAGAAGAAGGATATTTGGCGTGCCTTCGCCAAGGATGTCCGGACCATGGGGGTCCATCACAAACAGAGCACCCACTGCCGTAAAAGATGGGAGGTAATTCGCCGCTGGAGCAAGAAGACGGCAGAGGCTCAGCTGGGGATGGCCTCCCAACGTCTGAGGGGTGCCCGTCGAACCATGAACCCCCTGATGTTCAGGATCCTGGCGGTGGCCTACCCTGAGTTGGATGGGCGCTTGAGGGCATCACTGCAGACACAAGGGGGTGAGTACACTATCATTCAGCGGAATTTGCGCGCAGTGAAGGTGTCTGGGTGGGGAGGAGAGCTGTGGGTTTCCCTAGGCCAGGGCGAGTTCCGTAGGCAAGGCCCCTCCGTAAGGCAGGCCATGTGGCCCCCAACCCACCTCTGTAGAGTGCCAAGTAAAGCTAGTCATGCCCCTGTGTCACCTATGTGTGCAGATGTCGTCCATAGCCTTGTAGGCCATTTCCCAGGAATTGCATCTGTAGAGCCCAACAGCACGACGTAGTGCAGAGGGCTGCTGTGTCTGTATTGTCCGCCAACGGTAGCGGTAAGCCATGCACTCAACCTGTCTTTCTTCTGTCGTCCCCCCCATTTTTGTGGTCTCCTTGTTCTTGTGTGCATTAGTATCATCAGGCGAAGGTACAGTGGCACCGGAGCACGCTGGAGCTGCATCCCACATGGGCATGGAGGCCCCCACTACGGACTCAGAATACACCAGTGGGACGGAGGGCAAGGGGAGCACCACAGCAGTCACAGGATCTGCAACCAGCGACACGGACTCATCCTCCGATGGGAGCTCCTTTGTGGTGGCGGTAACATCTGTGCCCCCCACTTCTACTGGTACAGCCGCCACCCCCCTGCCAACACCGCCCTCCCAGCAGCCCCTCAGCCTTCGCCCGTGCCCGCTCACCCAGGAGGGTGGGCATCACCTTCGCCCCAGGCATCTCAGCCCCTACCCTGTCACCTCTGCTGCCCTCAGTGAGGAGGCCATTGACCTCCTCAGGTCCCTCACTGTTGGGTAGTCTACCATTTTGAATGCCATCCAGGGTGTAGAACAGGAGTTGCAACACACAAATGCATTCCTGGAGGGCATTCATTCTGGTCAGGCTGCCCTTCATTGAACCCTTCAGACTCTCCTCAGCACTGATGGCAGCCATTGTCCCTGTGTCTAGCCTCCCCCTCCAACTTCCTCCTGTGAAACCCAATCACCTGTACCTCTGACTATCCCAAGCACACCATCAGACCAGCCTGCACACACCTCACCACAAAAGGGAAGCTCAGGCAAACATAAGAACCACACATCCCACAGGCACTCACGTAAACAACACACACATACAGACACACCAACATCCACTGCCTCCACTGTGTCCCCCTCCTCCTCGTCTCCCTCCTCCCTCCCAGTCTCGTCTACACTCACACCTGCATGCATTACCACTACAGCCACTACGTCCCGCACCAGCACACCCACCACCACACCCCGCTCACGTGCACTCACCAACCCACTACCATTTACACATCCCCTGTGTACTCTCCCAGTGTGTCTGTGACGCCCCTTCCCAAGATACACAAACGCAGGCACACACCCACCCAACAGCCATCCACCTCACGACAGCCTCCAGCCCATGCACCTGCACCCAAAACCACAAAAGTTACACCTCCTACAACCACCACCTCTTCCTCCACTCCCAAACACCCTCCAGCTACCCGTCCCAGTGTCTCCCAAAAACGTTTCCTGTCCACCCTTAACCTATTTCCCACCACTCCCCCTCGTCCAACTCATAGGTCCCGTACTAGCACCCCAGCCAAAAACTCTATGGGACAATTGTGCCTGTTGTTACAGGTATGTGGAGTGCACTGGCCACCAGGCCAGCCAGTGTGGAACGGAGCCACAGCACAGCCAGTCCCCCCCCCTGTGAAGCACCAGAAGTTGGACAGTATCTGGCGGGAGAGGGGGAAGACTCAAGCCAGCCAAGCCGCTCACAGGGGTCCCGGGGGGAGTGTCGTCTCAGCTGTGACTCCTCCCAAGGTGGGGAAGGGGAAGAAGAAATCTCCAAAGTCTGGGAGGAGCAGCACGGCGGAGAAGACCGCCAATATCCCCGCTGCCCAGGAGGCCACCGCCAGCCCCATCGTCACTGGCCAGGAGGCCACCGCCAGAGTCACTGCCCAGGAGGCCACCGCCAGCCCCATCGCCAAAGGCCAGGAGGCCACTGCCAGAGTCACTGCCCAGGAGGCCACTGCCAGAGTCACTGCCCAGGAGGCCACCGCCAGCCCCATCGTCACAGGCCAGGAGGCCACCGCCAGAGTCACTGCCCAGGAGGCCACCACCAGCCCCATCGTCACAGGCCAGGAGGCCACCGCGAGAGTCACAGGCTAGGAGGCCACCGCCAGAGTCACTGCCCAGGAGGCCACCGCCAGCACCATCGTCACTGCCCAGGAGGCCAGCGCCAGCCACAGCCCAGCTGGCCAGGAGGGCCCCGCAAGCCACAGCCCAGCTGACCCATGAAGGACCGCCAGCCACAGCCCTGCTGGGCAATGACGGACCGCTTTGGCAAGGACCGCTGAACCAGGCAAAGACAGCTGAACAGGGCAAAGACCGCTGAACAGGGCAAAGACCGCCATGGAAAGCACCACTGAACAGGTCAGACACTGGCAACTCAAGAACCGCTGAAGAGGGCAAAGACCGCCATGGAAAACACCGCTGAACAGGTCAGACACTGGCAACTCAAGCACCGCTGAACTGGGCAAAGACCGCCATGGAAAGCACCGCTAGCCCATTTGCGGCACAGGCAGTGACGCAACAGGGACCATCACGGGGTGAGTGCTGCACTCTGGGCACCAGTCCCCCTCCAGAACCAGTGGAGACTTGCATCCACTCCGTCTGTCCTGCACAGGATGAAGCACTCTGGGCACAGTCCCCCTCCAGAACCAGTGGAGACTTGCATCCACTCCGTCTGTCCTGCACAGGATGAAGCACTCTGGGCCCCAGTCCCCCTCCAGAACCAGTGGAGACTTGCATCCACTCCGTCAAGTCCTGCACAGGATGAAGCACTCTGGGCACCAGTCCCCCTCCAGAACCAGTGGAGACATGCATCCACGTGTGTGACTGTGGCTTTGCACTCCCCAGGATGGAACAGTGGGCAACTCACCCACTGTAGAGACTTGTGTGACTGTGGCTTTGCACTCCCCAGGATGGAACAGTGGGCAACCCACCCACTGTAGAGACTTGAGAGACTGTGGCTTTGCACTCCCCAGGATGGAACAGTGGGCAACCCACCCACTTTATAGACTTTAGAGACTGTGGCTTTGCACTCCCCAGGATGGAACAGTGGGCAACCCACCCACTGTAGAGACTTTAGAGACTGTGGCTTTGCACTCCCCAGGATGGAACAGTGGGCAACCCACCCAATGTAGAGACTTGAGAGACTGTGGCTTTGCACTCCCCAGGATGGAACAGTGGGCAACCCACCCACTGTATAGACTTGAGAGACTGTGGCTTTGCACTCCCCAGGATGGAACAGTGGGCAACCCACCCACTGTAGAGACTTGAGAGACTGTGGCTTTGCACTCCCCAGGATACATCAATGTGCATGGAGCCCCCTCGTGTATCTGGCGTGGTACAGTCATCCGGCTGAGGTGCCCCCCCTTCCATTCCCACTGGGGTGCCTGTTGTATTTCTATCTAATGCCCCTGCAGTGTTCTCTCCATTTGGATCAGGTATCTTGTGTGGGCCTCGCCCATGCATTTTGGGCCCTGTGGTCCACGGACTATGAATGGTGCTATACCTGCACTACTAATCATGGTGTATAATTTGTTTACTGTGTATATATATATGTATATATTTGCTTACTGTATTTTGTTATATTACAATGGTTCCACTCATTTCCTTTTGTCTTGGAAATCTTCTGGGGGAGTTGGGGGGTGTTACTGTTATGTATAGATAAGCATTGGTGTGTGTGTTGTTGTGGGTGAGGGTCGGGGTGGGGGTTGGGGTGTTGAGTGTGTGTGTCCCTGTGTTTTTGCCTCCCCCCTCCCCTATGTCATAGGTGCAGTACTCACTGTGGTCTTTGCCGCCGGCGTTGATGCTCCTCGTAGAAGAGCAGGAAGACTAGGGCGGGAAGAATATGGAGTTCCGGCTCCATGGTGCCCTCCTTCCTCGTGGAGTGTGTAGAGGTGAGCGTTTTCCCTTCGAAATGGCTGTTTCCACCGTGTTTTTATCCGCGGTGAATCTACCTCGGAAAAGGTGGCGGATTGGTAGGTTGTTATACTGTGAGCGGTACATTGTCTCCCGCCTGTCTGTTGGTGGTGACCGCCAAGCTGTTTGTCTGTACCGCCGTGGCGGTCTGAGTGTTAAAGTGGCTGTCTTTGTTGGCGGTTTCCGCCACGGTCATAATTGCTAAATATCTACCGCCAGCCTGTTGGTGGTCTTCCCGCCGCTTTAACACCGTCCGCCAGGGTTGTAATGACCACCTTTATATCACTTTTCAGTGATATCTCTACAATCTCATATTGCATCTTTTATCGTTTTTGACCTGCAAATACCCAGATAAATATTATATATTTTTCTAAACACTGTGTGGTGTATTTTTGTGGTGCTATATTGTGTTATTGCATGATTTATTGCACAAATACTTTACACATTGCCTTCTAAGTTAAGCCTGATTGCTCAGTGCCAAGCTACCAGAGGGTGGGCACAGGATAATTTGGATTGTGTGTGACTTACCCTGACTAGAGTGAGGGTCCTTGCTTGGATAGGGGGTAACCTGACTGCCAACCAGTGACCTCATTTCTAACACTGGTGAAGTTAGGTTTTTGAAAAAAATGTAGGACATGTAGTTTCCTGACCGAGAGGAACGGACCAGCGACCCAAGTCAGTCCGCCCGAAGGTGCCACCTTGCTGGCTAAGAAAATCAGGTTGGTACTGCTCTGAGTTTTATGCCACCTGAAAATGCGGTTCAGTGCACCTTTGCAGCAAACCTATCCAATATCAATACAACTTTCCGAGATACAGCCTGCTGCCTTGTCCTGCTGGAGAAGCCAAAGCGAAAAAAATAATGGGAAAAGTCTGAAGGTAGAGATCTTGACCGGACAAGATCATCTGGCTGTTTAGAGAACTTCCCAACAGCCTCAGATGGACTTCGGTCAACAGCTATCAATCTTCATAGGAACTGCACCCGATACAGCCTGCTGCATTGCCCTACTGGAGAATTTTGACATATTTCAGAAGCAAAGTCAAAAGATAAAACTTTTGAGAGGGAATAAATGCTTGGCATAGCCAACCTGTACTCTATCGAGGTGACCTGAAATTGCACCTAGATCCCAGTCATATGTAAACAGTACTTTCTATTGACGCTTTACTTATTTCTTGCCACTTTTTCTCTTACATCTTGAAAAATACATATATCCAGTTACTTTTACTGGATTTTTGTCACTTTTATGTCATTTCATTTGTTACATTACATTGTTTTCTATTTTTATAAATTGGAGAGGGATTTGTATGATGTTATGTTTTTTAACATTGAACTGTTTTGATACTTCTAAATGCTTTAAGCAATTACTATAAGTTAAGCCCCAACGCTCTATACCAGTGCTACCAGAGTTCAACCTCAGGTTTAAAATATTGAAACCTTTTGTTAAACCAACCAAGTTTGCGACTTTATTATTTGTGGTAGACTAACAGACCTACCTAATTAATTATTCACTTTCTTACAGTCAGCCACTGGCTAACTTCCCCATGAGTGAAAGCATTCTGCTCTTTTACAAAGGGTATGTCCACGCACAAAGGGACTGATTTGAGAAAAGTGGCACTGCACTCAGTGCAGTGTCACTTTCCTTGTGCCCCTTAGTACCCCACTACTGCCACAATGTTTGCACTGTATTTAAAATATGCCGCACAATGGTGCAGGGTCGGGGACAATAGCGTTAATATTTTTAACACTATTGATGTACTCTGTAGGAGTAGCATCAAAGTTTTGGCGCTACTCCCGCAGAGTACACTGGAGCCCATTGTATTCAATGGCAAGCTCCCTTTCAATGCCTGCTGTGAGCAGGAGTTAAAAGTGCCAAAACAAATGGTGCAAGGAAATCTCCTAGATTTCCTTGCACCAAGTTTTCGCTCCCACTAACGGGGGAACGCCCCTTTTCAATACATTAAGCCTGGCACAGGTATAATGTAGTGCAAAGAGTTACAAAGTGGCGAAATGCATGTATTGCATCACTTTGTTTATATGGGCAATGTTTTTGGCCATCTAACACCACATTCATGTAAAAAAAGTGATGCTAAAGTGTTGTTAGGATGGCGCTAGGGGCTCTTAAATCTTAAATCAGCCCCAAAATATTTCCCTTCCGTGTCAGGGACGACTATGCCAATGAGTGTTTTTGAGACCAAAAAAATATTTTTGCTTTTAGCCAATGTTTTTTATATTAGAAGGGCTTGCAGCACCCCCACCAATAAAGTTTTACAAGAAATATTACAAAAATAAAACAAGCATAGATAATTATC